>NC_142479.1:63150606-63453636 GCF_049115385.1 Moschus berezovskii
CTAGGGAGCTTATCAGCTGCAGAGGGCCTCTGGAGTGCGCAGGCAGGTTGGAACCAGACAAGCAGAAAGACCCAAAGGTGCATGTATGACTGCTAGCAATTTCACATGCCCCAGGAGACCAGAGGATCCTTCCCTGCATTTATCTGGGCCTCTGTGGGTTGCTCGATTAGCTCAAGTTTCTCTGCACAACAAATATATACAAATGAGGATCTGTTTTATGAGGCTCACAGAGAGCTAAACTCGCAGGTGAGAGGGCCATACTCCTAGTTTTCGAGGTGGGCATGGAAGTCAATAAAAGAGATGGGCAGGATTATGAGATGCTGCTGTTAGCATTTGGACCTTGTATTAAACAGTATTTATGCAAATCCCAGGATTCAGACATGTTCTAAGAGGCCAATACTAGAGAAAGATCTGTGGGTTGATGAAGAGACAGGTGTCACTGTTCTGTACTGTGCTCTCCGGGTGCCTCCTTTCTGGGTCCCCTTCTGCTGCCATCTCCCCTGCCTGTTCTGTCTGCTCTCAGCTCTGGTCTTTCTTCTCTTCTCCAGGACCACACACTGTTATTACTCTGTGCATCTGAGCATACCTTAGAAGAGGCACTTTCATATCCAGAGAAACATGCACACACAGACGACTGTCCCATGGACTTGCCACTGGGTGGGCAACAAGGTGGAGAGGAGGACTTGGGCTGCTTCTTGCTAAAAGCTGGTACCCTCTGTCCATCCTGTATTTCCGTCTCCTGGGGGATCTGCTCGGCCAGTAGCCCAAGTGACAGCGGTGGCCCAGGAGGACCTTCACACCGGGTGGCTGGTATGAGGCCCATTTCCTGTGATTTAAATAGTTTTCTATCCATGACTAGACACAGCACTGATACTGTTCAGCTTTTTCCTTCCTCTTTAATAATACCTATTTTATAAAAACCTGGTTCAAAAGTAATAGAACTTAAGACACGGCTTTCTTTTTTTTTTTTTTAAACAGGATAAGGCTGTTTTGAGAATTTCCTCTTTCAGAAATATAGGTCTTCTAATTATTCATCCTAAGCACTAGAGAGACTTTTCAACCCCCTTCCCCCGACTCCCGCTCCTACTTCTAATCTTTATGGAGGGAAGGAAGCTGCATCGGCTGTTCTGCCAGTCTGTTCTCACAGGATCTAAACAGCTGCACAGCAACTCTTCCGTGGCGGTCTACTCCTATTTCTCTGTTTCTTCATAACTTGTTCTCTAGTTCATGCTGCAAGCTCTTACAAAGGATATGGATGAGGCATGTTTTAACTTGATTTCTGTTTACAGTCTGGTGCTTCGGCAGAATAGTGCATCTTGATTTATCTCATACATAAAAATGCTAATTTCTGATATTCCTCAAGTGGATGAGAGGAGGGGAGTTTACCACCTCCTTCTTGGTTCTTGGGGTTTCTAGAGTCAGGGGAAAGAAAAGAAAAAAACCACCACTCCAGATAAATCTGAAAATACACCATAAAGTGGTTTTTGTTGTTGTTCAGTCGCTAAGTTATGTCAGACTGTTTGTGACCCCATGGACTACAGCATGCCAGTCTTCCCTGTCCTACACTATCTCCCGGAATTTGCTCAAACTCACGTCCATTGAGTTGGTGATGCCATCCAACCATGTCATTCTTTGCTGTCCTCTTTTCCTCCTGCCCTCAATCTTTCCCAGTATCAGGGAAGTGGTTTTTAGGGCTAAATAGAAGTGAATTACTCTTCTAAAATATTTCGCATTAGGGTTTCTCCCTAATGGATATAACTCAGACTCATTTTCCTTTGTTACTGCCCCTTTTCAGTACGTCCTCAAACTCTGCTTGTGTCACAAAAGCATGGAAACGGGAAGAAACCAAATGCCTTCAGATATAATGTCCAGATTCAAGACAATTTCCATTACTGTTGTTATAATACTGTGCTTACTACTAGCAGTAGTGTAAGGAACAGTAACCGAGTTTTGAAGGAAATATATAATCAACATAAAAGTGTCACAGAGATCACACTCACGTGTGTGTGAGCATGTGTGTATACGTGCACACATGTATGAAATAAGCATGCAAATGACCTGGTCGTGAATCCAGCAGTTTTCAATCTCTGGAGCAATCTTAGACACGCTTCATGAACTCAGCTGGCAGTTTCTTTCCTCAGTACCAACCCTGACAGAGTCAGAAACTCACCCCCGGGCCCTCTCCATCTGAGCCATGAACCACAGGGCCTCTGGAAGCGCTGGTCCTGTTCGGCCTTGGATGACCCTCAGGCACACCTGCCATTCTGCAGGGGACTCAGGCAGAGCTGAGTGCCCGACCCAGGACTCCATACTTGGAGGCACGTCTTCCTATTTTGCTCAGGTAATTCCCTTACACTTGGCCTATCTCAGAAATGGGAGGGACTCCCCTGGTGGTTCAGTGGTTAAGAATCCACCTTGTACTGCAGGGGATGTGGGTTTGATCCCTGGTTGAAGAACGAAGATCCCACACGCTGTGGAGGAATTAAGCCCACGTGCCATAACTAAGACCTGATGCAGCCAAATTAAAAAAGAAAGAAAGAAAGAAATGGAAAAAACACGCTCTTTAGAGCACCTGACACTGGTTCAGAAAGAAACACTTACCACATGGCGTGCATGTACGTGGGGGGCAGGCGTGGACTGCTGACGGGGGTGCAGTTATATGACCTCATGATTCTTTCTGCCAATAAAAAATTTCGAAACAGACTAGCCACCAACAGGTCCTGTCTGAAGAGCTTTTGGAAGAGATCTGAGGGCAGAGAAAAGAGAAGAATTTGTCTTCAGTGACTCATGCCCAGCATTTAAAGCCAAATATATAAAGTTACTTCTATCAGAATTTGCCACAAGCATGTTGGGACTGACATGCATATTTTCCACTGGCAGTAACCTACATCTGTTACATCTGTAAGAAACAGCAGAACCCAAGCAACTGTCAACAGAAAACACAAACGCTCCTTATACTACAGTAGTAACTGCAGTTGTAAGAAATATGGATGTTCCATAAAGACAGATGAGCCTTGAATATGCCCTGAAAACACAAAGGGCCAAAGCAGATGCTTCTCTAGAGGCACTTCATCCTTGAGGAACCTCTGGGGTTCCTGCCCTCTCCCGCCCATCCCCTCAGGTTTCTTCACTGCGAGAACACGGTCCTCCCTTCTGACTTCTCTCACATCCCAGGGCCAGAGTCTCCTGACTCCAGGGCAGCAGCCCTCCCTCCAGCCCACGGCCAGGCGACCTTACCCCGAGGAAGCACGTTCCATGCTATCGTGTCTGTGATGGCTGTGAAGATCCAGTTCAGCTCGCCCAGGGGGGTCCTCCTATCATTCAGGCGCCCGGGAATCCTAGAAGACACAAAACAGTCACAGCAACAGAAACAGGTGATGGAGGGAGGAGGCGGCGGGAAAAGGAGTGAGGGGACAGCAACAGACCAGGGGTGGGGAGGCTTGGCCATGCTGGGAGGACCTCTTTGCCTCTCTGGGATTTTTGAGACTCCTGGATGTCCAACCTCACATCTTAAAGTTCAGCCTCCACTTCACTTTCTTCCCCTCCCTATCTGTATAGAAGGAGCAGGTGTGGCCCCTCCAGCATTCATGTGTGATGGCAGGCGCAAAGCAACTCTGACCAGGGAGCCCCTGGGGCCCTGGAGCCCGCCACAGGCTTGCTCTCAGCCTCTGGGTGGACTGGCCCTGTACCTGAATCAAGACACTCCTAATCGGGCCGGACATAGGTCACTTCCCAGAAGCCAAGGGCAACGGCCAGACCTCTGCTGTGGGCCTAGCTCTTCACCACACATTCATCTGTTCAACTTCAAATAAACTTACTCAGGCCGAGATTCTACCTCGTAAGTTCACAGGGTGAGCATCGCTGGGCTGAAAATGCCAGCTGTGAGGACATGAAAGGCAGGCCAGCTGCAGCCCAAGCCTCCCAGTGGGCACGTGAGGGGAGCTGGGCTTAATTCCCCACCCCCACAGGGAAATTTGAAGATAGCAAGACAAAACCCAATGGATGACTAGGCAACACTCTTGAGTTATGCTCCGCTTGTGGCCACTCACACACAACACCTTGGGTGTGTATGGTGGCACAATTCTTCAGGTCTGTATCCTTTCTTCACTAAGTCTGCTCCTAGGAATCAGTCTTGAACCAGAAATTAAGAATGTGGAAACAAGTTATATTTTTCCAGTGTTTTATTCGTAACAGTGAAAAGGGAGAAACTACCTATGTGACCAATAATAAAGAAATGATTAATTAAGAAACAACCACGATGAAATAACTACAAGCCAGTAAAATGTTGTTTATGAATATTTTAATGATATGGGAAAAAGACTGCTTTGTAACATTCAGTAAAGAAGTAGGAAAAATAACCATGCTGACATAATTACACAGAACACCCCCAAGGAAAGCTGATCAGGAGGAAAGCCCCACAGTGAGGCAGTGGCAACACTCTCCCTGCTCACCTGCCTCCTCGCCCTGGCAGCTGGTGGGCAGCTGGTGGAGACAGGATGGCGTTCTTGGATGAAGGTCTGCTGAGGTTTATTTTCAAATCAAGACCAAGGATGTCAGGGGCGTGAACAGTGCCCCCTGAGTCAGGTGAAGTGACACAGCTGAGACGTCGGAGGAGCGGAGGCCACTGTTTGTCAGGTGGAGGTCAGTGTGCATTTAGGTGGGTTTTGAAAACCCTCACCTTATGACAATTGCCGGCAGATAATTACAAAACTAGACTCCCACTAAGATCTCCTGAAAATTCTACTGATGTTTTTTCACTAAGCTCATCATGAAATCACAGACCAAGCCATCTGCCCAACTGATTCCAGACAACCTAGGAATCATTCAATCTTAATAATCAACCAATCATTGCGAGACCCACCTTCTGCATTCGGCAGCCTGGAATGGACGACAACTGGGAAGTGAATCCCGCTTACCTTTCTTTCCACATCATTCAGAATTAAGTCACTTCAGAAACTACTTGTTCCTGTTTTCCTTTCTGGATTTGATCCTAAGGAACAGCAAAACCCAACCCACTCTGGAAGCCATCTGGTCAGCAACGCAGGACCACGGAGAAAGGTCTAGCACAGAGCCTCAAGTCCAGGACACGTTTCGTTACTGAAGTTTCTTTCACCTGCACCCTTCCCCCAATTTCATTAATAATCAAAACGGTTCTTTGAAAAGTTAAACCCACAGTGTTAATCACAGGTTAGCTTTTACATGAAAAGCACAAGGTTTCATAATTTAGGGCTTCCCTGGGGTCCAGTGGTTAAGAATCTGCCTGACAAGGCAGGGGACATGGGTTCGATTCCTGGTCTGGGAGGATCCTACATGCTTCGGAGCAACTAAGCCCGTGTGCCACAGCTATTGTGCCCGCATGCTATAACTACTGAAGACTGTGCACCTAGGTTCTGCAATGAGAAGCCCCTACATAAGTAGAGAGTAGTCACAACTAGAGGAAGCCCGTGCACAACAATGAACACCCAGCACGGCCATAAATAAACTAATACATTAATTAATTAAAATTTAAAAGAAAAAGAGTTTAAAGTTATAGTTTAGGAACAGATGATGGAATTGGGAGATGAGGAAAAATGACTCTAGTCCCAGCTGTGCATGTCTGGGTAACTTCTGGTGTCTTGTTCCTCTGCTCTGAGTCACCCAGACTAACCTCATATGCAAAATGGGGACCAAAATAAAGTGGATAGCACTTCAAAAGGAGATGCAGCAGACACTTCCTTGGAAAATGCATGCCACCTCCTCAGACTCCTTATCACCGCTATCAGGCATTGGATTTATTCTCACCTCCCCCGACATCTGGGCTCACCTACGGCTTTCAGCACTGCCCGCCGTCTAGAGCCTGACTCCAGCAATGGCCACTCTGCTTCTGGATCTTACAAAATGACCCAACACAAGGTACCTGCCTTTACCCTTTGCTTGCTGTCTTCACAGCCCAAATTTGACCACGTCTAAAATCAAGCTCATCCTCATTACTGCCATCTTCTTCTCCCCTGAAGTATGTGTCCTCGCTCCAAGAGTCCCCATCAATTCCCTTTTGTCAGAGCTCAAACCCTGAGACACAGCCCACTCGTCTCTGCCCCAAGTGCAGCTCATGTTTCCTGCTTCTTGCAAGGCATCTCTTCCACTGCCTTTTGCTCACCACTCTCACTGCAAAGGTATCCTCAACAGCCTTCTTGATCCAATGCACACTGGGCAGGGTGATGGCCCTTAGTATAACTTTATTCAAAAATCTACAGGGTTCTCTGTTTACTGCTGCAATGTTTCCAAATGATATTTTAGTTCCCTCTACTTCAACAAAATCTTGCTTGGAATTAAGGAAAGTGGAGTTCCGATGACTGGAAGGATGAGGACTGGGAGCCACCAGCTTCTTAGCAGTCTTTGCCTTCCTAAATGGCCACTGTGAGGTCTCCAAGGAGCAAGGGTGAAACTACTGTCATTGGAGTTAGGTACAAAATTCCCAGTTGGCTTCAATGCCATCAGTTTGACACATTAAACTTTGAAACTAGATCCCTCTGGTCAGGTCCATAACCTCACAGTTGGACAAAAACATCAAACTCGGTCTCCTTTCATTTGCCCACTTGGAATAGCCTCCCACCTGCCTTGGGTTGGTTCCGGTTCAGTCTTCACAAGCAAAGCCCAACCTCCCTATCCATGAAGACATTCTGACCATGACAGCCTGTGTTCAGGTTCATTGCAACAGCATCTCCCTTGGAATTCCTCTGGCAGCCTGTCGATCACTACTTTTCATTTATTCACTATTGCTCCATGCATGTTGATTATCTGTGTAACTAGGTAATAAATTCCTTGTGGGCAATGACTTACTTTCCTCGATATAAATCAATCTCCTCGTAGATTCTGGTGGAGTGCTGAGCACACGCACGAGCTCACAGCCCACACATCTGACTCACGTTACTTCCCTGCTTAAGAACAGCTGCTCACACTTGGCCAGTAGCTCCCTAAACGCCATGAGATTGTGTGGCTGACATGGAGAGCCACTGCCCAGACCCCCAAGAAAGGCTGGCTGCTCAGCAGGGGAGCGTATTCGGGGACACTGTCCAGCTAGAGAGTGAAGCTGTCTCAGCTGTCAGACTGGTCTCTAGCTGACCACCCTGGGGCTGAGACGTGGGGCTTCCCCAGGCAGCCCAGCCTCGTGGCCGCTGCTTCCTTGTCTCCCTCTGTGCTTCTCCTCAGTAAGCTTGTGTCCCTTGTCTCCATGTCTGCCCCCATCAACTGGCCAGCAGTGTGGTCTGGGGTAGATGTCACGACTCTGCTTCTGTGGGTTCCTTTCTATCTCTCCCCAGCACACCAAAGTTCAGCAACATGGAACTTGTCCTCCTCAAACAGCCCACATGCCCCTGGACCTGTGCAGACTCCCCTCTGCCTTCCGGGCTCAGGAGATTGGAGCAATTCTGACATCCTGCCTCTTCCCTCATTTCTGCCAACCCCCTCACCCCCTTTCTGGTTCTGCCCTGAGGGCCCCACAGAATTCATGGATGACAGCTGGTGCGGTGCGCGGGCTACGTCTCCCACTAGGCTCAGGGCTCTTGGCCGGCAGGCCCACGTGCTTCCTCGCACTAACCCAGTGCTCAGCGCACAGTGTCTAATGCATAACAGGTGCCCCATTCATATTTGATGAGTGAGTAGATGGGTCCCTGCTGGATGGTCACAGCTCTGCGAAAATAAAACACTAAGTGAGAAACTATGGTTTCCAAGAAAACGACGCAAACTCGCGAAGCACACTCAACGATAACACAAAGATTGCCCCAAACGTCACGATCGAAGGACCAACAGAGACATTCTAGTGCCCCTTCCTTCAGATATCTCTTAATGCACAAATCAAATAACCTTAATCGCACTGAAGTAACAACATGAAAAGACTTGCCACATTTCTAAAATGTTTACATGTCTTAAAAACATCCACAAATATGCTTAGGAAAAAAGTCTGCATGGTGGAAATTATGGATGATTTTATTTTGCTTATCTGTATTCAATAATACATATGCTAAAAACACACTGCTTGCATAATAAAGAAAAATGAAAATTAAAAAAAATTAAAAAAAAAATTTTGCCTGCACCATGCATATGGGATCTTAATTCCCTGACCAAAGATCGAACCTGCGACCCTGCATTGTTAGCGTGGAGACCTAACCACTGGACCACCAGGGAAGTCCCTGAAACTTTTTTTTTTTAATAAGAGGGAAGCTAAGCAAGTTTCCTGAAAAGAGAAAATATTTGGAAACTGCATGATTTTATGAATTTACATTATCTCATATTTAGTTCAAACAAAGTAGGATATACCATAAGTCTGTTTAAATGGCTTTATGTAAATGATGGTGCAGAGAACCTTCGGCTGAATCGTTTTCTTGATGCATATAATTCATTACTTAAAAATGCTCTGGAACTAAGAAAATAGGGAGTGAACCTAGTAATTTCTTTTTAAAATAATTCGTTTGAATATCCAGGTCAGTACACACTGGTTAGATGCTTGGTTAGACAAAGTCAGATACATGAGACCAGGGATCTCAACGTGTGGGGTAAGAGCACTCACAACAGCATCAGGAGTCCCTGAATATGTGTGCAGGTACATTTTCTCAATCAATTAATGCCATATTAAAACCAGATACACACACACACACAACCTCAATCATTCTAAAAACTCAGCTGAACAGGAGAAGAAAATTACTTGACATAAACGAAGGTTAGGAACTTCTGCCCTAGATAGCACATTTTGTGACATATTCCTTCATATGCTGGCATTTTGCTGAACCAGACCAAGCCATGTCTCTGTAATATTCCTTTCCAATGTCTCTTTATTTTAAATTGTGTACAATTCAACACTCTAATATTATTTGTATTTCTTATTACTCAGTGCTTTTTTTTCCTAGCCAGTCACAGCTTTCAAGTGATGATCATCCAACCAAGTCTATTGTGCATGAAACCTGCAGCTTATAGAATGTGACATGGTTTGTTTACAGCCTGAATGGTTTGCTGTTTTACACAAGTTCCCCTTTAACTGGACTGCAGGACTACGTATGAGTAGTCAGGAGAAAGGAAGTGAGAAACACGCAGAAAGAAAGCCTGGTTGGAAATGGAGCTGCACTTGTTTAAATGCAGAAAGCCTGTGGACACACTGCACTCCGCTCTCAGCACTTCCTCAGACACTCGACTGTGCAGTCACTGGGACGCTCTCTCAGAGCTGAGGCAGCTAGGCCCTAAACTATATCTGCAAAGCCTGGGGCATGCAATTCCATTCTTCTCTTAGGGTTTAGATGACGTCACCTTCCTGACAATGGTAGATGAGGTGACTCAGACCATTCACCCACTGAGAACACCCAGACGTGCTGTGTGTGCGCGTGTGAAAATCTTTTTGAAGGGAATGGAAGACTGGCAAGGCTGTGCAGAATCGTGAGGCCAGAACCTGAGAGGGGGAAGCCCCAGGCTTAAGCTGGCACTTGGGACTCCATGTGTCCTGGAGGCGCCTGGCAACTCTGAGACAGAGAGCCTGAGCTGAGCTTGGCGGACTCATGGGCTAGAGAACAAAAACTGAGGGCTGGCCAAGGAGATGGGGCTCTGGTAAAAAAAAAAAAAACCAAGGCTTGGATCTGGGTGCAAAGGATGAGCCAGAAATAATGCAGACCTTGTAGTCTCAGATCAACCTAAATCTCTGTACAACTTCCATTTTCTTTCTTTTTTAAAAAATAATTAATTAGGCTGCATTGGGATCTGTCATTGCAGCACACAGATTCTCTGCTTATGGCGCTCAGGCTCAGTAGTTGCCAAGTGCCGGCTTGGTTGCTCAGCAGCATATTGGATCTTAGTTCCCTGACCAGGGATTGAATCCAAGCCCCCTGCACTGCAAGGTGGGTTCTTTACCCCTGGACCACCAGGGAAAGCCCTCTATTTTCAATTTGCAACATTCAGTCAAAAATAACCAAGCATTTATAATAACTATAAATGGAATATAATCTATAATAATTTTGAATCTGAAACAATACTGTAAATACTGTAAATCAACTATATCTCCAAAAACCCCCCTAAAACCAGGCATTTATATGCATAAAACCAAGAAAAACAACTGAGAAGAGAAAGAGACGGACAGAGGATTCTGAAAATGGTGACATCAGACACCAACCTCACAATAATTTTACTTAATATGTTCATGGAGTTAACGGACAGGATGGAAAACTCTGGCTGAGAACTGGAAACTGTAAAGTAAACTCTGGAACCTCAAAAACTTAATAGTACAATATACTGAATTAAAAAATTCAACAGATGGGCAGAACAGCAGATCAGACAATACTGAAGACAGAAATGGAAGATGGGTCAGAAGAAAAAATACTCAAAATTAAGCAAAAAAGAGAACGGAACATAAGAAATAAATACATAAGAAACAGTGGATATTGTGAAAAGATCTAAGATGTAAAAAAGGCGAGTCACTTTGGGAAAGAGCTGGGAAGTTTCTGATAAGGTTAAACATGCACCTGCCACACCACCTTCTACTCTTCAGACACAAAGTGTCTGGAGTGGGTTGCCATTTCCTTCTCCAGGAGATCTTCCTGATCCAGGGATTGAACCTGGGTCTCCCACATTATAGGCAGACGCTTTACCATCTGAGCCAACAGGGAAGCCCGGTCTCAGAGGCAAAAGAACACAGTATCTCTTCTACTTATCTGAAGCTCTAGGAAAGATAAATCTAGTATGAGAAAAAGCAGATCAATGTTTGTTCGGGCCTGGGGGCTAGGTGGGGGATTAATTGGGATGGGGTACAAGGGAACTTTTAGGATATACTTTGAGAGTAATAGTGGTTCCACGGGTATATAAAACTGTCAAGACTCATCAAACTGCATACTGAAAATGAATTCCTTTTATTGAATGTAAGCAATATTTCAACAATGTCAATTTAAAAATGTAAAAAATTATGGCACTTTCAAACAATAAAAACTTTTCCCTGGCAAACCTGCACTAAAGGAGATAAAGAAAAATGATCTCATGGAAGCCCTGAGGTACAGGAAGGAATGAAAGACGACAGAAAATGTAATATGTGGGAAACATGAGTGAGTATTAACGCTATAGAATATTAATGATGCTTATGGAGGTGATGACATATGGAGAGTTAAATATATGACAATAATTGCACATATTTCAGGAAGTCAGTAAACGAAGTTAATTGTTCTAAGGTCCTTACATCACCTGAGAAGTAGTAAAAGCACTAATTTATATCAGACTTTAAGAAGCCAGGGATTGCCAAAATTGTGGCCCGCAGACCAAATCCAGTCAGTGGCCTATTTTTTGCATGGTCTGCAAGCTAATAACAAGCCTTATAATTTTAAAGGGTTGCAACAGAAGATAAAGAAGAATAAACAACAGAGACATTATGTCTCTGTTGTGCTGTGAAGTGTTCACTGCCTGGCCTTTAACAGAAAGCACACGGAGCCCGCAGGTCTGGGCAGCCACTCCAGTGCAGGAAAAGAAACAGTTAACAAGCCAAAACAAGGGGAGGAAAGGGTGGTAAAACTGCTAATCAATCCCTAACATGGCACTGCAGAGGAAAAAAAGGAAGGTGGAAAAAAGGAAGAGAAAAATCAAGAAAGAAACAGGACGGTAGATTTCAACTCAAAAATTATTACAGTAACTACAAAAAGACTAGGTATTTCAATTAAGGTGAACAATTTTTAGTCCAGATTTAAAAACAGAAAAAAGTCAACTATACCCTGCTAAAAACAGATATAACGTAAAATATAAAGCTACAGAAATATATATAAAGATACCTGCTTAAATACACAAAAAATGTATATCTAATACAATTATGTACACATTATGTTTATATATGAAAAGACACATTGTACAAACACAAATCAAACAACAGTTGTATGGCTACGCTATGTGTGTGTTGGTCACTCAATCATGTCTGATTCTTTGTGACTCCATGGACTGTAACCTGCCAGGATCCTCTGTCCATGGAATTTTTCAGGCAAGAGTACTGGAATGGATTGCCATTCCCTTCTCCAGGGGATCTTTCTGACTCAGGGATCAAACCTGGGTCTCCTGCATTGCAGGTGAATTCTTCACTGCCTGTCTGAGCCACCAGGGAAGCCTACTGATATGCTACAGTCCTACAAAGTGGAGTTCATGGAAAACGTATTACCAGAGATGAAGAGTGATACTTCTTAATGACAAAAGGTTCAGTTCATCCTACCAGGAAGGTGAAGTCAATCACAGTGAAAGCGTCCTTCTGTAGTTCTGAAGGGCAAAGCCCATAGTCAAAATGGGAATAAGCTTTTAAAGTAAAGTGACAGTTCAGTTCAGTTGCTCAGTCATGTTGACTCTTTGCGACCCCATGGACTGCAGCATGCCAGGCCTCCCCGCCCATCACCAACTCCCAGAGTTTACTCAAACTCATGTCCACTGAGTTGGTGATGCCATCCAGCCATCTCATCCTCTGTCGTCCCACTCTCCTCCTGCCTTCAATCTTTCCCAGCATCAGGTGGCCAAAGTATTTAGAGTTTCACCTTCAGCATCAGTCCTTCCAATGAAAATTCAGGACTAATTTCCTTTAGGATGGACTGGGTGGATCTCCCTGCTGTCCAAGGGACTCTCAAGAGTCTTCTCCAACACCACAGTTCAAAGTGTCAATTCTTCAGCGCTCAGCTCTCTTTATAGTCCAACTCTCACATCCGTACATGACTACTGGAAAAACCATAGCTTTGACTAGATGGACCTTTAGTCCAAATATCACATCCATACATGACTACTGGAAAAACCATATATTTGACTAGATGGACGTTTGTTGGCAAAGTAATGTCCCTGATTTTTAATATGCTGTCTAGGTTGGTCATAGCTTTTCTCCCAAGGAGCAAGTGTCTTTCAATTTCATGGCTCCAATCAGCAACTGCAGTGATTTTGGAGCCCCCAAAATAAAGTCTGTCACTGTTTCCACTGTTTCCCCATCTATTTGCCATGAAGTGATGGGACTGGATGCCATGATCTTAGTTTTCTCAATGTTGAGTTTTAAGCTAATGTTTTCACTCTCCTCTTTCACTTTCATCAAGTCTCTTTAGTTTTTCGCTTGTGTTATCTGCATGTCTGAGATTACTGCTATTTCTCCTGGCAATCTTGATTCCAGCCTGTGCTTCATCCAGTCCAGCATTTCTCATGATGTACTCTGCATGTAAGTTAAATAAGCAGAGTGACAATATACAGCTTTGTCATACTCCTGTCCCGATTTGGAACCAGTCTGTTGTTCCATGTCCAGTTCTAACTGTTGCTTCTTGACTTGCATACAGATTTCTCAGCAGGCAGGTCAGGTGGTCTGGTATTCCCATCTCTTGAAGAATTTTCCACAGTTTGTGGTGATCCACACAGTCAAAGGCTTTGGCATAGTCAATAAAGCAGAAGTAGATGTTTTTCTAGAACTCTCTTGTCTTTTCGATGATCCAACGGATGTTGGCAATTTCATCTCTGGTTCCTCTGCTTTTTCTAAACCCAGCTTGAATATCTGGAAGTTCACAGTTCACGTACTGTTGAAGCCTGGCTTGGAGAACTCTGAGCATTACTTTGCTAGCGTGTGAGATGAGTGCAATTGTGCGGTAGTTTGAGCATTCTTTGGCATTGCCTTTCTTTGGGAATGGAATGAAAACTGACCTTTTCCAGTCCTGTGGCCACTCTGAGTTTTCCAAAGTTGCTGGCATATTGAGTGCAGTACTTTCATAGCATTATCTCTTAGGATCTGAAATATCTTAACTGGAATTTCATCACCTCCACTAGCTTTGTTCGTAGTGATGCTTCCTAAGGCCCACTTGACTTCGCATTCCAGGATGTCTGGCTCTTGGTGAGTGATCACACCATCCTGATTATCTGGGTCATGAAGATCTTTTTTGAATAGTTCTTCTGTGTATTCTTGCCACCTCTTTTTAATGTCTTCTGCTTCTGTTAGGTCCATACCATTTGTGCCCATCTTTGCATGAAAAGTTCCCTCGGTATCTCTGATTTTCTTGAAGTAATCTCGTCTTTCCCATTATATTGTTTTCCTCTATTTCTTTGCATTGATCACTGAACAGTATGAAAATGCAAAAAGATAGGACACTGAAAGACGAACTCCCCTGGTTGATAGGTGCCCAATATGCTACTGGAGATCAGTGGAGAACTAACTCCAAAAAGAATGAAGAGATGGAGCCGAAGCAAAATGAGAATAAATCATCAAAATTATTTCCTGAATAAGAAGAGGATAAAGTTGAGGTATATGTATCAGCAAAGTAACTAAAAATGTGGCAGATTATAGGAAACCATAACATGGTATTAGGCTGAGGGCAGAATTGGCATTTAGGATGACAGAAAAAAATTTTACATATTGAGGTAAGGGTAAGTCATTCCAGCTTATACATAATTTGGCCTGAAGTTCATGTTAACTAGAACAGCCTGACTTATGACCTGTTCATCACCCATTGTACATCTGCTTTAACCACTAAAAAAAGAATGCAGTATCCAGGGAACTCCCTGGAGGTCCAGTGGTTAGGACTCTGCTTTCACTGCTGGGGCCAGGGTTCAATCCTGGGTCAGGGACGTAAGATCCCATAAGCCGTGTCGCTTGGCCAGGAAAAAAACAACAACAACAATATCCAAAAGAATGTCCACTTTGTGCTAATCTATCTCTTTTGAAACCTTGAAGGGATGTAGCCCTGTCATGTTTGGTATATGTTCTTTGCTCTGACGAGACATAAAAAGCATGGTGCTGAAAACCATGGTTCTTCCAGACCAATTCCTCAGAGCTACTAAGAGGCTGTCTCCTGGGCTATAGTCCTCAGTGTGGCTTGGATAAAACTCTCTTCTATCCCTTATTGCTGTTGCTACTGCTGCTGCTAAGTCACTTCAGTCGTGTCTGACTCTGTGCGACCCCATAGACGGAAGCCCACCAGGCTCCCCCGTCCCTGGGACTCTCCAGGCAAGAACACTGGAGTGGGTTGCCATTTCCTTCTCCCTTATTACAGATTGTTTATTGATTATTTGCATCAACAGGGATTACTAATAGGAAAAGACAAGCTACCTATTAAGAACAATGACTACTCGAGGACTCGAGGATGGACATTAGGGAGCTAGTACATCTACATCCTCAGGGAACATAAGTGGCTTTCAGACTTTTTTGATCACGACTCTTAGTAAAAAATACATTTTGCATGGTCACCTGATACACACATATAGATGATCATATATGTAAATATACACATTCAAACAACAGGACCAGAGAGCATTAATGTTGCTAGAAAAACAAGGATATTCTCTATGTGTTTCTGTGACCCACTAAACTGATTTTACAGACACTAATAAAGCATGACCTGCAGTTTAAAAAAATGTTGATTTAAATTAACTTGTTAATTTCTCCTGGAAGCTATTGGCTCAGGTTATCAAAATGGTTTGATGGTGAACATGGCATCTGAGAGATGTAAGAGATTAGAAAATTACATAATTCGACCTCTGAATAAGCTGACTGGTATTTTTTAAAACCCACACAGGCAGCTTGTTTCCTAATGATTTTTTAAAAATCTGTACTGAGCCTTTAAATTGAATGGTTATGTGTGCAGCGCTGCTGTCCCTCACATCCCTTTCCTTCTGCCTTTTAACAGCTCCCACAGAACAGAAGCCTGCCAATCTTTACTTGTGAAGCAAATGGAGAAAAATGTATCTTAAAATTCTAGGGGGAGAGAAGTGATGATTTCTAAGGCTCGGTGGTAAGCAGGAGTTATTAATACAACAGTGGAGATGCTCTCTCTTTTACTGAATTTATCACACAATGATAAACTATTGCCTATTCCTGGAGCCACAGACAACAACAGCACCGGTACTGGCACAAGTCCCTCTGGAGGCTGCAAAAAAAAACCTCACAGAGACCCGGGTCAAAGAGAGAAAAGGAGCAGCTTCTCACGTGCTTGTTGAACATGTTTATGACACCAGGAGAACAGGTTCTATTAAAAAGTACAGAAACAAATCTGAACCCAATTTTATTTTTTAAAGCATTCCCTGAAAGAGTGGATTTTCTTTGGCTTTCTGGATGTCAAGGATGACTTACAGACCAACCCTTTCTTGACAGCTACAGGCCCAGGAGCCAAGTAGATATCTCCTCCAAGCAGAGTTTTCTGAAAAGCTGCTAAAAAGCCTGTAACATTCAGAAAAGGCAGCTTCTAAAAAGAGGGGGGTGGGGGTGAAATCCAGACAAGCCCCAGGGAGCAGCCCTCTTTGGTCCAGACGGGCAGGGAGCACTTCCTTCCTGAGATGCTCCCCTGCTTCCAGGTGCCACTCCCTGAATGTACTGAGGCACACTCTTAAGGGAGCTTCTCCATAAAGGAGGTGGGAGGAGAGGAGGAGCAGGGTGAAACTGGCCTCCTCAGCAGCAGACCTGGATAGAAGACCTCTGAGTGTTTCACAGAAATTGATCCTGACCTTTCTAGTCCATGAAGAGCCTGGAATGCCAGGGTTACTCTATAACTCATGCCAAGAAGGACTGCTGGCAGCCTTGCTGGGAATTCTGTCTCTTCCTGTCAATTGGTTCAAACACTGCAGATACAATAGCTTTCAAATACAGTCAGATTGTGTTTGCTATTCTTCATCTTCCAGGATGACTCTCCTCAGAGGTTTTCCTGGCAGGGCTGCATTAAACAGACGTGAGCTCTCCTCCTCCTCCCAGGTACCTGGGAGTCTGGGCCACAGTGACCAGTTACTTCTCCTACGCTGTAGACGTCCCCTCATCTTTCCCTGCCCTTGGAGACCAGACACCTAGATGCACGAAATGCAGGCCACCTCCCTCGTGAGACCCTTCCTGATATGTGCCCACCCGAAGTGTACCCTGCCTTCCTCTCCACATGCACACAAGAATGTGCAGAATGCTGAGACCCTTCAGTGCACGCACGACATGGAGACGCGGGAGTGGGATCAGAGGTTGGGGTGTGAACCCTCCAGGCTCTGCTGCTTCTCTCGTGTGACCTTAGGTAGGTTACCTAACTTCTCTGAGACTCAGTCACTTCATCTGTAATACCGAGCCCCAGGAACTAAAAAAGTAGAGTGAGTTAACAACCTAACAAGTTAGCACAAAACCTGCTACATAGTAAGGGCTCAGAAAATATGGCTGCTCCTATTTATTTGCTGGGCTTTCCTAGGTGACACAGTCGTAAAGAATCCACCTGCCAATGAAGGAAACAAGGGTTTGATCTCTGGGTTGGGAAGATCCTCTGGAAAAGGAAATGGCAACCCCCTCCGTTCTTACCTGGGAAATCCCACGGACAGAGGAGCCTGGTGGACTACAGTCCATGGGGGTCGCAAAGAGTCGGACACAACTTAGCGACTAAACAACTTATTTGCCATTAAAACAAAATCCCTACAAGTTCTGAAACAAATTAAATCAGAAATGTTGGAAGTGCCTAAACACAGTCAACCCCTAAGTTTAATATAATAAATATGATAATTTTATGAGAACCTAAGAATTGATGCTTTTGAACTGTGGTGTTGGAGAAGACTCTTGAGAGTCCCTTGGACTGAAAGGATACCCAACCAGTCCATTCTAAAGGAGATCAGTCCTGCTTGTTCATTGGAAGGACTGATGCTAAAGCTTAAACTCCAATACTTTGGCCACCTCATGCCTTCGCATGAGAGTTGACTCACTGGAAAAGACTCTGATGCTAGGAGGGATTAGGGGCAGGAGGAGAATGGGACGACAGAGAATGAGATGGCTGGATGGCATCACCGACTTGATGGACATGAGTTTGAGTGAACTCCGGGAGTAGGTGATGGATGGGGAGGCCTGGCGTGCTGTGATTCACGGGGCCGCAAAGAGTTGGACATGACTGAGCGACTGAACTGAACTGAAGTAATTACATGGAGCACATTTTCACTTTTGTGAACTCTCATTTCTCCTTTCTTTCCCTTAATAAACAGGTAGATTTTTCCCCACTTGGAAGTCATTTGTTTCTTGCTTTTCCCAGCATCACAAAAGCTGCTGCCTCGGTGCGAGGGGCCTTGCCTACCGCCTCCAGGTTTGCCTCACCCCCACAGCCCTCGCCCCACCCGGTGTGCCCTCCCCACTGCCCATCTTGTCGTGGGGGTTCTCACCACGGGGCAGTTCTTCATGATACCAAGACTGCTTTTCCTGAAGCTCCTGCCAGGCAGCTCTGACGCTGGCACTTCTTGATACCAAACAGGTGTAATTCACCTGAATCTCATGGCTTTTCCATTATCAAAAGCAGTTACCTGTCATTCCAGAGCCTTCTCTCCTCCAGGCTGTATGTCCCAGTTCCTTAAAGTGCTTCTCACCTGGCCGCCCACTCCACGTCCAACCTTGTCCCTTCAGGGTCTATCACTCCCTTCTCTAGATTTTTCTGGTTTTTGAGCAGTCATTTTGAGAAGTTGACCCAAATTAAATTCAGTTTACTAAAATCCTGACTTTTTCCGTATCGGATTTTTCAAATCCCATACTTGTGCGTGTGATTTCTGGGGACTACTGTGAGATCTACGTACATAATTCTGATCATCCGCATTTCATTCCTCAGCCTGCCAAGACCTTTTTATATTCTAGTACTGGGTCCACCTTAAAGTTTTCTTATATGAACAAATTCTTAGTTGTGCTCTCATTATTTCTAGTAACAGTATTATCATGGTTGACCTGAATTTCTGAAAACTTTTTGCGTCAGTTTGCTCTATTATCTATAGTTAATTATTGGATGCATCCTTGTTGAAGCAGAAGAATGGTGCCGACATGAAGAAAGTGCAAAGGTGAGATCACTTGTTGCTGCTGTCACATCTAAACAGGCTCCTACTACCCGGAGCAGAATTCTGACTGCGATTCTGGTGGTAAAAGGCAATGCATTACCTCTAAGATACCATACACAGCACACCAAATTGACCTGGTACATCATCCAAGGAAATAAAGATCTTGCAAGAAGACTAGCTGACCACCTTCTTCAGGTAAGATCAGGGACAGCCCTCCTTGTGGCTTTCCAGTTAAACCCATTCTCCGTCTGACAAAGACAGCATGTTCACCAGGCTTTGTACCACCCCCACCCCTTTGGTGGAACGCTGTGGTTAACAGACTTACACAGCAAAGCATGGCCTGTGTTCCTTGTCACTGAACCAAATACTGCCTCCTCTGTAAAGCCCAGCCCATGGGTCCTCTTTCATTAAGTTGGCCCTGGAACCTCCAGCCTGCCGAGGCTCTTTCCTCTGCTATCCGCTCACAGGCCTTCACTGACTGCCCCCTACACACTGTCCACACAGGAGAGGAGGTAAACCTCTTACTGAGTATCCAGTCCAATCTCTTAGCTCTAAGAGGCTTGTGGGCTACCGAGCTCAGGCCTTCCTTGTTAACGGTTCTACAGATGTGAACCTGAGCCCCCCAGTCAGTTTCTAAACTCTAGAGGACACATCATCTCATATACTATTAGTCTTACACCATCAACCCCCCAGCAGCTGGCATGTTATACACTGCTGGCGCTCCAACACCTGCTGGTGGATGGCATGGGAGAGTAAATGTCACCGCATACCCATACAACCCAGCAACTGCAATTGGAAATGGTCTAGCTCCACTTCCAATTAAGGTCCTAACCAAGCTTTTAAGTGATCAGTTCCCCTGTGTGATGCAGGGAATTGAGTCAGACCCTAAGAGGCCGCCTTGAAACCGCTAAGTGCGTTAATTTTAAATACTAGACCGATGGACAGGGAGGCCTGGTGTGCTGCGGTTCATGGGGTCGCAAAGAGTCAGACACGACTGAGTGACTGGACTGAACTGAGACCAATGAATACCATTCCAGGGCTGCACCTGGAGCGCAACTGGCTCCCGGTTGGGACTCTCTCCCCTACTTCGTCTGGGTGGCTCTTTCTGGCCAGGTCAATCACTCTCCAGACACCCCTCCTAGCTGCTCAATCAGAGAAGCACCAGTCACTATGTTATAGCTTCCTTTGTAATTGCATATTTTTTTAAATTTATGCTTTCATGTTTCCTTCTCCCAATAAGAATGCAAGGCCACACACCAACCCTTTGTTAGATCAATGAATGAGCAGCCCAAGAGAGATATGTCTGGTTCTGGGTGTTTTTAAGCCTGGAATCTCAGAATGTGTGTGTGTATGTGTGGGCACCCATTCAGCTGGGTCTGACTCTTTGTGACCCCATGGACTGAAGCCCACCAGGCTCCTCTGCCCATGGAATTTTCCAGGCAAGAATACTGGAGTGGGTTGCCATGTCCTTCTCCAGGGGATCTGCCTGACCCAGGGATCGAACCCGCATCTCTTGCATCTCCTGCATTGGCAAGCAGGTTCTTTACCAGTTGAGCCACCAGGGAAGCAGAATCCCAGATGCCCTTCTCAAAAGCAGGCATCTCATGTGTGACTCATTGGATTCTAGTTCAGACGATGTGCTCAGATCAGAGTGGGCGAGTGTTGTCTCTGGAAAGAAAACCCGGCGGCGTGGTGGTTGGAGCAGGCAAGAGCCGGCTCTGCCACTTATTGAACAAGTCACTCAATCTCCTTTTATCATGGTTTCCAGGGTCTGAAACAGAGAAGGTGCCAACAGTCACTCCGTGGACTGGTAGGGACAGCTGGACATTTGGGGTGCGCCAAGGCCTGTGCCAACATGGTGACAGCAGGGCTCCAAGTCCTGTATTGAGAGACAGGCTTAGGGACCACTGCTTGATGCAGCTGGCCTCCTCCCTCTCCGCCCAATGAGACGGCGCCCACTGCCGGGCCGTGAGGGAGAGGACCGTGGTGTAGAGCTGGACCTGAACAAGCTCTCGGAGACAGGCCGGCAAGTAGACGGAGAAAGGAGGGAGACAGGGCAAGCTTCAGTAGGGACGGAAGTGAGGTGAGGCACTGACTCAGCCTCGTCTCCTCCGTCACGGGCCTGCTGTGACAAGTGTCTCCGGAGCACCAACAAGCCTCAGGAGACAAAGTCGCCACAAGGAAGGCCAATCTCCGAGAGACTGGAGGCACACGCTGTGGCCCTGCTGACTTTCCCCTCTCACTGCCTGACACCCGCCTTCCATTAAGAAAAGCCACCCACACTGCCATCTGTATCCCTGGATCTCGGGGATGACACAT
Organism: Moschus berezovskii; assembly: GCF_049115385.1. Taxonomy (NCBI): domain Eukaryota; kingdom Metazoa; phylum Chordata; class Mammalia; order Artiodactyla; family Moschidae; genus Moschus; species Moschus berezovskii. Next base: position 63,171,673 of record NC_142479.1, read on the forward strand.
TCTTTACAGACTCGCAGACACATTTTCCTCAGGACACCAGCAGGGCACCCAGGGCATCAGGAGACGAAATGAGTGCAGCAGATGCTGAAATGCCCCGAGTGGCGCTTTGCAGCCTTTGTTTGGATGATGAGAGGCCAGGATTCAGTCCCACAGAGAAGGAAATGGACGCTCTCAGGGTGGTGAGCAGGCGCCCATGGAGGTCCCAGGAACCTCTCATGCTCCCTGGGGAGCTCATCTACAACTTCCTCCCAGACAAGCCTCCTTCACGCTGGCTGATCTGCACAGGCCACAGGGACCATAGGGGGTTTGGGGATCCGCCCCCCCCTCCCCTGCTGACCTGAGCAGGATTGTAGTGACAGGCAGAAAAGCCAGGTCCAGTCCAGCCACTCGCCCCAGAGGCGGCGCTCCAAGGCCAGGCTGGTTGATGCCTGACTGAGGCCTGCTCGGAGGGCTGGGAGGACCTGTGACTTTTCCTTCATAATGCTCCCACATTTCCGCCAATTACTCACATTCTCTCCCCTTGTGCCGTCTCTTGGGGATTTGTTTTCCCCACTTCATTTCCAAATTAGCTGCCAGTGAATCATTACTCATCTTCTCAGTGACTGGCAGGCGTTAATGAATTACTGATTTTCACCTTCAATCAGCCGATACAGTATATTTATGTTGGAAAGAAAGGTACTTTTTGAATTAAGGCTGGTATCTTTTGATAGTTTTCCTTTCAAACATAATACATGTGTACAATTCCGGCTTGACAGTGGAGTAAATTCTAATCACAGCTACTGAGCCTGGGGTGGCAGGCACGGGCTGCCACCAGTCTGAATCCCTCTGCTCATGCGATTCCCATGGGATGCCATTTCCCTTCCTGCTGCGATGCTGGGACAGACCACCCAGCATGGCCTGGACAGACACCAGGCTGGCTGGCTAGTTGCCTGCCCAGAGCCTCAGTCTCTTTGGAATGTGGACAATAATAGCACCTCCCTTCAAAAGGCTCCAGGAATGAACAGAAAATGAATATATGTAATGCCCTTAATATAGTAGCTGGTACATAGCAGGTGACCAATAAATATCACCTATTCTTGTTCTTAACTCTCAACTAAAGAATCGTTGGGTTACCCTATATCCTCAAGCCATAATTCATGTATTTTTTAAATTGGAGTATAATTACAAAGGTGCGTTAGTTTCTGCTGTACAGTGAAGTGAATTAGTTATATGTATACATACACCCCCTCCCTTGTAGACCCCCCTCCCTCTTTCCCCCTCCCCCCACCCCTCTAGGTCGTCATGGAGCATCAAGCTGAGCTTCCCATGCTTTATAGCAAGTGCCCACTAGCTACCTGTTTTACACACAGTAGTGTATTTATGTCAATCTTAATCTCCCAATTTGTCCTACCCTCTCCTTCCTCCCCTGTGACCTCTTCCTCACTGTATATGCAGGACTCATGAGACCAGGATTCTTAAGATGGAGACCGTAGTTAAGTAAAAAAAAAGTTGCTTGAGGTTTCAAAGCAAAAATTAAGCCCCAAATCCAAGTTCATCTTCAGCCACTGCTTCTGGACTAAACTAGGGCTAAATTGCTATTCAAGGTTCTGAGGAAGCAGGACACAGTAACTCATTATATTCAAGACAGTGGATTGTTAGCTATTTAAAATATGCTGTTTACACAATAGATGTTAATTATGAATAATTTTTTGGTGTGCTCTGTGCCTCCAGTGATCAGAATACTAACTAACAGCCTCATGGAATAGCTTCCTCGTCTTTCTGATTCCCCAGAGCTTTCTGAGGACCCTAATATTTCTAGCACTGTTTAAGCGTCTCATTACTTTGTTTCAGGGCTGAAAAATGTCCCTTAATTTCCAAGCATGGATCTTATTGCCAGTCTCTCAAAGGATTAGGAATATAAATATGTACTGCAGTGGCAACATGCCTATTCATCAGGCTGCTAGGTTCGTGTAGATAATTAGAAATCGGGAGATTTCTCAGAGAAGGTTCACTATAATTTACTTCCAGACACAGCAGCTTAATTAGAAAACAAATTCCTTCCCGAGCTTTAAAGATTGCTAAATAATTATAACACACACACACACCACCCATGTCTCCTTCTCTGGTCTGGTGCTGAGACTCTAAACAACACATTTTGCACATCTGACAAAGGTGGTTGAGGCTGGGAAGGGGTTAAGCCCTGATATCCTGGGGAACCTTATGCTGAGCTGCTGCACAGAGGCAGCTGTTTGAAACAAACCACATTTATCAAAGAATTACCGTACAGCAATTCAGAAGTGTGAAACTTTTCAATCAATTTCTCCAGCGATGGCAAAGAGGAAGGTGATGACAGGATCGGGCCGCATTTCTGACCGTTTAGGGGCAGCCAGGGAAGGTGCTGGAAGATGGCTGGAAAGGCAGGTCATGCAGGAGAAGCCCAGAGCCACCTTCAAGGCCCCACACCTGACCCTGAGACTCTTGGGGCTCCGTGGATGGGGTCGTCAGTCATGCAGCATGGAGGGCAAGATTCCCTCTCCAGCTCATGCCAACATTAAGAGCCCTGGAAACCAGGGTACACACAGAGCCGCACTCAGGGTAAGGAGTGGCAGGTGAGGCCGGCGGGCTCAGGCCACGTGCCTGCCACCCTGGTCCACACACGCCAGGCCTCGGCATGGCTACTCACCCAGCTGTGTCAGGACCATCCCTGGCACCGCCCGGGGAAGGAAAGGGGTGGGTAGAGGACTAGATGGACATTATTCTTATTTTCTGCAGGTCATTAAACTTGAGGGAGGGAAACAAAACTCAACAACACAACCCAGTGTCCTTCTGATTTTGTTTCATCTCTGTGTTGTGACTCGTCACTCCAGTCAGGTGGTACGGTGACCAGAGTCACTCTCACATTTACGGGTGATGGAGAGGTTCTCAAGTCAAGAATCTCCATGTGGTGAGCTGAAATCAGAGATTCACACTGGATGCAAAATGCCTTAAGACACTCGTGAAACCAGCAACATGTCAGTGGCAGCCCTGCCAACCCTCTGTTGACATGTCACAGGAGCCCCCGACATGGGTTTGTCCCACCTTCCACTCAGGAAACACTCTCCCCACAGCAATGCCTTCTTAAGTGCTTCCTTGTTGATGGAATTTTGGCCTCTCCCCCACCAATCGACACAGCTTAGGATTTCATTAGCAATAACAAGCTGCTAAAGAATAAATGAAACAGGACCAAGGAATTGAGCAAAAAAGCCAATTTCTGTTTGATCCTATAATTGTAACTAAGCACGAGTTATATCCTGCCAGTTAACCCAGACCCACAAATGAGATGCACTGGAAGTCCTCGTGAGATTCTCACTTCATCCCCTAAAGGCTCCACCAGCTCAGTGGCTTTTTCTGGGAGGGCAGGGTGAGCCCTGGGGAGAAGTGCCCACGACACCCTGCTGGATGTCCCTTGCACGTCTTTAGGTGAGTCACAGGCCTCGTCCCAAAGGCAGGAGAGCTTGTGCAGAGGATGGGCATCCAGTGGACAAAGGGTGCTTGATATGGTGAGAATGGCCATCCAAGGAGGGCACTGCAAATGAAACGGAGGCAAAGGGTAAAGCAGCTTGGACAGCTTGACCTGCAGCAGCGGTGTAAGCACTCAGCACAGCGAGCAAGCATTCACCGCACAGGATAGCTCCCGCACGAACCTGCTTCATCCATGGGCAGATAAACATCACAATGAGTTACGATTCTGACAGAACCCCAAGTGGCCCCAGCACATAAGAGTGGAGACCAAACACAGCCCCAGAGATGCAGACGCCGAGAGCCTGCTGCATCCAAGAGCTGCGTATTCTGACCGGAAGTCTCCAGAAAATGGTGATAGGTGAAAATAATGAGACATCTTCCCCAGGAAGGTTCTCTGAGTACAGAAACCTTGGCAGCCTGGAAGACAACTGAACACAGACTACTGAACACAGTGCTGCGTTTCTTTCTAACCTTGTAACTTCACGGTCACACCTTCTTGAAAATGTTTCTTCTTATGGACTGTAAGCATATTTAGGGGGAAAGTCTAAAAATTAAAACAACAGAATAGCATTAAAAAATATTTATTTATGGCTGAGCTGGGTCTTCATTGCTGTGTGGGCTTTCCTCTAGTTGCAGCAAATGGGGGCTACTCTCTAGTTGTGGGGCAAGGGCTTCTCCTTGCGGGGGCTTCTCTTGTTGCACAGCACAGGCTCCAGGTGCTAGAACTTCTGTAGTTGTGGCACGTTGGCTCAGTAGTTTTGGCACACAGATATTTCTCCGAGGTACATGGGATCTTCCCAGATCAGGGATTGAACCTGTGTCTCCTGTATTGGCAGGCGGATTCTTTACCACTGAGCCACCAGGGAAGCCCCCAGAATAGCATTTTAAATGGAAAATCTCTCCAAGAAAGCAACAGAAATTATGAGCTTGTATCTACTCAGAAACCGATCTCATGGTGGCAGTGGCTGGGAATCCTGTGGAGCTATACATCTGGATTGTTTATAGTGCCATATAACTAAAGCCTGTAGCTTGCCCTGGCATAAAGAATAAACACAATTCAATCCCGCACATTCACCCTAACTGTGGCCAGGCTACGAGGGGAGCAGCCACATAGTGCCTCCTATTGGAAACGACGTGTATGGGTCTCACCTGAACTGTATGTTTGCTAAGTTGTATTCCGAGAACAACGACTCAGACCCAAACCGTTGTACCTTGAAAAGTTATTCACAACAAAGAGGTTTTGAGGTTTCTAAAATATCTTATTCTTACTCACTTTTTGTTACCACCATCATGAGCCACTCAGATAAGCTCCATTTGGGAAGCAAATGTGGTTCATGTTGGGTGCTCATAGCCTGTCCCAATTAATCTGGACAAGCTTTCTAAAATGCAAACTTGTCTGGGATGGGAATGATCTCTTTTTAAACTGCACTCTTGGACTTGTTTACACAATTTTCCAAAAGTTGTGTGGTGGCATTCACCCAATGGTGGCTGGGGCTGGTATATGAAAGACACTTTCCCCGTGACCCACCCCCTCCCACCCCAGTCTTTATCAGAAATCCAACGGCTTCAGAAATACAAAGTAGTATTAGTCATTACTCCCAGTGCAGCTTCAGAAAAGTGGTGAGAACAGAAGCATTTGTGGGGGTGAGCTGATGCCCACAGAGCCGACCACATGCTCCTCAATCTACCCTGGGCGATGGTGACAAATGCAGGGGTGAGAGGTGTGCGCCCAGTGAGTGTGACTCCTGAGGGTGAGGCTGACCACGTCTGTTTGTATGTAGTCTTTCCATCACCCCCTCTGCCTTCCCCCATTCCCACTCAGGGAGCTATTAATGATGCTTTTCTTTTTAAATCAAAACACACAGACACCCATTTTTTTCAGCATTTCACCAACGCTGTAGCACTGCCTGGGACAGCAGAGGGGCTGACAGAGAAGAGAGGACACTGTGAGCCAACCTTCAAAGGGCCACCAGAAGTCACACTCGCCGGCTGAGAAAGTCACTTAGCACCGGGGAGGGTGGACTCAACACTGGGTGTGTCTTGGGAACATGGGCGGCTACAAACTCTGAAGTCACCATTTACGAAAACGGCACTTGATAAAAAAATATTAAAATCTTATCATATGTATAGGAGGTGTCCGCTTCTATTTTTCAATCCTCATTAGCCAGTTTAAGTTGTGAGTAAAGGTTTCTCCCCAACCTCAAACCCTCTTTGGTAAAACGTCTCTTATCCATTTTTTTTGTTTGTTTTATTGAGTTTTGAGATATCTTCATATATTCTGGATAGAAGTCCTTTGTCAGCTATGTGATTTGCAAATATTCCCCCCCAAGTCTGCAGCTTGTCTTTTCTCTCTCTTAGCAGTGTTTTCCAGAGTAAACATTTTAAATTTTGATGAAATTCAATTTGCCAATTTTTTTCCTTTGTGGATCATGCTGAGGGTGTCAAGTGATATGCACACTTTAAGTCTGAGAACACCAAAGTCTGGAAGAGCGAAGGCCTGTGTATAGGAAAGACAGCAGAGAGACGTCCAGATACCTGGTCACCAGGCTGGCCTGACACCACCAGGTGGGAGGTGCCACCGAGGAAGCTGAAGCAAACCAAATGCCAGATTCCTCTTCAGAACTGTCTCAACGGGCCATGAGAAGTTACCTAGCTAGGAAAGAAAGTAACTTTATCACAGTTTTAATGGTTCATCTGGGAATTACATGTCTATGGTGATCTGTGGTGTGGGTGATGGAGGCTCGGGCACTCAGAAATGGGGGGGAAGTAAAGACCACAGAGAGAGCGCAGCAGCGCTGGTTAACGAGCGCTAACAGGATGGCTTCCAAACTCTGAAACTGTGTCAGGGAACTGGACCAAACAGGCCGGATGACCAGGCCAATCCAACCCTTTCTTATTTTTCAACTTCTCTCCATGTGATGTTTGCTTCTCGATGGCTGCCTTGTTTGTCTAGCACTTGTAAATGGTTTTCTCGGTCTCAGTCCTTATTGGAGGTGAAGCTGGCTTAGAACAGGGAGGAGCAGTTCCCCTGAGAGTAGGGACCCTGAATCCTGTCTCTAGAAGTGAGTTGTGTGAGTGTGACCAGGACGGGGCGATCGTGGAGGCCGGTTAACAGAGCACTCAGCACCCAGCCACCCAGCCCCCTGCTTCCTGACTGCATTGACCCCTGGAGCACGGGCCACCCAGCAAAGACGGGAACAGGGACACGAGACCACCAACATGCTCTCCCCACCATGTAACCCTGAGAGCACCAGAGCTCTGATGTGGAGAAAATCAGCAGCTGCATCTGCCCAGAGCAGCACGACTTTGAAAGGAAGCATGGGTGCACTCTGCACTACGCACTGCAGGCGGAGAGAGCCAGACCTGAGCCCTCCCTGACCCTGTGAACACGACACACTGAGGTCTGCGGTCCCTGCTCTGACCGAGCCAGCACAGCCAGTGCCCCAAATACCACTCTGCTGCTGATCAATCCCAACCTCAACTCCCGCTGCTTCCCTCCCAGCCTGCAGTGCCCAACTATCAGAGCCTCCCTGCGCCCAGCCTCGGCCAGCACTGCCTTTCCAGCAATGGCTTTGAAATCTCCTCAACTGTGGGTCAGTGGAAACCAAGACCCACTCTAAGCAGAAGGACCACAGGCCTTCCTGTTTGTCCTGCTGGCACTGATCAATGTCACGCTAATTCTTTCTTGTCACAATATCCCATTTTGCTTGTGGATAAAAGCATCTTGAAGTGAACAGATGCAGTGACCAGTCACATGATTTCCTTAGACATTTATCCAAAATTTAATGAAAGGAATTATACTCGATGAATTGTTTGCAGGTATCCTAATTATATTTTGTTGGTTCATTCTTTTCAATTTATTTGTACCTATATTTTACATATCTCTATTCTTACAAAAAAATTAAACAAGATGGAAAAAAATCAGTTCCTTAATATTGCTCCTCCCTGCTTCTGGCTCCAAATTCCACTTTCCTCTCCAGAGTGGAGTGCAAATATTTCATGTCTTGTTGATATGTATTCACACACACAGAGTTATGCACGGTTCGGCAGCCCATGGTGGGTGTCATGTCAGTCTCTTAACAAAAGGCCGCTCCCTGTTGATGCAAGTGTAGCCACCACACTCTGTATCCTCCCGTGGGGAGCGCATGTGATCGATTCCACAGTGCATTTACGGTGGGCATTCAGGCATAATATTCTTGTGCATCTCCCCTGACACACAGGCAAGTTGTCTTCCAGGAGAGAAACCTGGAAGATTTGCTTTTTCTACCTGAGGTTAATAATTAAAATCAGGCCTTTCTGCTTTACCACACGATTCTGTATATCAAGACTTAGGGAACAGCCTATATGTTAATTCTAGAAGAAACGGGGTTCAGAGCAGAAGCGTTAGGAACTACCTAGGTAGATCGGGATGAATGAAATGAACATACAAACAAATAAACATAAAATGCAGGTCAAGTTTAGAGCTCTGAGATGGTGTACTGACCCAAAGAGGCTCATGACAGAGCAGACAAGCCGGCCCCAGGACCTGGGAGGACAAGGAGAGGCCAAGCAACCACCGCACATCGTGAAGGACCCCTCCTGCCGGGACCACCACACCTGCCTTAGATAGAATGTAAAACTGGGTTTACATCCCCCCCTGAGTGGGGGTAACGGAAGGTTGCAGAACGTGAAAGGGAAAGTTGAGAAACATGGGGAAGATGCTAAGCTATGATCTGACTGTTGCAGTTGAGGAGCAGAGTGATCTCTATGCGCAGTGACTGGTCTGTATGTGTAACAATGTATATGTTTTTGCTTTGGTTCAGTGTCCAGAGTATTTTTAAATGTTCAAAAGGATTCAGCTTGTACTCTTTTCCTTTTAATATGGCCCCATGTCCTATGTAACAATCACAAACAAGGCCTTAATCAGAGAACAAAAGAACACATGAAAGGGAAACATCTGTGCTGACAGGAAGTACTTCTGAGAATCTAGAGTGAAAAATGGAGACTCGCCTTCACACCAGAAGCCACAATGGCTTAAAAATCTGACTTACTTTTCTATCAAATCCAGCGTGACTCCAGGCACCAGACTAACACATTTCTGCATGCAGAACCTGCAGAGAGAAAGAGAAGACAGTGAATCACAGCAATGGGATATGTAACGGGAGAATACAACAGTCCCAGAGAAAAAGCAAAGAGAGGAAGGGGGCCATGGGGATTGCCACAGTGAAAAGGTAAACCAAGATTTTCTTAATTCTGTCAGCTCTTAGGTTTATGAAGAAAATCTCCCTGCAGCCTCTCAAAGGGCAGGAACACTGAGCTGCAACCGGAGGTCTTCAGTGGAAGGAGAAAAACAGGTCTGCGGGTGGTGAAGCAGGTGCCTCCTGTGGGGGGCTGGGGGCGGGTCCTCGTGAGAGTCACCGGACAGAAAGCTTCCACCCAGATGATGGAACAGGCTCCACTTTTACATTTTTCCTTCTTAAGCAAGTAAAGCTGGAGAGAGTGATGGAAGGATCAGTGAACCACCCCCAGGCACACAAAAGAAATTTGTGGGAGAAGACAAAGAAAAGTGAATTCAATTATATCATTTTAATTATCATAAAATCATAGGAGCTATGAGACTTAATCTTTGCTGCAGAGCCATCCTGGAGGGCTGGGTGGGATGTGGGCAGGAGGGCGGAAACATGGACTGCGGGACAGCGCCAGGTGTCATCTAATTTGTGTGCACTGACAGGAGGTCGAAGACCATCTCTTTCTTCCTGTCAGGGCTATTGGCACGCGGCAGGACAGAATCAATGGTCATGAAGAGCGAAAAAGCAACTTAGCATTGGTCGCAGGAGAAATGAAAAAATATAATTCACCTGCTCTAAAAATTAAGAACAAATAACCTCTTCTATGAAAAGAGCAGCAGGCACAGAGCAAATACACCCACAAAATGCATTTCCACATCACTAGATGGATGGGAGACGTGGAGGAAGATCGGAGAAAGCCAGCATGCTCCTGGGAGGGGATGAATAGAAGGACCAGGCCACATTCAGGGCCAACGGAGTGAGAGGTGTACAGTGGATGGGTAAGGACGAGGGAGAAAGACAAGGAGATAGAGACCCAGAGGTCGGAAGACAACAGACAAGACCATGATGACAGTGCCTGGTGCGCAACTGGCTCCTGACATGTGGCCCTCCAGCTAGGATGGGGGAACCCTGAGGACCCAGACCTGCCAGGCACACAGCTTCAGCGAGCAACACCTTGCTCAGCCACAGAGGATGTTATTTTCCTGGCTGTGGCCGAGCTGGCTGGTGTTCTCCATTCACAGAGCAGCAGAAACACCACTGAGACAGAGCCCGGCTCCCTCGGGCACAAGCGGCTCCACAGGGCCAGTCAGTCCATCCAGACAAATCCTCCTGTTTCCATCCCTATCGAAGAGCTCGGCCTGCCCGCCCCCACACATCACTGCAGCCGCCCACAGGCAGCTCTGACAGTGGCTCCATGTGAATCAGGATCTCTCCGTGGATAGAAATGATCTACAGGAAATGTACCTTCCAGCCCAATTCTGAGGCCTATGCAAACAGGACTGCTCTGTTGTTTTTTTCTCTGCAACGTGCTTACTGATTGGACCTCGGCATTCCTATAATGACAGAATAGTCGGTACCAGACTAATCCTTTTGTCAATAACAACAGTAAGCTCTGGATAAAACATAAAAAGCAACCACTTGAAAGCATCAAAGAGCAAACAAATTCAGGCAGAAAGGGAAGGTACGACCCTTACAAGAAGAGTAACCACACAAGGTCCACCTTAACCAGTTTTTCCCACACGTGCTCCCCAATTCATAAAGCATCAGGGACACAGCTCAACCGGAAGGAGATCAGAAGCCCAGAGCTTCGGGGGAAGTCTTAGGAAGGAGAAGCCAAACTCTGCGAGCAAGCTCTCCTAGGATCCTGGGCTGATCTGGGCACTGCACAGGCATGGGATCAGACCCCAAGGAGTCCCGGGGACATAAGAGCTGAAGGGCAGTGAGCAGAGGTTTCCACACCTGCTCACCAACAGATGTGAATAGCCCCCACATTAGGGGGGCTATGAACACCTGGGGTTTTCCACTGTGGGGTGCAGTCTGAGTTACAACCACGGTTCAGGATACAGAGTTGCACCCACCAAACTAGGAGCAAAGTCAAAGATGACCAGTCCTATAGCCGAGAGACCACGAGGTCAATTAAACCATCCACAAGAACAGCTAAACAAGAGGGAGTTAGCAGAATCCAGACTTTCTCAGTGTCTCATTCACAATGGAAAGTATTCTAACCTAAAATCAAGAGAAAAACAGTTAATAAAACTAGATTCATTGTTGACCACATTTTGGAATTAGACTTTATAAAAATAACTTATTAACTGGGAAATAAATATTATCATAAAACTGCTGGAAATATAAAGTTAAGAAGGAAATTAAAAATAGGGACACGATGCAACTTTAAAATATGCATGATGTGGTATGAGCAGCATGGATGAACCTGTGACTGACAGTCCACGAAACTGTACGTCAGCCACTATTCATTCCCTTTGCACCAGAACTACACCAGGCAAAACCAGAGACAATAAAAATGGCTCGACAACTCCACAAAGCTGGATGTTAGTAACAACAATGAACACGACAGTCAGTGCTGACTACCTGGCGCTGGTTGCCGAGCTCATCACCAGGCTGGGCCACTGCTGACTCCTCTCTGTCCGACTCGCCCTTTCTGAACTGTGGGGCAAGTTACACAGCACCTGACCGCTGCTCACCACCTGCCTGCTGACCCTCCGGGCCAGTGTTTCTCAGTTGGGCACTAACGACACTGGGGCTGGAGCATTCTTTGCTGTGCGGGTTGCATCCTAGCCTCTACCCATGAGATGCCAGCAGCACCCCATCCCAACCGGGACAACCAAACAGGTCTCCTGACCCTGCCTGATGTCCTTCACCTCCTTGAGGACACAGCCCCAGTCCAGGCCCCAGCATCCCTCACGTTTTCCAGAATAGTCTCTCTGATTCCTTTCTTGCCTGTGCTCCCTACTTCTCTCCCAGGAATTCTCTACCAGGCAGCCAAAGCGGGCCTTTTATGAGGAAATGTGGGGATAAACCGTTTCATCTTGACCCTCCAGAGGCTTCCTGCCGTGCAGGATGAAATGCAGGGTGCTTGTCTGGCCTCCCAAGGCCCTGCCCGGGCCACCAGTCACCGCTGACCTCGCTCCCTCACTGTCACTCTGCTGGTCGCCCTGACACACTTGCTCCTCTTCCACCTGCAAGGCACAGCCCCACCTCAGGGCCTTTGACTGGAAGGTTTACTCCTTTGTTTTACTCGGATTTCTTCTACCTTCACTGACCAGCCTAAGAAAATCGAACCTTCATTCTCTGCTCGTGTACCATGCTTTTTAAAAATAGCATTTCTTGCTACCTTATTATATACTTGTGACTGCTTGTCTTTATCACAGATGATAAGCTCAATGAGTACAAGGACTTCTTTTATTTTATTCATCAGTGTGTCGCCAGTACTTAGAAGGGTGCCCTAACATACAGTTTTGATACTTCATAAATGTGTCAACAAGTGAATATGGTATAAGATTGATTCCTAATATTTCATATATCTTTTTCTTCCTGTTGCTCTTGCAAGTGATTGGCTCAAGATTTTTATGAAGAACAAATTATGGATGCTAAAGGAAAACTCAACTCTGTAACTTTGTAAACTGTCATATAACTGCTGGATGCTATTGTCTCTGAGAATGGACATATACTAAATTTCTTTCCAATTAGAAAAAATCCCATACATTTATCATAAATATTAAAAGTATAGAAAATTACAAGTGAAAATTACCCCCAAATCTAAGGTAACTATTCAGTTCAGTTCACTTCAGTCGCTCAGTTGTGTCCGACTCTTTGCGACCCCATGAATCACAGCACGCCAGGCCTCCCTGTCCATCACCAACTCCCAGAGTTCACTCAAACTCATGTCCACAGAGTCAGTGATGCTATCCAGCCATCTCCTTTTCTGTCTTCCCCTTCTCCTCCTGCCCCCAATCCTTCCCAGCATCAGAGTCTTTTCCAGCGAGTCAACTCGTCGCATGAGGTGGCCAAAGTATTGCAGTTTCAGCTTTAGCATCAGTCCTTCCAAAGAACACCCAGGATTGATCTCCTTCAGAATGGACTGGTTGGATCTCCTTGCTGTCCAAGGGACTCTCAAGAGTCTTCTCCAGCACCACAGTTCAAAAGCATCCATTCTTCGGTGATCATCTTTCTTCGCAGTCCAACTTTCACATCCATACATGACCACGGGAAAAACCATAGCCTTGACTAGACGGACCTTGGTTGGCAAAGTAATGTCTCTGCTTTTTAATATACTATCTAGGTTGGTCATAACTTTCCTTCCAAGGAGTAAGCGTCTTTTAATTTCATGGCTGCAATCAGCATCTGCAGTGATTTTGGAGCCCAAAAAAACAAAGTCTGACACTGTTTCCACTGTTACCCCATCTATTTCCCATGAAGTGATGGGACCAGATGCCATGATCTTTGTTTTCTGAATGTTGAGCTTCAAGCCAACCTTTTTCACTTTCCTCAAGAGGCTTTTGAGTTCCTCTTCACTTTCTGCCATAAGGGTGGTGTCATCTGCATATCTGAGGTTATTGATATTTCGCCCAGCAATCTTGAGTCCAGCTTGTGCTTCTTCCAGCCCAGCGTTCCTCATGATGTCCTCTGCATATAAGTTAAATAAGCAGGGTGACAATATACAACCTTGACGTACTCTTTTTCCTATTTGGAACCAGTCTGTTGTTCCATGTACAGTTCTGACTGTTGCTTCCTGACCTGCATACAGGTTCCTCAAGAGGAAGGTCAGGTGGTCTGATATTCCCATTTCTTTCAGAATGTTTCACAGTTTATTGTGATCCACACAGTCAAAGGCTTTGGAATAGTCAATGAAGCAGAAATAGATGTTTTTCTGGAACTCTCTTGCTTTCTCCATGATCCAGCGGATGTTGGCAATTTGATCTCTGGTGCCTCTGCCTTTTCTAAAACCTGCTTGAACATCTGGGAGTTCACAGTTCACATATTGCTGAAGCCTGGCTTGGAGAATTTTGAGCATGACTTTACTAGCGTGTGAGATGAGTGCAATTGTGCGGTAGTTTGAGCATTCTTTGGCATTGCCTTTCTTTGGGATTGGAATGAAGACTGACCTTTTCCAGTTCTGTGGCCACTGCTGAGTTTTCCAAATTTGCTGGCATATTGAGTGCAGCACTTTCACAGCATCATCTTTCAAGATTTGAAATAGCTCAACTGGAATTTTATCACCTCCACCAGCTTTGTTCGTAGTGATGCTTTCTAAGGCCCACTTGACTTCACATTCCAAGATGTCTGGCTCTAGGTCAGTGATCACGTTATCGTGATTATCTTGGTCATGAAGATCTTTTTTGTACAGTTCTGTGTATTCTTGCCACCTCTTCTTAATATCTTCTGCTTCTGTTAGGTCCATACCATTTCTGTCCTTTATCGAGCCTATCTTTGCATGAAATGTTCCCTTGGAATATCTAATTTTCTTGAAGAGATCTCTTGTTTTTCCTATTCTGTTGTTTTCCTCTATTTCTTTGCATTGATTGCTGAGGAAGGCTTTCTTATCTCTCCTCGCTATTCTTTGGAACTCTGCATTCAGATGCTTATATCTTTCCTTTTCTCCTTTAACACTATCATATTTACCTCTTACAGAAAACTGAACCATGCTGATTTATTTTGTGCTGGGATAAAATAAAATCAGTCCCTGGAATAGTCCAAACAATACAGACGATGGAAAAGTGGAGCTGGTCCTGCAGCCCATTCCCACTGCCAACTGCCCCTCTGCATTCAGACTGTGCCCAGCACATGTGTGCAATCAATATCTACACTTGGGTTTTGTTCAGCTTATGTTTCTTACCATAAGAAAATCTGCCATACACACTACAGCTTTCCCCTCACCCCAAGTATTTTCCAACGTTCAATAAAGTTGAAAGAATTTTGGAGTTAAGCTCCTGTATCCCACCACCTAGGCTCCACCATCAGCATTTGATTACATTTGCATTATCACATTTCTGCTTCTCCATCCATCAGTGCATCTCATTTTTCATGAGATAGAGGAAGTGGTATACTTACTTCCCTTTAAATTCTTTAGCACACAAACCAACGTTCAGTATTTGCTCATTGTTTTTTATCTTTTGATATAAAATTACATACAATGATGTGCACACATCTTTAACTGTTCATTGACTGGGTTTTGACAAATGTGTGTGCCTGTGTACCCGAGCTCCTACAGGGACTACTACCAACATCCCAGGGAATTTTCTCTCGCCCTTTCTCAGCCAATTCCTACTTCCTCCCATTGCCCCCAGGGGCAAATACTGCTCTGATTTTTCCACTGATTTTTACTCCTCGATTCTAGAGTTTTCATATACAAGGACTCACTGAGTATGTACTTTTGCATAAGACCTCTAGTCAACATGATGCTTTAGGTATTTATCCATGCTTTTGCTGGTTTCATGAATTTACTCTGCTCCCCTGCTGACTGGTATTCCATTATATGAAAAGACTTAGCTTATACATGCTGTTCTGTAACTTGTCCTTGTATATCATGGACAATATAAAAGCTGATGCACAGAACATTGTTTCTCATGAACATGAGTGTGCTGTCCTCAAGATGTATTTGTAGCAATGGAACTGCCTGATGAATGGGTACATCTATTGAATGACCAGCCATTGTCTGATGGCTCTCCAGAGGAAAGTGTCATTTACTGACATATCAAAGCTGAATATATACACTTTTTAACTTCTGGAAAATACTGTGTTTATCAACATAAAAGAAAAACAACCCTCTGTCCTACTGATAGGTGAGAAATGACACATCATTGGAATCGCTTTGATTATTATTGATGTTAAATGCCAGCTAATAATTTTTCTGGTTCTTTTTAATTTTCTTTGGCTTATTGCCTGTTTATGCCCTTCTTGTCTTATTGATTTTAAAGTGTTTTATACATTAACAAAACTGAGGGTGGCTTTGTTACATATTACACAATTTTCCCCCAATTCATAATTTTTTTAAAGTTTTGGTTTTTGCTTTCTTTGGCATACACAGCTTAGAATTAGTATTAAATAAAGCCTATCACTTCCTTTACAGCTGAACTGAATAATTTTTCCAATACTTTTGTGTTTTCTTTTTCGCGTTTAAAACCTCAGTATATTTGGAATTTATTTTATCATGGTAAGAGGTAAGGATTAGAAAAATTTCAAATGGTTAGCCCTGTGTCCCAAAGAATATTGAGTAATTCACTCTTTTTCCAAATGATAAATTCTTAAATAGATTCTGTTTCTGGAACTGTACTCTGTTCCATTGACTCAAATGTCTGCTCTTTTTCTACCTGAACCTTCAAAACGTATTTTAATAACTAGTAGTTTTCTTTCACAAATCTTATTTTTAAAAAAATATTTCTGTGGGTATTCATAAACTATTTATCCTTCTACTTGACCTTTAAAATCATTTTATCTATATGTGTCAAGTTTATGATTCAATTTATGGAGAATTTATACCCTTAATCTTCTGGCTCTCACCATGTGGTCAATTCCTTCCTTCATTCAAACATCCTTTCATACTAATCAGTAAAGTTTTATGGAATTTTCTATACAAATGTCCAATACACTCTTAGCTGGTTTATGTTGTGTCACTGTTACTGTCGCTATTGTGAATCAGATTTGCCAAATTTCCTTGCTATTTTTAATATATAAAAAGGGTAACAGTTTTAAGGAAATTGTGAAGTATATCATATATGAAGAGTATATAAGATACAGATGTGAGTTTAAGGACTAATAAAGTAAATGTAAGCACCACCCAGATTAAGAAACAGCACATTACAAAATCTAAAAGGTCCCATGTGTCCCCACCACGGTATCTGCTACCATCCCTTCCCCAGAGGTAGCCTGGACTTTTATGGTTTATGGTATTGATCTATGTTCATTTAGCAATCAGTCACTTTGCTGAATGTTCATGTTATTGCTAATAATTTTCCAATGGTTTTTATTGTGTAAAGTTAAAATTCAGACCAGACATAAATAATGTAAATTTGCCTTCTCTTTAGAATGTGTATACTTTCACTTTGTTTTTGCACCTAATTATTATATTGACTGGCATTTTAAGAAGTTGTTAAATCAATCACACTTAGTATATATCCCCACTTTGTTCTAATTACATTAATGAAACACAGTATCGAGGCATTAGTGCAGGATGATAGTTTATAGTTGAGAAGGAAATTTCTCTTATGTACAGGAAGTATTCTTCTATTTTTATTATAAGGTTTTATTAAAATTCATTTTTAATTTTATCAAGTAACTATTCTCCTCTCACCCATTAAGATGATGAATTATATTAATAGGCAGCTTAATAGAAAGTCATCAGAGCAGTCCTGGAATGATTCTCACTTGGCCAAAGTTTTTTGTTCTCTTATTATACTGCAGGATGCTGAGTGCTAATATTTCACTTTGAAGTCATCTGCATTGTGTGTCTATGTATATGTGTGTGTGTGTATTAATATGTGCATGTGTATACACACTGCATTTGTCAGGTTTGGTACCTCAGTCATGGTAACTTTATGAGGAGAAAGAGAAAACTTATACTTATTGAAATATGGCTTATGTTTACACGTTGCTTTGTTACCAAGTGTTCTCGTCCATATTTTTAGGATAATTATCCGCATGTTGAATCTTCGCCGTTTTAGTTTTCTTGCTTCTCATTATTCTTTTACTGCTTTTTGCCTCCTGTACTTCTACTTCTGACCAATTTCATGGTCACAAACTTTAGAACTAAATTTGATTTCTTAAACTTTTTCTTTCTCTTTACTGGTTCTCTTTGCATCTTGATGTAATGTTTTGTCAATCTCAATATTTATTTATTTTTTTTCAGAGACCATTTTTCTGTAACTTTATTGAGGATACAAAGTGCATGCTGTCTCCTTTCTGGAGCCCCCTTTGACCACAACTGAGTTTAGGCTGATGAGGTGATTCAGCGTGGGGGCCGGTCACCAGAAAGACCAAACACTGGATAACAGATGGGAACTTCCAGCCACATTCTGACCTCCAGCCTCTGACCTCAGGAGGGAAGGGGGCTAGAGACTGAGCTCTACAAAGAATCTTGAACACAGGGATTCAAGAGCGCTCCCAGGTTGATGCTCTGTGGAGGCGGAGTGCCTTTCACTCTCTCCCACACACGGGTGACCCTGTCCTCCAGCGAGAAAGACGAGCTCTCAGCACTCCCTGTGCAGGTTCAGCCTGCAGCTGGGTGAGAGCTGGGAGAGCCAGGGCAGGAAAAGACCCGTGGGACCAGATCCCCACTATGAGTGTTATTCAAGGTTTTTGATTTCAGTCCCCAAAGTGCTGCCTGCTTTCTGGAGTCCTCAGGTAGCTGCGTTCTGAGCAGAGACTGTACTGAGCATGGCCACATCCTTCTCAGGGGCTGGCACTGGGGTTTCCACGGACAGTCATGCCGAGGAAGCTTCACAGACCAGACTATTTTAACCAAGTCCTTCTGAACGTGAAAGTGTACTGCCAGTGATGTCAGGCTTTTAAGGAGTTTTGGGAGACAGCCCAAAGTGGCAGTACACTATTAAAATAAGACAAGTTCCTTGACATTTCATTTAATCTAGCAGGTCAAAAAAAAAACAAACAAAAACTCTACATGAAATAATGTGTCAATTATCTGGTATTTGAAGCTAAATTTAAAAGTATGCCATGTGTATTATTAGGAGAAAAAAAGTAGAAGAGACTTTTCTAACTTACAACCTTTAAATAGCTATCACTTTTAAATGTAGAGAACTTTCCTCAGGAGCTTCTAGGCCAGGAACCAGGACGAGACACAAATGAGGTTCAGGAGTCAGCTGTCTGAGCTGCTGCCAGCTTCAGAGGCGAGCCAGATAAATGGAAAACTAATTATTTCATTAGACAGAGAAACGCACACCACCACCACATCTGAGCTTCCTGCTGAAGGACGGAATGAGCTGACCCCACCTGTCTTGTTCTGAGGGCCAGAGACTCAAGGATATCCCAGGGGTTCCTTAAGTACCTGCCAGGTGAAAGCAGAAAGAACTATCAAGGGAACAGTGCTAACTCCACAAGGGTGCTTTCATTTTGGTTCAGAAGAGATGAAAAGGTCAAGACAATTGTAGTCATAAGAAAAAAGTCTTTTTAAAAATGCATATTTAAGTATTGGTGGGTAGATAGCATAATGTCTGTAATTTACTAAAAATAGCCATTAAAAGAAAATGATAGAGCAAGTAACAATTGTAAGATTTGGGGTGATGAGTACAAGGGAGTTTGTTTTATTATTCTCTTGACTGTTGTGTAGAATGGCTGAAAATTGCCCTGTAATGAAAAGTAAGTGCAGAGAGAAAGAGAGGGTCAAAGCAGGTGATCCTATGTCTATGAGTCAACGTTAGGAAAACGTTCCAAGGAAAGATCTAATTTCTAAAAACGTGAGCAGTTTGTTTCTACTTTTGAAGAAAGTCAAGATGTGAAGAGCGGCTCCCAGCCCCTCCCAGCCCAGCTCATCCCCATGGTTATTAGCAATGGAGCCCCTGCACTGATTGGCAAAAGCAGAAAGCAGCCCTCTCTCTTCAAAGGGCAGCTCTCTTCCACAGAGGTGATGCTCAGGATCCCCAACCACAAACCACAGGAAAGAGATGGAGCACACAACAAGCTTCCATATGTTTCTTCCCAACTTTCCAGGGCCTGTTTCCATGGACTTCACCGGGTAATGTTAGAATTCTGCCTGTTCGGGACAGCCTCACATGCTCCAGCCTCCTCAGCCTGATTCAGATCTTAAGGTGTAATTTTACCTGATAAGCTGAAAACAAAGACTGTATTTACACTGCCTACGGACACAGCCAAGGAGTGAATGCACACAAACCTGGCAGTCAGGAAGGGGTGGCCACAGTGGACAGGTTTTGAATGGAACACAAAGAACCCCAATCCTCTCATTCAGTAACCCCTCTGTGAGCCCCACTGCATAGTTCTGATTTAGCAGGCGTCTTCATGAGCTGGCAGAGCTGAGGAAAGGCTGAGAGGCGGTGGCGGAGCCTGCCGTCCCCTGGGAATGTGGTTCTCTAGTATTTATATTCGGAGAAGGCAATGGCAAGCCACTCCAATACTCTTGCCTAGAAAACCCCATGGATGGAGGAGCCTGGTAGGCTGCAGTCCATGGGGTCGCTGAGGGTCGGACACGACTGAGCGACTTCACTTTCACACACTGGAGAAGGAAATGGCAACCCACTCCAGTGTTCTTGCCTGGAGAATCCCAGGGACAGCGGAGCCTGGTCGGCTACTGTCTATGGGGTCACACAGAGTCGGACACGACTGAAGTGACTTAGCAGCAGCAGCAGCAGCAGTATTTATATTAATATAAAAGGAAAACAGGGCTGAATGACTGAAGGGAGTGTTTGCCAGTAAACACACCTGTTTACTCTCATACAGAGCAGCTGGGCCCTCATCTGTCCTTATCTAGGATGTAGGATGGCCCCATAGGAGACCCAGAAGGATAAATTTATGTAAAAATTAAATGATTCTTTTAAATTAAAGAGCCAAACACCACTTAAGTTACACTCCTCCATCATATTTATTATTATCTTTTTCTTGCCACCTGATGAGTTCTTTCTGTATTAGGAAACTAAGTCCTTGACCCCCAATCTTCTGTCTACATCCAGAAGTTCACTCTGGGGTCAATGTATGCCCGTGTGCACAAGGATGAAGAAAATCGAGGTGAACGGAGGCCACCCCTACCCCAGCGATAAGGAGGGCAGTGCTGTAGCACCAAATTCCGTACCACCTATCGTTCAAGTGACAACTTCACGAGAGCTGACCCTATTTACAAACACAGGCCCATGATACGCTGAGAGCAGCAGTGCTTGTGAGCTACACGGTGACCTGCGTGGATCATTTTAGAACCAGTCAGTCCCCATTACAGAGAACTGAAGCTGATGTCACTGCAGAACTCTGAAGTCCCAGCACGTCTGGTGGCCCCGAGCCAAGTCCTGATTCTTCTCCAGATACAAGTGAGAGGAGAAATCGGCTGGAAAGAATTTAAAACAGGACTGGAGACCAAGATGAGCCATGCAGTGTCACACTCCTTCCACGATCAAAAGATACAAACAAACCCCTCCAGTGCGTTACAGACGCTTTACTGAAATAACGCAGACATTCATTTCTCTTCCTGCCTCTGTAACCAGAAAACGACTCCCTGCCCTGGAGAGCCGGAGGCTGGGTCAGAAATTCAGACAATGGTGTTGTGCATGTCTGGTCAGTTCAGACCCAGTCACTGGGCTCCCATCATGGGTAAGGCCATGCTCCAACCCAGGAGAGAACCCACACTTCTCAGCTGTGGCCCACTTCCCACCCGTCAAGAGCATGGCAAAACCCATACTTAAAAACAGCCACAGCAGAGCCTCTTTGGAATAAGCCCCAGGTGTTTTAAACAGGGAGGTTCTTACTGTTAAAAAATTCTGCATTCTCTGACTCAGTCCCTAGGCTTAACACCTAAATGATTCCTGGGAGGAGAACACAACATGGAAAAGAGGCAACAGGTTTGATATTTTAGGACAGAAGCTGTGAGCTGAGCTGAGATTATGTGATGAGAGAAGATGTCTGGGCAACCCTGAGCAACCCACCTTCCACATCCCTCCAACCTCAGTCTGCCCAGCAGCATCTCCAGGGATTCAAGGAAGATTAAGATCAGGACGAAGTCATTAATGAAGTAGCCCCTGTGGTCAGACAGCTTATACATTGACTATTATTATTCCTACTTCATGTGGGAGAAAGCTGAGGATCAGAAGGTTCTGAAATCACCCAGTGACAAGGCCAAGTGTACAGACATGTGCCACGGCGTTCCCACGGGGACTAAGGCCACTAGACTCAAACTCCCAAATAATGTACCTTGCACTCCTCCTGACAAGTCAATGCATCGTCTCAAACTCGATCAGGAAAAGCAGAAAGAAAAGAGGGTACAAGTGTAAGATGAAAGCTGATACAGACAGAGATTCCTTCAGCTGTGCAGGGAAGGCCACAGGCAGAGTGGAAGCCACCAGGGAGGGTGAGTGGTCCAGTCATAGGCTCTGGAGAGAACTGACAGAAATGCCTGTACATCCCTGTGTAACAGGTAAAATACAGGCAACAGAGAAGTAGCTTAAACAGCAAACAAATGAGAGGTGTGCACATCTCAGGTCTGGTTTTAGTTCAACCTGTGCTCATTAATAAAGGTCAACAGCCTTGCAGGAATACTAGAGCCAAGTCTCTCCTTCCCAGCTTCCTAGGTGGTGCTAGTGGTAAAGAATCCACCTGTCAATGCAGGAGATGCAAGAGACAGGTTCAATACCTGGGTCAGGAAGATCCCCTGGAATAGGAAATGGCAATAAAGTCTCATGGATAGAAGAGCCTGGTGGGCTACAGTCCATGGGGCCGCAGAGAGTCGGACAAGATAGAGTGACTGAGCACTCCTGCCCGCCTGGACCACAGCTGACAGGCCAGCGGCACGAGTTTGGCCTTGTTGTTCAGTCGCTAAGTTGTGTCTGACTCTTTGCGACTCCATGGACCGGGCACACCAGGCTCCCCTGTCCTTCACTATCTTCCGGAGTTTGCTCAAATTCATATCCATTGAGTCAGTGATGCTATCTAACCATCTCATCCTCTGCCGCCCTGTTCTCCTGCCTTTGATCTTTCCCAGCGTGAGGGTCTTTTCCAAAGAGTTGGCTCTTTGCATCAGGTGGTCAAAGTATTGGAGCTTCCGCTTCAGCATCAGTCCTTCCAATGAACATTCAGAGTTGATTTCCTCACAGTCCAAGGGACTCTCAAGAGTCTTTTTCAGCACCACAATTCGAAAGCATCTTTGGCTCTCAGCCTTCTTTATGGTCCAACTCTCATATTCGTACATGGCTACTGGAAAAACCATAGCTCTGACTATATACACTTTTGTTGGCAAAATGATGTCTCTGCTTCTTAATACGCTGTCTAGGTTTGTCATAGCTTTCCTTGGGCTACAGCCTATGCAGTTGTCTTCCTGAGGATTTAAATCTTCCTGGTTTTTAGGTCTCCGATTTAAAGTTGGACCACATTTGTACAACCAGCCCCATCCTCTTCCTGTCCCTTCTAACACCGAAGCTCTCCCTATGTGCTTTGCTGCACTCATATCTCCAATCACACCAAGGAAAAGGAAACACCCAAATACACTTCCGAACATTAAGAGCACCAACATGATTTTAATTCTTATGAGCTAAATATCAATTAAGTATACCCTGATAAGCACCCACTATTCCAGCTGCTTTATGAACAGTGAGTCTGTGCCCATTAACTCAGCAGCAGGCAGACACGATAACATTACTGGTCTGAGGACTGTGTGGGGAACAGGCAGAGCCGCCAGGGCAGGTTTCCCATGGCAGACCAAGCCTGGCAACGCTGGGTCAGGTGCAGGGAAGGAAGCCCAGACATTCCATCAGTTTCTCAGGGTTCATGGTATTAAATCCACCAGAAAAACAGTTCCCGAGGATGAAGGAGCACTGCTGAGAAACTGTGCCAATTCCTGGCATTCTGGCAGCAAATGAGTGAATTCAGGATGATTTTCCAATTACCTTGTAGATGTAAATTGTGTTCTTTAACATACCCAATACACAATTGTCTCTGGACTCCCAAGCCAGTTAGGAAGCTTGGAAATCACTCCATGAGGGTGTTCATTGAGTCACACTAGCTGAGTTAACCTACTTGTTCTGGTTTAGGTGTCAGGTCAGTGGCCGTGGGAGGGTAACGTTCAGCCTCTGAACTCTCAATTGTTTCCTCTCTGAAAGATATCTCCTTCTAGTCTACAAATGTTTGCCTATTAAAAACAAGAGGAAAATTAAAAAAGAAACTAACTTAAAGCCAACATCCATTGCCTAAGTGATACATCTTCCCCTGAAAAGAGCATCTGATCCTCAGCCCCTCTGCCTCTCATTTCCTTAACACAGTTCATGCTTGTGTGGCCTTCCCTTTCTCAAAGTAGCCCCATGCCTTCTGGCTGTTACTGCCTTGGGTGACCAAGGACTTCTTAACTAACTTCAAGGCCTCTCCCAATCCTCAAACCTGAAGGGTCGCCAGAGGGTGTGGGGGTCTGGCTGCCCTCTCCCCTCACTCCCTCTGGCCAACTTTCTTGCTATATTTGGACTCAAAGAACTCAGCACATCCTCAATGAGCAACCTCAACCACACTGAAACCCTGGTGACGGACCCCAGTGAAACAACTCCTTCAGGAGGAGCTTGTCTCATCTCACACAACTGCGGAAGCCTCCTGAGCCTAAAACAAAGTGATAACTGATCCTCCCCGAGTCAGCAAGGACCCCACCCTCCCCACCTGACCGAGTCCAGCTCTATTCTCTTCCTTCCCTCCAGGCCCTCAGATCTCCTCTACCTGGAAAGCCTGCATCCCACTCCACCCCCGCCTCCCCCATCTTTTTTTTTTAGTAGGAAGAAAGCATCAGAAGGCCCTGAAAAGCCTTTATGAGTCATGTCTGCAAACCCTGCTGCTCTCCACTTGGGCACTGGGTAGGGCTAGGGAGAGGCTAGCTGGGAACGCCCAGGTGTCCTGAGTTTGCCCACACCCACTTGAGGGCCACTGCTACAGCCACCTCCAGGTCTTGCCCACCCTGGGAGTGCTCTGTCGGGTGTGGGTCTGTGCCTCTGGATGCCCACTTCCAGCAGCACCCAAGTAACTCTATTACTGATCCATGTACATGTCTCCTGAATCAGCTATCGTGCTCCTGCAGGGGAGAGATCAACCCATCTCACTGGCTTTGAAGATGGGACCCTTGACCTGGCACCACACACCTGGAACAAGGTCCTATGGAACAGTCCACCTTCCAGCTGCAATCCACAGCTCCATACTCCACTGCTTCGCAGTCACCCATCTTCCCTCAGGCCTCAGGGTCCCCAACACATGGTATGCTCTGCTACCACAGAGACCAGCAGTGACCATCAACTCAGGTGCAGCCTCCTCCTTTGAGTCAGACTTTATGATCCCCACCCCGCAGGAAGATGCTGGCTGCCTCCACAGTAAGCAGAGGAATCTCATCCTCTTCTCCACCCCTAAGAGGTGGAGAGGAGGTATATCTCCTTAGCAGATGGGGATTTGGGTCTCACAAATCTTTATAATTTAAGTACTTATAAGGCTGACCAAACAGAATACACCTTCAAAACAGGTTCTTTTCACAGGTCTATTCAATCTCAGGACAAGCAAACAAGCTGTTCTGATGACCTTGGTGACGACAGTTCTAGCGAGAGGTTCCATGCCCAGTCTCAGCACCTTAACGTGGCCTCCACATCCAGGTTAAACATTCAGAGTGAAGCATGTGGACATTAGGGAGCAAATGACAAGAAGCTAAAAATATAAAGAAGAAGCTGACAACTCATGGCTTCATTTATACCATGTTAGACATTGATGGGCCTCCCAGGTAGTGTAGTGGTAAACAATCTGTCTGCAATGCAGGAGACCTGGTTTCGATCCCTGGGTTGAGAAGATCCCCTGGAGAAGAGAATGGCAATCCATTCCAATATTCTTGCCTGGAGAATTCCGTGGACAGAGGAGCCTGGCGGGCTACAGTCCACGGGGTCGCAAGGAGTCGGACACGACTGAGTGACTAACACACACACAATGATGGGGTCACTATGCTACTGTCTGCAGTGGTTTTACACGGTCACATGGTTCTGTTATTCAAAACATGATGCTATTTAAGAGGAACCATCGATTTCATCTCAGCACAAGTGAAATGAGAATGAAATTGGTTCATGCAATATGCTGCCTAGTTCAGCACCAAGGGACTGCTTTTTTTAATTCCGTAAGGGTCATGAAGGTGTGCTGTTAAGTATGCAGCTGTATACATTAACCATTTCTGAAGCAAGGGGATTTAATGTTACTAATTTTTCATCCTTAGGCACACAAATCAGATAAGTCAAAGTACTGGTTAAAATGCCCAGAAGTTTAATAAGAGGATACAAATAAGCAAATAAATAGTTAACAAGTAATTGTTTTATAAAAAGGGATATAATTCAGTTGCTCTGCAGGTATGGTTTTAAACAGGGATTAAAACTAATTTGGAACACAGTGATGATGGTATCAAAGCAGCAGAGGACAGATGACTTTGTTCCCATTGGCTGCTGATCATCAGGAGGACCAGGAGGGAGGGAGCCTGGAGGGGGTGGAATGTTAATTTATGAGCATCATTTCACAAAAAGTTGATTTCCTGGAATCATATTAATAACTCGATGGCTGTAAGAGCCCCACTGTGAGCTGAACTGCATATAATCTTTATTCTCTCCTGAACACTGCTGTTATGTTAAAAGAATATTCTGTTCACACTTGCTCCCCTCGAGTCTTCCACACACATTACATACTGATGTATTCAAACTCTCACAAAAGACTCTTGGACTCACTGAACTGCCTAATGAGATCTGTTTGAGATAACACATTTCACATACTCTTTTCGATAAATACTGGAGAAGAAGGGAGAATATGAGCCAGTATGGATGTGAGAGTTGGACCATAAAGAAAGCTGAGCACCGAAGAATTTATGCTTTTGAACTGTGGTGCTGGAGATCTTGAGAGTCCCTTGGACTGCAAGGAGATCAAACCAGTCACTCCTAAAGGAAATCAGTCCTGAATATTCACTGGAAGAACTGATGCTAAAGCTGAAGCTCCAATACTTTGGCTACGTGATGCGAAGAACTGACTGACTGGAAAAGACCCTGATGCTGGAAAGACTGAAAGCAGGAGAAGGGGATGACAGAGGATAAAATGGTTGGATGGCATGGACGACAGAGGATAAGATGGTTGGATGGCATCACCAACTCAATGGACATGAGTTTGAGCAAGCTCCGGGAGTTGGTGATGGACAGGGAAGCCTGGCATGCTGCAGTCCATGAGGTCACAAAGAGTCAGACACAGCTGAGCAACTGAACTGAACTGAAATAAGCCCCAACATGAACAAAACTAAAAAGGCAACTTGCCCTTCAAAGAAAAATTTACTTAATACGTTTCCTTAGGGAAATAAGATGATTTTCAAAAGGCCCTATGTGCCTAAAATTTTTTTTTAAAGATTTTTTTTTTTTGTGGACCATTTTTAAAATTCTTTATTGAATTTGTTACAATATTGCTTTTATGTTTTGGTTTTTTAGCTCCAAGGCATGTGTGATCTTAGCTCTCCCACCAGGGATCGAGCCTGCACCCCCTGTATTGCAAGGCGAAGTCTCAACCACTGGACCACAAGGGAAGTCCCCTAAACTTTGGTCAAATTTGTCACTATTTAGACAGTAATTCTGAAAACATTATTTCTTAGCTTTTTACCATTACTGATTACACTGAGCCTTGGGACAACATTTTAACACTGACATGTGATATTTAAAGAAAGAAAAGGAGACATGATTTTAAAATCCTGGTATCTTGCCAAGGGTGGTCTTCCTAGTCCAATTCATATATGTAAACCTTCTAAGATGTCAGATGTCCAGAAGGCTGTTCACAGTTCCGTATCAGTGGAACAAATCATCACGGGTGTACACCTCTTTTGTATTGCTGTTTTCTTCCCTACTTCCCCAACCTGTCTCAAACTCCACTGGCACCCACCGACATCTATTTAATGTATGCCCTTCCATATTTTAAGTATATGTGCAAACTTGCAAACTTATTTATACTATGTTGGTGTTTACAAAAAAAGTATTGTATTTTTTTCACCCACTATTATGCATTTAAAAACATTTAAATCAACTTCAATGAGGTGCAATTTACATACAGTAAAATGCACCCATTTCAGATTATAATTGGAAGCATTTGACAAATGTATGTTTGTGCAACTAACCACTTCCATCCCCTCATAGGACATTTCCATCATGCTAAAGCGCTGTCCAGCCCATCCTTTGTCTCTCTCCAGCAAGTCCAGATCTGTTTTCTCTCACTATAGTTCACTCTGAGAACATCACAAAATTATAAACTATGTTCTCTTTTGGGCTTATCTTCTTTTAAGCAGTGACTTATTCACATTATATTGAGAGCATGTTCGTTATTCGCAAGCAGTAACACACTAAGTGTATGTCCCTAAATTGGCCCATTCACCCATGGATGAACATCTCTCTGGGCTGCTTCTAGGTTTTGGATACCATGAACAAAACTCTGACCATTCATTGCACATCTTGGTATGGACACATGTTTTCATTACTCCTGGGTAAACATAGAGCAGAACTGGTGGGCTGTATGCTTCCCTGGTGGCTCAGTGGTAAAGAATCCACCTGCCAAGCAGGAGACACGGGTTTCATCACTGGGTGGGGGAGATCCCCTTGAGCAGGAAAGGGCAACCCACTCCAGTATTCTTGCCTGGGAAATTCCACGGACAGAGGAGCCTGACAGGCTACAGTCCACGGGGTCACAAGAGTCAGACATAGTGACTAAAACAACAACAATGCTATGTGTGTATTCAAAGTTATTCAAAATGGCCATACTATTTTCTAAAGTAGCTGTACTACTTGCATCCCAACAGCAATGTAAGAGCATTCCAGTTACTCCACATTCTCGCCAACACGCGGGCATCCTTCACGTGTCTCTCTATCTTGCTGTTCATCTCCCTTCTTTGTTAAGCATCTATTCAATCATTTGGCCGCTTTAAGTTGTCTTCTCATGGTTGAGTTTTTACAGTTCTTCATATATTTCAGATACAAGTCTCTCTCAAATACATGTACTGTAAATCTTTTCAACTAGTTTGTGGCTTGTCTTTTTATTTTCTCAATAGTGTCTATTAAAGAAGTTTTTATTTTAATGAACCTCAATATATCAATTGTTAAATGATTTGTGCTATTTGTGGTTTGTGTAAGAACTCATGAACACTTTCTCCTGTTTTCATCTGTAAGTTTTACAGTTCTGTCTTTTATAGAGAACATCAGAAATTAATTTTTTTGTTTAGTGTAAAGTAAGAGCAGGGTTTCTATTTTAGTTTTTCCTGAAAGGAAAGCCAGGTGGTCCAGTACCATTTGTTGAAAAGACAGTCCCTTCTCCACTGAACTATCTGGTTTCTCTGTCCAAAATCAATTGCTCATAAATGTATGGGTCTACTTCTGAACTCCATATTCTGTTTCATTGATATACATGGCTATATTTACACCAATACCACAGTCTAGATTATTGTGGCCTTATATTAAATCTTGAAATGAACCACGTATCTCTGTTTCAAAATTGTTTTAGCTATACTCTTTGCATTTCCATATAAATATTAAAATCAACATATCAATTTCCAAAAAAAAGGTGATTTTGACTGGGATACTGCACAGTATCTATAGATCAACTGGATTTATAGAATTAACATTTGGATGGAATTAACATTTTAAATGGTCATCTGAGTTAAATTCACCCATTCCAGTCCATTTTAGTTCACTGATTCCTAGAATGTCGACATTCACTCTTGCCATCTCCTGTTTGACCACTTCCAATTTGCCTTGATTCATGGACCTAACATTCCAGGTTTCTATGCAATATTGCACTCATCTCACATGCTAGTAAAGTCATGCTCAAAATTCTCCAAGCCAGGCTTCAGCAATATGTGAATCGTGAACTTCCAGATGTTCAAGCAGGTTTTAGGAAAGGCAGAGGCACCAGAGATCAAATTGCCAACATCCGCTGGATCATGGAGAAAGCAAGAGAGTTCCAGAAAAACATCTATTTCTGCTTCATTGACTATGCCAAAGCCTTTGACTGTGTGGATCACAATAAACTGTGGAACATTCTGAAAGAGATGGGAATCCCAGACCATCTGACCTGCCTCTTGAGGAACCTGTATGCAGGTCAGGCAACAGTTAGAACTGGACATGGAACAACAGACTGGTTCCAAATAGGAAAAGAAGTACGTCAAGGTTGTATACTGTCACCCTGCTTATTTAACTTATATGCAGAGTACATCATGAGGAACGCTGGGCTGGAAGAAGCACGAGCTGGAATCAAGATTGCTGGGCGAAATATCAATAACCTCAGATATGCAGATGACACCACCCTTATGGCAGAAAGTGAAGAGGAACTCAAAGGCCTTTTGATGAAAGTGAAAGAGGAGAGTGAAAAGGTTGGCTTGAAGCTCAACATTCAGAAAACGAAGATCATGGCATCTGGTCCCATCACTTCATGGGAAATAGATGGGGAAACAGTGGAAACAGTGTCAGACTTTATTTTGGGGGGCTCCAAAATCACTTCGGATGCTGATTGCAGCCATGAAATTAAAAGACGCTTGCTCCTTGGAAGGAAAGTTATGACCAGCCTAGATAGCATATTAAAAAGCAGAGACATTACTTTGCCAACCAAGGTCCGTCTAGTCAAGGCTATGGTTTTTCCAGTGGTCATGTATGGATGTGAGAGTTGGACTGTGAAGAAAGCTGATCGCCGAAGAATTGATGCTTTTGAAATGTGGTGCTGGAGAAGACTCTTGAGAGTCCCGTGGACTGCAAGGAGATCCAACCAGTCCATTCTAAAAGAGATCAATCCTGGGTGTTCATTGAAAGGACTTATGCTAAAGCTGAAACTCCAATACTTTGGCCACCTCATGCGACGAGATGACTCACTGGAAAAGACTCTGATGCTAGGAGGGATTGAGGGTAGGAGGAGACGGGGACGGCAGAGAATAAGATGGCTGGATGGCATCACCGACTTGATGGACATGAGTTTGAGTGAACTCCGGGAGTTGGTGATGGACAGGGAGGCCTGGTGTGCTGTGGTTCATGGGGTCGCAAAGAGTCGGACACGACTAAGCGACTGAACTGAACTGAACATTTTAAAATATTAAGTCTTCTACACCACAAGCATAGTATAATCCTCCATTTATTTAGGTCTTTCTCTGTAATGTTTTATAGTTTTTGTGCACAGGTCTAGCATATATGTTGTTACATTCATCCCCAGATATTCTGGAATTTCGATGTCATAGCTAATAGTATTTTTTTTTTAATTTCAATTTCCAACTATTAGTTACTACTCTACAGAAATGCAGCTGATTTGGGGGTATTGATCTGATATCTTAGAACCTTGCTAAAATGCATTATTAGTTCCAGTGACTTTTTTGAAGACCGCATGATTTTCTTTTTTCTTTCTTTCTTCATTCATTCATTTGGCTGCACTGGGTCTCAGATGTGGCACACAGGATCTTCTATCTTTTGCTGTGGCATTCAAACTCTCAGTTGCAGCATGTGTGATCTAGTTCCCTGACCAGGGATCGAACCCGGGTCCCCTGTGCTGGGAGCACAGTCTTACCCATTGGACCACCAGGGAAGTCCCTCATGATCTTCTATGTAGATAATCATGTTGTCTGTGGAGAGATTTTTTCTTCTTTGCCAGGCTGCATGCCATTTTATTCTTTTCTAGCTTACTGCACTGACTATGTCTTCCAGTACAATGTTGAAAGAAATGTGAGAGTGAACATTTTTGCCTTGTTTTCAGTCTTCTGGGGAAAGTGTTTAGTCTTTCGCCATTTCAACTATAATGTTAACTCTAAGTTTTTCTGAGATGCCTTTTATGAGCTTGAGAATGTTCTCTTCTATTTGCAGTTTGCTGAATCAGTTTGTCATGAAATCAGTGCCAAATTCTGTCAAATACTTTTTATGCATATATTGAAACAACCAAATAGGTTTTTCCCTTTATTCTGCTAATGTAATGGATGATGTTGCTTGATTTTCACATTAAATCTTGCATTCCTGAGATAAGCCTTACTTGTTCACAATACTTTATCCTCTCTCTATACTGCTGGGCTTCATTTGCTAATATTTTGCTAAGAACTCTTAAGCCTATTGGGCCTATCCTGGTGATCCACGGTTAAAACTCCAAAATTCCACTGCAGGGGGCACAGGTTTGATCCCTGATCAGAGAACTAAGAATCTCCATCCTGTGAGGCACAGCCAAAAATTTTTTTTAAACATTAAAAAAATGTTTTTTTATACTTGGGTTCATGAGGGATCTTGTCCTGCAGATTCTTTTTTTTCTCCTTTTGCAGAGTCTTTGACTTTGATTTTCAGGATAAAGTTAGTCTCTTAGAATGGGATGGGAAATGTTCCCCCTTCCACTCATTTTCTGAAAGAGTTTGTATAAGGACTAGTAGTATTTCTTTCTTAAATGTTCCCTAGAATTCATCAGCAAAGATATCTGGGCTTGGAATTTTTCTTTTTGAGGGAAAACCTAGGGAGTTCAATTTCTTTATGAGATATAAACTATCCAGATTTTCTTTCTCTTCTGTGTTGGTTTTGTTAGTCTGTGTCTTTCATGAAATTCATCCATTTCACCTAAGACAGAATTTATTAGCACAAAATCCTTCATACTTAAAGGATTCAGTTACTATCCTTTTAATGCCTGTTGGATCTGTAGTGATGCTCTTTGATTTCTGAAACTGGCGATTTATAGCTTTTGTTTTTCCTGACCATTCTAGCTACAGTTTAACATTTTTGTTAAACCTTTCAAAAACTATCATCTATTTTCGTGGGTTTTGCACATTTCTCTGGTGTATCTTCTATTTTGTTTATTTTTACTGTTTTCTTATTTCCTTTCTTCTACCTACTTAGGGTTTGATGTGATTCTCTTTTTCTGGTCTTACAGAGAAAGTTTAGACTGTAAATTTTAGACTTTTCTAATTAAAATCTGTTAACATCATTGCGATTTTGAGATTATTTTTGGTGCATGTAAGCCTAGTTCAGTAATTTTACCTATTGCAAACATATTTTTCCCATGATCCATAAACACTGAGTCAGTTATTTCACAAACAGTACAATAAGAAAGGTTATAGCACACACCTTGATGTGGGGTTTTCTAAGAGTTTCTATATACTACTAAGAAAGAAAAAGTGCTGCCAACTGAACAGGCATGTTATTTGTCAAAAGATGGTACTATATTTCAGGTATGTTCAGATGTGAAAATGTAAATCCTAGAACTGATGAAATATGACCCACTCTGCACATAGATAATTATAAACACTGTATCTTGTCTTGCTGATGACCAGGAGTTCTAATACTGAAGCACCACCAGAGAGAACCCTTGCCTTATTCCCAGTGCATCTCTAGTTTCTCCACTAAGCATATTTGCTGAAGAACCCTGTACAACCTTTACCAAGTAAATGCCCACAACTCAACTTAAACATGCCGGATTAAACATGCACATGGATCTCAAGAAAAGGAGTAAGACAAGGACAAAGAGAAAATTATAGCAAATGGGAGAAGCCAGTCATCACATAGATCATTTGCAGCGTCAGTGCTGGGGTCAGGACAGGGCTTGAATCCTGGCTCTATCAGTTATGACCATGCAGCCTTAATTCCCTCCTCTTGAAAGTAGGGCTGAAGGTAGGCCATGCCACACAGGCTTGCCGCAGGGGCTGAATAAGTTGATTCATGTAGCAGTACAGCATAATGGTCAACAATTGTGAACTACTTTTATTACCATAATTTAAAATTTCAAGCAAGAGTTGGGCAATTTGTAGTGAATAAGCAGAGAGAGACTGGAAGCCCTAAACCTCCAAGGGGAAAACCCCAAAAGAAGCACCCTCATAATGGGGAACTCCAAAAGAATGAAAACTGAGGTACCAGACTTGCTTGAAGGAGAAGCTAAGGATGAGAGTGCAGGTCCAAAATTTGTATGAAGAGCAGTAGAGCCCTAGAAATGTTCCTCCTGACTGGGAGAATTCTGGAGAAATTACCCAGAGGGGCTCTGGATGTGGAGACACTATGAACAGCTCAGGGCTGCCTCCATCTTTAGGACTGCCTTTCTTCATATTCCTGTTTGTTTACTGCATTTCCCCCCAGGGTCTTTACAGTGAACATCTGATTTTCCTTTTATTTTTTATCTTCGTTTTCTGACTAAATGTATTCAATCCTAGTTTGCTTTAGCTACATCTCACAGACATGAAAAGTTGTGCTCTCACTGTCATTCAGCTTTGAATATTTCATAATTTTTTAAAAAGTATTTCCTCTTTAAGGATTTTTTTTTTTAAATAAGATTTTTACTTTTCAGACATTTTAAAGGGGCTTCCCTGGTGGCTCATACGGTAAAGAATCTGATTGTGATGCAGGGAGACCAGGTCTGATCCACTGGTTGGGAAGATTCCCTCGGAGAAGTGAATGGCTACCCACTCCAGTATTCTTGCCTGAGAATTCCCCGGACAGAGGAGCCTGGTGGGCTACAGTTACTATGGTCGCAGAGTCAGACACGACTGAGTGACTAACACTTTCACTTTCTTTTCATTATCACGCTCCAACTCTATTGTATGGTGGTCTGAGAATAGATTTTACATGGTATCAATTCTTTACAGCTTTCTTTGGAGTCTGGTACAGTTTTTGTTTGTGAATGGTCCACCTATGCTCAAAAATAATATGTATACTCTGCTTTTTGGGTATATGGTCCTATATGCCTCCATTAGACTTAATTAATCCTGCTGTTAAAAAAATCTAAACTATTTTTCTTACTGTTTATGTACTTAGTCTCAGCACCTACATTCCTGGTTTATTCACTTCTACCCAAAGTCTTTTTGTTCCCATGTTATATGTTTCAAGGCCATATTGTCTGATGCAGATAGAGCCACAATCAGAGTATCTTCTTGATTGTCTACTCTTTTTACCACAATAAAACATTTTTCTTTGTCCTTTCAATATTTTTTTAATCTCAGATTCTTCTTTGATGCAGATTAAAATTGTTCCTCCAGCTTTTTTCTTTTTTGGGGTTTCTATTTCTCTTTCATCCTTTGATTTTTCAACCTCTCAAATATTTTTAAACACAAATCCTGTGATACATGCTGTAGCATGATAATTTTTATGCAACATGAAAATCACTGTCCTTTGAGAGGTGAATTCAACTCACTAACAACTAACTAATCGCTTTCATTTCAAACCTTATTCCAGACATCTTATTTCACCATGCTTTTCTTTTTCTACCTTCTTTGGGAGAGAAGAAATTCTCTCTCCTCATGCAAACATGATACATTCTATTTTCATTCTTTTGGTGCTTATCACTAACACAGTGAGACCTAAACCTATACTTAATTTTCATGATCAGTATATCTCAGATAGTCAAACTTTACTTCTACCTTTCTGGTCATTCATTCTTTCTATCTCTCTCTCTTTGGTGGGACCTCCTCAACCCAGTCTTCCAGTTCTCTAATCTGTCCTTTAGTAATATTCATAATGATACCTTTCAATCCACCCTCTAAATCCTTTACTTCATCAACTATATTTTTAATGACCCATATCACCAACTAATCTTTCGTGTTTCCTCTTCCTAGTTCCAATATTCTCTCTTATCACTTCAGGTGTGTTTATTCTCACTCTGAATTACTTTTCTGCGGTGTAGTGCTCTCGATTTTTATAGGCGTATATTTTCCTACAAAGGAGAGGTAGTACACCTCGTTTCTTTCCTTCTCTCTGAGCTCCAGACATGGCAGGTTGCACCGTCCACAGCAATGAGGGAAACGACCACGTGCACACCTGAGGACCCACCCTCTGCCTGCCCTTGCCTGTGCCTCTGGTCTTCACCCACTCCATTCCCCACCCTCAACAGTATCAGCCATCCCCAAGGGCTCCACACTGTTTCTGACTCGTTGAGTGGACTCGCTGGAGGACCCATCAATCTTACTCTTCTCTGGCAGCCCGAGGACTGAGCTCAGGGGAGGGAGTGAGCAGCCTGTGCCATCCTGTCTGGTCCAATTTGTTTCTCAGTAGCATAAATCAGGTTTCGGCATGTCAACTTTTTTTAAAAGGAGCTCTATTACAATACATTATGATATTCATCTTAATTGAGTGTATGTCAGAGACAGGAACAATGAGAGTACATTGTCTAGTTTGGGGAGAAAAAATATTTTCCTCAGAGTGGGCACATGACAAATTATATAACCTAAAGACTGGAAATTACCCTGAAGCTCTCCTGGGCTTTACACAGCAGGGCCAAATTACAGTTATGGCCACAATGACAGGGCCTCTGGACTAAAAAAAAAAAAAGTTTAGCTAAATCCCCAATTAAGTTTATTACAAGGTCTACAACCCAAAGTGTGACATTACTACAAAGTAAATTGGTAAAACAATTTCATTCATGAATGTATCTAGAAATAGGAAGTCATTTTAATTCAGTTTTTATAAGAAGCTGAGAAAGATGACAAAACAGAAAGCACCAATTCAATAAGTAGGCAGAAAGTTTGGTCTCCAGCAGAGAGGTTGTATTTGAGAAAACTGTACAGAGAATATGGAGAAGGCAATGGCACTCCAGTACTCTTGCCTGGAAAATCCCATGGACGGAGGAGCCTGGTAGGGTGCAGTCCATGGGGTCGCTAGGAGTCGGACACGACTGAGTGACTTCACTTTCACTTTTCATTTTCATGCACTGGAGAAGGGAATGGCAACCCACTCCAGTGTTCTTGCCTGGAGAATCCCAGGGACAGTGGAGCCTGGTTGGCTGCTGTCTATGGGGTCACACAGAGTTGGACATGACTGAAGTGACTTAGCAGCAGCAGCAACAGCAGCGGTACAGAGAATAAATGGTGAATCCCAGTATCAAACACCAGCAAGAATTAATGTTTCTGAAAGCAATTCTGACTGATTCTTATTTGAGTCTTCAGGACAAAATACAAAGCAAATGCCACAGTGTCACAAAATACAAAGCAAGAGCCTGCAGTGAGACAAGCAGGACACAGCGAAGGGCCTGGCTGGATGGATGATGCAGGACCTCAAGAGCAGCTGCAGGGCAGGGTGGCTATAAAGCTGCCTCTCTCACCGGGCAAAGATGAAGACCAGACTTTCCATGCTGACAAATACACATTAATACTATGCCATTAACATTTAAACTCCTTGAGATTACTCAATTTAATTGAAAGGAAGGAAACACATTTCTTGACCTCTATTCAATCCAAGATAATGTCTGCCATTTTCATTAACAGACAATACAACTGCATGCCTCACAATGCGATGGGCATCAATCTATTTAACAGCAAGTCCCACAGCAAATTAAGTACCATTGAGTTATAATTTGAGGAGCACACAAATATATCCATAGTAAATTTAAAATGGTATTCTGCCATTCAATCTCGTAAGTAGAAAACAGCCTAAAGAAAAAAAAAACCATATCTTGGACTCATACTTGATGGAAATATATGGTAAGGAAATCATTTATAAGGAGAATAATATAATTGCTCACTTCAGAGTTACTGATATTATCAGTTTCTGATAATGAAGAAGATTAAGAAGGAAATGAAACAAAAATCAGAGAATGATGTATTTTGACAACTACTTCATCAAATAAGATTTATAAGCACACATGGCATTAAATATACATAGATGTATTATGTACATACAAAGTAAGGCTACATCCTGTTTATAAGGCACATAACTTTCTCTAGCAACTGTGCCTTGTATGAGTATAGTGAAAACCACCCTCTTAGTTATACAGGAATGTTCCCGAGCAAAGCTTTTTCCTAGGTTATTTATTGCTCAGGTTCCTTGACAAATAGGTAAGTGCAGCAGTCATTTTTCGGTAAAATCCTGGTTCCATTTTTTTTTAAATTTATTCATTTGGTTGTGCCAGGTCTCAGCTGAAGCACACAGGCTCTTGGAGCTCTGTTGCCATATGTGGGATCCTTTATTTGTTACATGCCAGCTCTTAGTTGCTGCATGCAGTATCTAGCTCTACCCAGGGATTGAACATGGGCCCCCACAAAGTCTTAGTCCCTGGACTACTAGGGAAGTCCCCTGTTCCCATTAAAAGCAAGGGTTGGCAAACTATGGTTCCCAGGCCAAATCTGGCCCACTACTTGCTTTTGTAAGTAAAGTTTTATTGGAATACAGTCATGTCATGCTCATTTGTTTACATACTGTCTGTGATTCTTTCGTGCTGTGTTAATAGAGCTGGGATCCTTGAGCTCACAAAGCCTAAAATATTTACAATCTGGCCCTTCATAAAAAAAGTCCATGGACCACTATTCTAGAGCTAGTTTGAGCTATCCTACTTTTATATACCTGAATCCTAAGTAAATAGGATTACTAAAGCCCTATACTTGGTTAAGTAGAACATCAATACACTGAAATCTTATGCAATCACTACAAATGACATTTACCAAGAGTTTATAGTGGTAAAGGATAAATAAGTTTGTTATGCTAAGGTTTAAGCACATGAAATTGAAAACTCAATCTAACTGCATCAATGAAAAACATACAAATACACACAAAAAAAGACTTTTTAACCAAAAAGTTAACACTAACTGTTGTAATGATGGTAAAATCTTTTTCACATTTTCCTTCTTAGTAAATTTTCTACAAAGAATGTATATCCTATTTTTCATTGGAAAATATTAAACTGACTTTTAAGAAAACCTTAACCCTAAAAATATAAGTATTATCTGACAAACTGTCTCCTTTCTCCATGTAAAAAAAAAAAAGGCTGGTATTTTTCTTTAACTCAGCTGTTACAAAGAAGTACACGTCTCTCGACAATTCTTCCAATGAATATGGTTTATTGCTATTCACAGGCTAAGAACACTCAGTGAAATGTTATGTTCAATCCAATTTCTATTCCTCAATATGCAGAAAGTGGTTAATTGTAAAAAATCTTCCCACCTGGGACTCTGCTTAATCATTCCAGGCAGTGCTTATCTGACGACCAACACCCACAGTCGTGATGTATTGATCTCAAAGTCCATTCTATGGTAACCATATTAGTTTCATTCACTTTTCACTGTGCTTCCTACTGAATGCTTATTTTAAAAAATTTAATTATATATTAACTCTAAAAGAGGATTTCAGGTAGGTACTGAGACAATGCCTCACAGCATGGTGGAGTGAAAGACTGCTGCCTGACCCGAGGACAGGAACCCACAGCTGCCAGTGAAGGGATGTCTGGTCCTCCTGACTGGTGGCGGACAACAGGGCTGCAGACGGGCGGAGGGGGCATGGGGGAGAAACAAATCAACTTGCTGCACTGGCAGCAGAGTGTGGAGTGGCGAGAGCGGAAGGCCCGTCTATGCTCTTCCTGCTTCTTCCCTCACCCATCCCTGCCCTTCTACTCACAGCCCCCTGTGACACAGCACCCAGCCCAGGTCCCAGAGCAGAGCTGGTGTGCACCGTCAGCTCTGGAGTCGGGGTGCGTAGGAGCAGTAAGGACAGGAAATCCACAGGGAGGAGCAGGAAAATGAGTGGGGATGAGGCCAATTCCACCGCAGATTTGGGGGTCCCTCTGTGGATATTCCGGTCACGGAGCTTTATGGGCGTTTCTACCCTCCCGCTGTAGTTTGAATCCTGACCACACTGCTGTGATAAAGGTCTCATCTGACCAAGGTCTCTCTATCCTTACATGCATTATCTTAAACAATATTCTTAAGTCATTTCCCCACATTAACGCCTTCCCCTGCCAGACCTAGAAGAGCCAAGGTCCTTAGCCCAATATCAAGGCAGTCCACCCTCTGACCTCACGTCACCCCTCTGGAGGCTGTCCTCTCTCTACTGACCCACGTTGTGCATGAGGAGTCACCTGCCTGTGTTCTTTGTTCCCCTTCAAGTCCCACCATCTGCCCAGACCCAGACTCAGTTTCCCTCTCTTCCAAGAAATCCTCCCTTATCCCCTTGGCCCCTCTGTCCTCTGGAAACACAAACAGCCCTTAGTGCCACAGATCCACCTAGCCCTTGCTCGTGGATGGCCTGAAATGTTCAGATTTCCTTGTCTGGCATGAAGCACTCATTTAAATAATGAATTTTCAGGCCACATCTTGTCTCCTCAATGAGACCATAAATTTTTGATGGCAATGCTTCTTTGCATTGCCCATAGTGCTTAACATGGGTTTTAAGTATACTGGTGGTATTTAGTAAATTATTTCTTGGTCAATGAATAAAATGAACAGCTTCCTGAGCTATCTGGACCAGAGATCTTCCTGAGGTCATGTTAAATGGCACCATAAACCTTTTCTGACAGTGATCATAGAATACAGAGGATTAAATAGAAAAATTCACAAATGAAAGAATGAAAAGACCTACAGTCAAGGGCAGCAGCATGGCCACGGAGCAAAGGAGTGATGCTCTGAGGCAGTGTGGGCATGGCTGATGTGCTGCCTCAGCATCCCCAGAGGGCAGGTCCCTGCTCTCCTCCTTTCCAACAGCCCAAGCCTCTGGGTGAACTGGGGAAGCCTCTGGATGAAGCCAGTGTCAGCACTGGCTTCAGGTATTTCCAGCTTTGCCTCGTTCGCCTTCTCTCTCTGCATGGGAGCTTCCACCTCCATGTCTCCTGCTTTTCCACCTCTCTCCGTCTGCTGCCTCCCCCAGAGCCCAGCTCCTTGCTGTAATCTCGCAACATGCTAACAGGCAACAGCCACCCCCTCCTAGTAGGAATCCCATCCACTGTGTACTTCATTTCAAACACCATAGTCCTCGCACCTGTGTCTCTATGGGATTCTTTTCAACATCCCTGGTTCGTAGTCTCACTGCGTTATCAGCGTCTTCCTCCCTTCACCTCCCGTCACACTTGATGACTGTTCTTGATGACAGTAGTCCTGCCTCACAAGAAGCTAGCCCAGCTCTCTTTCTTCCATGGGTAGGGTCCCTCGGGGTACACTTGCCACATGTATTCTGCTTTTTGCGGTGCAGTGGAGGAGTGGCCGAAGTCAGGCCCTGTCTGAGTGGGCTGAGCTGTGGAGTGGACTCGGCAGCTGGGGGCCACTGCCCATCACCCCCCTCCTTCTCCTCTAGCTCCTTAGGGATCAGCTGAGCTAGAAAAGGCTTCTCCCTGGAGAGACCCACAGCCGGGACTTGAGAGGGATGGGGTGGAGTGGGAGGCAGATGCCCTCTTCCAGGTGCTGTGTGTCAACCTGATGCTGCAACAGAGGCAAAGCTGCAAGTCCCAGTTCTCATCGAACCAGCCATTGGAAGCAACTTCATGCCCCAGCCCCCACCCAAGCTACAGTCACTCAAGGGGCCTCCCAAAGGGTTGAGCACCATGTTGTTGCCCCTAGAGTCCTCTCCTGTCTCAGTACTTTCTCCAGGACTGTGGGGAAGGAACCAGGACCCCGTGTGTCTGGTGGGGTTAAGACACCCTGGCAGGAAGTTGAGGAAGAAGCCCCCACAGAGTTCAGTGAACCCAAACGGCTACACCATCCCGCCTGTGGCTCACCAAGGGCTACTTACCTCCGTGTATACGGTTTCCAGCAAAACATAAAATGGAAAAGTAGTTATTAAATGGGAGCAAGACGGTCTAGGGGAGAAAGCTGGACTTGGAGGCAGGAAGCACACACATTCCACTGTGAGTCCTGCCAGGGACAGAGGGCCTGACATGCAGCTTCTACCATCCTGGAATAGGCTACATACTTCCTCAGTCATAATCACAAGACCTTTGAGCTTCTCATAAGAGCGATGGGAGGGAAGTAATATGAAATACTCTACTTCAACTGAAGCAAAGAATCATATAGCCAGCGAATTTTTTTTTTTTTTAAAAAGAAAGTCCACTTTCCAGCATGACCCACC
The DNA here is from genome assembly GCF_049115385.1 of Moschus berezovskii. NCBI lineage: Eukaryota > Metazoa > Chordata > Mammalia > Artiodactyla > Moschidae > Moschus > Moschus berezovskii. Next base: position 63,212,636 of record NC_142479.1, read on the forward strand.
TTGGTACTGAGGACACCACCTCAGTTAGCCAAGACATGGATAGGGAGCTCCTAGAAACCATGCACACCCCTGACCTGGAGGAAAGCGCATCCTGAGCCCCGAGAGGAAATCCCCAGCATCTACTAGGGGTCCTGAGTTCAGGCCTGGAACTTGGTCTGCCAGAGTCAGGTAGATTCCTCGGATCCCCACAGCAAGCCCCAGGCGGTGAGGTTGCTGGGCGTTGAGGCAGGTGTCACTTACCAGCGCAGGGCGATTTTAATGGGGGTGGTGAGGCATGACGTGAACAGGTCAGCTGGGAGGTCAGGGATCATGGGCAGGAGCTCGTTGGCCTCACAGGCTGCCAGCTGAATGCAGTTCTTCATAGACGGGGGCAAAGGCATCTGGGCCAGTGGGTGGTTTGGGTTAATAGCAGCGACCTGCAGGGAGACACGAAGGAGAGTGGCTTAGCCGTTGTTCACAACTGGAGACTAAGCCAGAAATGTGACACGAAGGAAAGGATCTGTCGATTGAGGCTTGAGGCTGAGGGGTTTCAGGCCAAGTCCCCCGAAAAGAGGCCCAGCAGTAGGATCCTCTCCTGGAGATGATCGTTAGCTCCAGTGCCAAATCACTCATTATTCAAGGACTCCTGGGTTATAAAGGACGGGGGCAGGGGAGCTCCATGAAGACCAGGTGCTGCGGTTTCAGGTGACGATGGAGCCGAGGTGGGCAGATGGGGCAGGAAAAGTGCAATTTTTAATCGCTGATGGCTACTTGCTTGTTTCCCAACTTGAAAAGAATGTTTATGCTTCTCAGGTTTTGCTCCTTACTAAGAATCCCCCTGCATGATTGTTTCTTTCACATTTGCTATTTCATTTGCTTTTTACAACATTCCCATGAAGTAAGTTTTCTTTCCATTTAAAAAGATCTTTTACAATGAGGAAACTGAGACCCCAAGAAATGATGGGAATTGCCAGTCACCGGGTGAGTCCTGGTCATGGGTAGGGAGGCTGGTCCTGAGCTGAAGTTTCCCCTCACTCACCCCATGGGGGCCCTCCTGCACCTACACCACACCTATGACACTAACACGCGTGCTCTACAGGATCTGGGCCTAACAGCTACTCAGGCGCACTTTGTAAGTTATACACACAAAGCTGTGTTCACTCATACATCCCTACCATAGATTATGACATGGAAAGTGTTGTCATTATTAATGCTGATAAAACCTTGTTTTATTTCCCAAATGGAAGGCAGTAAAAGTTGTATTTCTATTAATAACCCCTTCTACTATAGGAATAGCAAGTCCAGAATACACATCAAATTCTAGTATACTTAATACAAAATAAAAATGGCAATTTCTTGAGGAATGGGTTTTTTTTTTATTATTGTGGCAAAATACAATATAAAACTTACAATCTTATCCATTTTGTTTGTATGGTCAGTGGCATTAGGTACAACTCAAACTGTACAACCATTACCAGAGTGGGTTTTTTAAAGCACAGAGAAAAGGGAAGGCAGAATCACGTTTAATCTTCTCCTTGGCTCCGGCGCTACGATCTAAAATAGCACCAGTGAAGCAACCTGCTCCACACAGGAAATTAGTTTCCAGGTCTGCTGTGACAACCCGCTAGAAAGGATGACGGGTCTGGGTGCCGTGTGGGTCTGCGGCTCATCAGACCTGAGTCATGCGGAAAGATGTGGAGGCTGCAGATGTGTCAGAGTCAGGGGAGGCTGCTAGAAGTGCTCCACTCGCATGCTCTGTGGAAGCGTGTCCTCCCTGGTCCAGGGGGAGGACGACATCAGCGATGGGTCAGGTTCCGGAAGGGGCACGGAGGGCACAGCTCTGAACAGTGAAAGGGGCACTGGAGAGGTGGCCTGAGTCTGAAGCCGACACACGCATCTTGTGAGCATTGCCACTGATGGGCACAGATGAGATGACTACAGGAAACCACTTAGGAAGAAAGAGTTGTTTATGTTAAAACCAGATTCAATATTCTCAAGTGCTGTCGTGCTAGTTTCGACTTCTCTGTCTATAATCTGCTTCCACAGTAAATTTACTTTCTGAGAACCGAAGAGCATGTCCACTGGCCACAACCCCCAAATGCTGCAGGCCTTCCACCTTCACTGTTGCCTGTCACTGAGCTTCTGCAGACTCAGGTTCTCCGAAGTGAAGCAGTCTGTCACACCAAGGCCACCTTTCTCCCAAGACACAGGGCCCCAAGTGGAGACGAGGGTGCTTGGTGGGCTTAAGGGGACTTCTGCAGGGGTCAGGAGGTCCGTGCCCTGTCCCCTGTGGAGGCAGTGCTCCGATGCCCTGACAGAGCCAGGCAGTGCTGCTGGGCAGGAAGTCTGCTCACTGCCTCTGTGTTAGACCTGCCTCAGGCTGCACCTCGTGGTCCACGGGCACTTGGCCCGGAGCCTCGCAAAGTACCTGAGGCAGAGGAGGCCCAGGAGACGGGGAGATGATGCAGAAACATCTTCATCCCAAGTCCACTGGAAAATAAATTTCCCAATTCAAAATGGTCACGGATAGAAACCGTGATTTCTTAAACAGGCTCCTTGAAGTGTGCTGGGGTATAAACTGGCAGAGGCACTGAGTGTGGCGGCGGGTAATCTGGGGTATGGGGACACACAGTAATAGTCCCCCGAGGACTCACCGCAGACCTGACATCACCACGAGGCACTCAGAAGGCAGGTGAGAGCTCTGCACTGGGGTTAATTAGAATCAGTGACATTTTTAAAAAATGACACTCAAAACAAAGGATTCCACCAACGATTCATTTTTTCAAGCTGCTAACCCAGGAATACAACAAACAAGCAAAAACAAATGATTTTAACAGGTGAGCTATTTCCCGTATATTGTTTCAGTTTTGTATTTATCTAAGATATTGACCTTTTAACTGAAATTCGTCTTTGGAATAATAAATAGCCTGCATGTAACTACTAGTGATTCACAGAACTTTGCAAAGGCACCCAATCAAAGAAGCTGGTCCAGCTGGGAGCTGCCACTCACCCTGCAGGGCACACCCCAGACGTACTTGTACCCAAAGGGGCTTCTCCTGGGGAACCCAGAGGCTCAAACACCAAGAGAACTTTCTTCGTTAAAAGCTTACTAGAGCCTTCTGGAGGATTTGGGAAGGGTCCAGAAAAACCCTCAATGCGATACACAGCAACCAGATCCAAGAGAGACATCTGCTACCTCTTCCACACGTGTGGATAATGTAGTGCTCGTGCGCTCAGAGCTCATGGGAAGGCTGGCTAAGCGGCTCACACGAGGCCTGGAATCACTCACTCCAGAAGCATGGCTGGCGGGGCTGGGGGTCGCTGGGGGAGCACCTGAATCTCTCGTTTCCTAAATAAACCTCTGCCATCATGCTGCTGCTTTTCTCCATATACGTATACATGTTAAGAGACAACTCGATAAAGAGATGAAGACACCAATAATTTCAGAGGCGTCTTTAACAAGCAGCTTTCTGAAAATAACATCTACTTGGTAATAATTCCAGTTCTAGCTTAAAGCAACTTTTATTCTCAACTCAGTAACAGCCACTTACAGTGGACATTTCTGCAAAGTTCAGAGAGAGATTAAGATCTGTAAATGGATCAGGTATTGCTTGCCCAGCTCATTTCAAAGATATTAATGGAGCATCTATCATACACCAGATACTGTACTAAAAATAGCAGATAAAAAGTGGAAGTAGTAATTTTTAATATATAATTTATATAATTCTCTATATGTGTGTGTGTGTGTAGTCACTTAGTCGTGTCCGACTCTTTGCAGGCCCACGGACTGTAGTCCACCAGGCTCCTCTGTCCATGGAATTTTCCAGGCAAGAATCCTGCTCCAGGTTGCCATTTTCTATTCCAAAGGATCTTCCTAACCCAGGGATCAAACCCATGTCTCTTGCATCTCCTGCACTGGCAGGCAGATTCTTTACCACTAGCACCACCTGCAAAGCCTCAATTCTATATATATCAAATGTTAAATAGTATTAATCATTTAAAAACAAGTTGCTGGAAACTGAAATTTAGGTCAAGAGAGCAGAGGGAGTCACTCTGTTGCAAGAAGACTTATAACGATAACAGGGAAACCCCCAATGTTCCCCACAAATGGCAGCTAAAGAACCTGCTTCACAGCAATAGTCTGTTGTGATTATGTGAGAGCTTACCTAAATGGACCATCCACTGTTTTAAAGTCATTTCATTGTTAGCAATCAGTTTCTAAAATGCTCTATAATTATTCTATAACTCAACAAAGATGCTTAATTAGAAATTACAACGAAATTTCTCCCCAATTAACTCTTAGAGAAGCAACTAAAAAGAAGGTAACTCAAACATTTTCCGATCCTTTACATCACAAAGAGAATTTACATTTGGGGGTTACTGTAAACAGTGCTGCTGTGAACATCTGTGTACAGGTTTTTGTGTGGACACATGTTTTCAAGTCTCCAGGGTAAACCTAGGAATGGAACTAGTGGGTCATCTACAGCTCCAGGTTTAACGTTTGAGGAACTGCCAGACTGTTTTCCAAAGTGGCTGCACCATTTTACTTTACTTAACCATCTTGATGCGGTGCTATGGTCTGAATGTACGTGTTCCCCCCAAATTCATATGCTGAAATATTAACCCCCAAAGGTGACAGTGCTAAGAAGGCGGGACCTTTGGGAGGTGATTAATTTATGAGGATGAAGCCCTCCTGAATGAGGTTAGCATCCTTACACAAAAGCAGCCTGAGAGCTCCCTGCTCCCTTCCACCACATGAGGACACAGCAAGAAGGCCCGGCCATGAACTAGGAAAAGGGCCCTCACCTGGTCAAGCTGCACCATGATCTTGGTCTGTCCAACCTCCAGAACTGTGAGAAATCAATCTCTGTTGTTTAGAAGCTACCTAGTCTGTAGTATTTTGTTACAGTAGCCCAAATGAGCTAGGACAGGTAGGAATTTAAGATTATTCATTTGATACTTTTCCTATTTTCTAACATAAAGATCTAGTGCTGTAAATTTCCCTTTCAATTGCTTTCACTGTATCTTATCAATGCTGACAGGTTGCACATTTATTTTCTTTTTTTCTGTTTATTTAATTGAAATATAGTTGACTTACAATGCTGTGTTAATTTCTGCTATACGGCACTGTGATTCAGTTATACATACATATGTATACACACACACATACACATTCTTTTTCTTATATCCTTTCCCACTATGCTTTATCATAGCATACTGAGTATAGTTCCCTGTGCTACACAGCAGGATCTTGTTTATCCGTTCTATATATAATAGCTTACATCTGCTAACACCAACTTCCCACCCCTTGGGAACCACAAGTCTGTCTTCTGTGTCCATGAGTCTGTTTCTGTTTCATAGATGGGTTCATTTGTGTCACGTTTTAGAATCCACATACATGTAAGTGATATCATATGGTATTTGTCGTTCTGATTTACCTCACTTAGCATGATGATCTCTAGTTGGAACCATGCTGCTATAAATGGCATTATTCCCTTCTTTTTATGGCTGAGTAATATTCTATTGTATATATACCACATCTTTATTCATCCATCTGTCAATAAACATTTAGGCTGCTTCCATGTCTTGGCTATTGTAAATGGTGCTGTTTTGAACATAGGGATGCATGTATCTTTCTGAATTAGAGCTTTTCTGGATATGTGTCCAGGAGTGGGATTGCTGGATCATAGGGTAATTTAATTGTTTTTAGTTTTCTAACATGTATTCATTTTGACTCAGTTAATGTACTTTCTTTTATTTCCCTTGAGATTTTAACCCATCAATTATAGGTTAATTTTTTTTTTCCGATATTTTTCTGTTGTCTTTCTACCACTGACTTCTAGTTGATTTTACTATGGTCAAAGAGCAGGCCTGTGTAATTTCTATTATTTAAAATATGTTGAGGTTTGCTTTATGACCCAGGATCTATCTTGATGGATGCTTCATGAACACTTGTGTATTTTGCTGCTGCTGCTGGAGTGTTCAGTCAGTGTCAATTAGAGCTCTGTGACTGATATTCAACAGAAAGGATTGTGTCTTCTGTTTTTTCCCCTTGCAAAAGTCTTACTGTACAATGTTGAAGAGGAATAATGAGAATTAACATTTTTTCCTTGCTTCTGACCCCAATGTTAAGAAAAATCACTTACCCTCTTGTCCCTCCCCTCAAATGGGCTGGTAACTTCCCGCCTGCCCTTCTCCCTGTGCATGGCTCTGTGATCACCCAGCTGAGTACTGCCATTTTTCTGGTTGCCACCAGAAGCACCATTGCCTGTGCCACCACAGATCCTTTGTGAGAGAACATCAAGCCTTTATCTCCATGGCCTCCAGCTAACAGAGGGGGGGCCCTCCTATGATAGGAAGTCAGGCCATGCAGATGAGTCCTGCCAGGAACCACAGCACCCTGTACCCATATCCCATGGTGCTGGTCATGATCCGTGGTCCAAAATATTAAGTGATTTCTGGAATGTTTTAAAATAGACTAAATTAGGAAAAAGCATTAAACTCTTAAGATTCAACTTGGAGAAGCTCCCAGTTTTATGATAGCTGCAATAATATACTATATTCATGGATTTGGGTTAATAATTTTTCCTTTATTTCTTTTTACATTTCATACAAATCAAAGATTAAACATATTCAGTGAATCAGATATATCTAAGGAAGATAACTAAAGGTAGCTTATTCAAATGTATATGTATTCTCAGACCAAATCTGTAAATGCTTCCTAAACAGCTACTTCATATGAAGCTTTCTTGATAGGTTTACATAATAGGTTTAATAAATACAGCAGACAACACCAATAGAAGAGATACTATAAGACAATTCATACTTATTTTGTCAAATTAACTGCATAAAAATTTGCTATATGAGGTCATCTGAGAAAGATTTCAGGTGCAAGGAAGTAGAATTTTAGTTGCACCCTAAAAGTTGACTGTACTAATGATACACTTCGCTTGTCTGTGGATTTAATACCACCAGTAGTGAGGGTTTCTGAATTTTTTATGCAGAGAAATCAAATTTCTTGTACCCAGAGTCTTCAAATTCCAGGACTAGGAACAGTACAAGGTGCCAAGAGAAAAGAACTGCAGGTTCCCATAAAAATCATAGAAAGGAAGGTGCACAGGAGCTGAGTCTGGAGACAGCTTACGTATGTTCTGTTGCCCAGGCTGACTGGGCTAAATATAAAAGTGCTCTGCAAACTAGAAAAGGTTGCACAAATATAAGAGTAGGTTAGTGTCCCTCAGTCAGACACGACTATGCGACTTCACTTTCACTTTTCACTTTCATGTATTGGAGAAGCAAACGGCAACCCACTCCAGTGTTCTTGCCTGGAGAATCCCAGGGACGGTGGAGCCTGGTGGGCTGCCGTCCATGGGGTTGCACAGAGTCGGACACGACTGAAGCAACTTAGCAGCAGCAGCAGCAGCAGTGTCCCTCAGCTGAGGCCTCCAGGTGCTCTGGCCTCCCCTGGTGGTGCCTTTCCACCTTGCATGGCCTCTTCTCTTCCCAGTTCTCAGTGGCAGTAAGGGTCCTGATCTTCAAGAGGCTGCTTTTCTTATTAGTGCTTTTCTGTGACCCTTTCCACTTTCTGGTTAGCAAGCCAGCTGCCAGCACCCTAGGAGGCCCGCCCTCCTCCTCCACTCATCATTTCCATAATGGCTTCATCTTTTCCAGCAAGGGGCTGTGGGTGGCTGTGTGGAGCCCAGTGAAAGGAGTCTCTGCTGTATTTGCTTACAGGTTAACCCCCTTTCACTCTCCTATGAAAAGTGGAAATGGCAGCATTTTTTCTTAATTTACAAATGTGGAGGGGGGAGTGTTTCAACTAGATAATAGGTTTCTTACCAATATTTGTTTTGAAAATGTTCACTACTAAGAATTCTTACAGCTTAGTATACACAGAGGATAAGATACAGAAGGGTGAACTTGACCAGCCTTTATTTCAAAAAGGGCCTGTCCAGGGAGTGTGTGGAGAAGCAAATGGGGGAGGCACTTCACTGCTGAAGCCTGAGGTGGTACAGGGGTAAGAGAGGGCTCACTTGAAGACCTGCCATCAGAACTGCCCTCTGCTCACCCATGTCCTAAAGCCAGGCGTCCTGCAACCACCCCGCCCTAGGAAGCACCTGGAGGTGCTCTTCTCTAAAGAGAGTTACTGACGTGTCTGGGGGAAACTAGGGTGGCTAGTGTAGTCGCTGGCTCCCAGAGAAAGAATGCTCTCTGGACTGTGGGCAAGGGTGCTCCAGGATAGCCAGCTCCCACCTGCCTGCCCCCGTGGCACACAGCAACAGTGGGTAGCATCCCTTCATTCTTAAATATGAGAGGCAACAGGGAATCATCACAAGCCTTCCGTATAAAGGAGAACAATCCAAATAACCCATAAGAGACAAATTTATACCAGAGGAAATGGAGGTAACTTAGAAAAGAGGACATCTTTTTAAAGTCCATATATTAAAATTTAAAGAGAAAATAAATAAGGTTATCACATCACAAATCTGATTTCCCTACTACCTACAAATGATAATTATGAAGCTACAGAAGAGAAAGAATGAGAGACATGAAAAAACTTGTAATGTGAAAGCTAGGGATGGACAAGCCTGAGCTCCCTGTAGAGTTAGCATGGTGGACCCCTGCTCTGTAGTGTGAACATCCCCACAGCAAGTCCGTGGAGAATGCTCACAAATTCACAGACACAGACACAAGCTCCATTTAGTAAGCAGTCGTCAAGACATATTCCTTATCTACAGATAACCTTAGAATTAACTTGTGACACTCAAAAACCATAGACAGACATTGTAATACTATAAATATTAACCTTAACACAGAGTCAACTTCTATTTCAGATTCCACAGACATCCACACAATGTGCTGTCTACAATACTAGAAAGGAACCACAAGGTTTCAAAATACAAATTCTCTAGTTCTATGGGATACACATTTAATATTTTTTTAAGAAACCTGAAGATTTCGATGTTAGACATTTTTGTCACCATTAAATACTTGACATAAAATTTAGTCACAGTGATAACTACATGAAGATAATGTCATGTATCAGTATGAACAGAGGATTTCAAATGGGTATTTAAGTCACTGTGAATTCAGTGATGCTGCAGGATCACACTTGTTTCTATGAAAATGAGTGTCCACTGGACAAGATGCCGAGCTGCTGGATGCTACTGCTGGAGTCAGCAGAAGCAGGTCACACAAAGAAGTTAACCAAACATTGGATCAAAACATGATTCTTGGTACTTCCCTGGTGGCCCCGTGGCTTTAAGATTCCACACTTCCACTGCAGGGCACGAGGGTTCGACCCCTGCTTAGGAAACTAAGATTCCGCATGGCACGAGGCGTGCCCAAACAAAAACAAAACATGATTCGCTTGGAGGTATTGTGAGAAAAGCCTTGCCAAGTGTGAACAGGCAGTAAGAGGAAAGAATGAGGCCACCACAGTAGTGGCCTGAGCCTCGATAACAGACCCCCCCACCCAAAGTGTGTCAGCTGTCCTTGGGGGAAGACATAGTCCCACCACTGCTATGGCTGCCACCAAGAAACTGTCTGGGCTCCCGGCCCACACCAGTGAGGACAGTCATGCTCAGGATCAAGTCTTACAGGGACACTGAGCAGCCCCAACAATCTCTGTAAAAGAAGGGCACTTCTTTTCCCACCACTGGACATCAACTCACCTCTCTGCCTCCACAGAGAGAGAAAGGCCAAGACTTGACCCCTGCTTCACTGTGGTCTTCAGTGAAGAGAAGGATCATAACTGCTAATGGGAAGTATCTACTGGGAGCAGAACTAATGGATGAAAAAACTATAAGACCATTTCAAAGAGAATCCATTTTAAGATTTAGTCTCCTCTTAGAGCTACAAAGATTTTATATCCAAGATAAAAGTTGTTGCAAAAAAAACAAAAAACCTGGATTCTCTTTCTCTGTCAACGTATATACTGTGTATATATGGTGGATATAAATACTCTTCTGGCTTTTAGCATGAATGGAGGTAGCTGGACCTCTGGACTCTTGTGATGGCTACAACAAGGCCACCGGGCAGACTTCTCAAGTACACCTTCTCGCCTACCATAAGAAGTAAGGGTGAGATTGCTCAGTGAAAACAGTCTGAAACTCCACACCCAAACTGTCCATGATGAGTGTGGACAGAATGAAGACAATAGCACATGCCGTATCGGGGGGATCATATATGACCTAGCTTTAGCCAATGAGATTCAGCAGAGGTCTCACTTGCTTTCCTAACAGAGAGACAGATGTGAGGGTTCTACCCTTTTCCCTCCTGATCTAGCCTCAAAATGGAAGAATGTTCTGTAAGCATCAGGATAAAACATCAGAGTGGAAAGACTAAAAAACAGCCTGGTTCCCTGATGGTACTGCTGAATAATTAAATCATTTCCCTCAGAGATCCTAGCGAAAATGACAAATTGTGACTTGTTTAGAAAGCAGAAGTGAATCGCTTCTCGGCCTTTTGGCTAAGATCAAGTGCAGAAAGCAGAAGTGAGATTTTTCATTACTTACAGCTAAAAGCAGTCCAAATGCAAGTGCTTAAAGTCTGAGAAGGATTACTCTTATACGTCCTTTCTTAGGTTGCTACTTGAGGATTTGCCCTAGCAGAACAAAGGAGAAAATTGAGGAGACAAGAGACAGAGGTGGAATCTAGGAAACAGTGGATGCATCCAGGAGAACAATAAGGAGAACTCCTAGGAAGACAGTTTTAGAGCAGGCCTGTCTAGAACAGCCGATGAAGCAGGTGGTAGAGAGCTGGAGAAGAAGAAACTTTGGGAAGGGGCATATTTTGAGATTCAATGCTACCCATGCAAATTTGGGAACTGTGGAAATGCTAAAGATCTAATCAAGAAGAAAGACAATCCCCAGGAAAATCAAAGAAACAAACAACTGTTGTAAAAAAGGAAAGCACAGCTCCCTAGTTAAACCATTCAATGAACGGTATTTACATGGTCGTAATCAGGGAGTTGAAGTTTAATATTTGTCATTTTTTAGGCATACCTTTTTAGTGTATGTATTCATGGGGAGTTAATTATGGTTAGAGACTAGAGAATAATCATAAAAGTACAGATGACAGAGGTTGGGAAGGTCCAGAGGTAAAAGAAAGTCCAAAGAAGCTAAAAACCTATTAATAAAACCAGAAGATAGGACTATTGACAAAACTATTATAGAAATAAAAACATAAGCATATGATTTCAAACTGCAAAGGTTAGAAAGTACAGGGAATCCAAATATAGGGACACAACTAAATGACAGTGGGGAAATATGGGTAGTCAGCGACCCACTCTCTTCAAATTCTCTTTAGAATTCACAATTTACAATGTACTAATGTGACTGGAAGGACTGATGCTAAAGCTGAAACTCCAATACTTTGGCCACCTCATGCGACGAGTTGACTCACTGGAAAAGACTCTGATGCTGGGAGGAATTGGGGGCAGGAGGAGAAGGGGACGACAGAGAATGAGATGGCTGGATGGCATCACCAACTCAATGGACATGAGTTTGGGTGAACTCCGGGAGTTGGTGGTGGACAGGGAGGCCTGGCATGCTATGATTCATGGGGTTGCAAAGAGTCGGACACGACTGAGCGACTGAACTGAACGTGACTTAAAACTATGGGGTAACATGTCTCTTTACTATCTACGTTCATATAATTTCTCCAATTGTTTAAATAGAATTTACTCATGGCAGTTCTGTTTTTGGTTTATATGGTAGCAGAAAGCCCAGAGATAACCTAAACATTATGAATCAAGAAGTAGTAGTATAAGCATATTATTTGCATTTATAGAGATATTCATAGAGGAACTAGAAATATAAACAGTTCAAATAGGTTATAATAGCAGAGTCTTGGCCAAGGAGGTGTGGGGCCAGGGACTATTTCATTCACCATAAACCCTCAGTATCATTTAATTTTTAATATCATGGCATATACTAATTTAGTAAAAATAAAAACATGTATCTTAAAAAAAGAAACACTGAAAGCAAAGAAAACTGAAGCAATACGCAAAGCAATATGACACAGTGAAAAATGTAGAGAACGTGACTGAGTGACAGGCACTTTCCTGGCTCTGGTGACGTCTCTATTGTGCGCAATAATTTATTCGGTGCTTTCACAGAGGCGTCTGCTGCTTCCTTTGAAATGAAAGTCCACAATAAGTAAACCTCCTGCTCCCAGCATGAGCACTGTGCTCTGGAGAACATGAAAGCTGATAATCATCTCTTAAAATTTATGTCACTCATATTTGTTGTTAATGTTTATTACTTGGAGGCTTTCTGGTCCAGGTAACTATTTTCTTGCATTATATTTAATCACTTTTACCCTCTTTATTTTTTAAACTCTGGCACAAACCATTTTACCTGCCAACTTCTTTCAGTTTCATGTCATCAGCTACCCAATAAAAGTGTTCAAATGTATCATAAATTTAAAAAGAATCTGGCCAACTGGAGACAGGGAAAGAATTTTTTAAAAGAATAAACCTAAGAGGCCACACGGGACTGTGGTTTCTACAGCAGATAAAAAAAAAAATGACTAACATGAACATTAAGATATTAGCTGGGAGCCAATTTTATCATTTTAATTTCCGCTCTTTATGCAAGAGACTGGCTGAACAATAGCCAATAATAGTAAGTATAATGGAAAACCGAAAGACTTATCTACACTGTAATTAAGAAAAGAATGAAGATTAAAGTTGGAGCTAATTATAAAACATATGGTATAACTTTGCATTGCCATCTATTTGCCACTTCAGATAACGTATTTTTCATTTACTCTCCTCCATGAGGAATTAGTCAATTAAACATTTCACCCCCTCCCCCTGAAAAGAAAAAGATGCATGGGAAACTTTCTTTGTCACACTCAATGAAATGAACAGTTTCTGAGGCTGATTAATCCTTGGCGACTCACAGAGAACACATACAGAAGCAAGAGAGCAGATACACCAAGCGCTAGAGCATAAACATTTAGTTTCATGCCTGTGAGGGAAATGCTTGCCTTCTGCTGAGAGGGTGGGAGAGGGGCTGAATTTAGCATGTTTTAATTATCAAAGGATGACGTACTGGTCTCTCCTTAACCACCCTGAAGCTCATAAATTGGGAATAAATATCCGGCCAGAGTCTTTGGCATTTTTATTTACATATTTTAAATTAAAAAAAATTTTTTTTGCAATATTTATTACTTGATGCAAGGAAAAGCAATTACCTCTTGGTGTTTTGAGTTTTCAGCACTTGTAACATAACCTATCACTTGGATAAACAGAGATGGCATGCCTAAATGCAAGGTAAAAATTTAATGCTATAAAACGTGATCTTGCTCTTCCCTTATTCTAGAATGCAAATGATAATATTACTAAAGACAACAACAATAATAACAACTGGTGGCGCTGGTTTCCATTTTCAAGAATAAAGGGCAATTTAACAGTCACTCTGGCACAAAGTTCTGCGTAAGGGCAATTTATAAAATATTTATAAATTAACTGTATGACACGTTAAAATCTACCACGTAGAACTTCAAATTTTATTCCTGATACTTTCAGCAATATCCTCAGATGAAATGCAAAAAACATAACAATACATTAAAATTGGATAGGCCCAAAAGGGCTTGAGGAAACATGTTCTCGGGACCATTTCTGTTCTGAATTGAGAATTTCCTGCACAGCAACCAGTTGGAATTCATGACCCCCTGGAGGCTGCAGGATATTTTATTTTCACTCTTATGCAGGCCACAGGATGGAGGCCTCTTAATTGAAACTGCCTCTTCAATTTCTCTTTAGAATTCACTGTTTAATTCAAACATCAAATATTAATTAAAACAACCAAGTAAAACAGCTCTTCACAATCAGAACACTACACTGGCTCTCCAGTTCTTTAAACAGAAGCCACCAATAATGGCAGCTATTTTGGTTTGTTTTCTGTATTTAGCATAGTAGGGTTTTTTTCCCCCCAACACCAAAGATTAAAAAAATAAAAAAGAGCAATAACAAAAATGAGAGTGGAGCTGAAGACTGTGCCCAGACACAGGCCCATTTCTCTGAAAATAAATGTGTCTGCTTTATTTTCACATTTATCTCAGAGGCAGAGCCCACTGGAGCACAAATCAACTCTATTAATGTTATCACTTAATTAAAATTCGTATTAAAAATGATGCTGGGTAAAGCGAAATGCAAAATAAGACCAAGAGCTTGTCTGGAGCCCCTCCCAAGTTCTTTGTCGCGGACCCTACCACCTTACTCTGAGCATTCTGAGCACCATAGACAGCCCACTGCACCTGAGAAAACAAAACCACTGAGGAGCCAACCCTCACCCCCAACTCCCACACCAGGGCGCCCGGGGCCTCACCTCCAGCTCCTGCTCCCTCTGCAGGGCGAACTGCTTGAAGGACTTGACAATGAGGCCAGCATTGGAGCAGTCGTAGACGAATATGGAGGGGCTACCCATCCACGTCTGCAGGTCGTATATAGACAGAGGGATGTACTGAGTGTAGTTCTGGAAAAGAAAACAGCGCATGTTTGTGACTCGCACATGGAGAACTCTGCCTGCTCACCAGGACCTGCACCTCCAAGAGGGCCCCATGCATGGGACCTGCCACATATAATGTTCTGCACACTGTAGTAGAACAGCAGTGGTCTAAGCTCCCCATCACCTGCCCATTTAATCGGATAGAGGCGGACGGTGGTCACAGTTCAACCCTGGCTGGAGCTCCTCTCCACCTCTGCTCGGCTCTCTCCTCTCCTCCCCCTGGGAGCACACTCACTCCACTGAGGGATCTCCTTCCACGTGTCCCATCACAGCGCCTTCACACCCACCCTTCCTCTGCCACCCACCTTCAGTCAAACCACAGGCCTCTCTATAAAGCCCAAGGCTCTGTGTGCTACTCTGTTCCCGTCCACCATCTACGCCAAAGCTTCTCCAGGCTTATAGAGCAGAACCCACTCCTCACTAACAAAGTCAGCTCGGAAGAGTTGACTAGGCCCTCGAATGTGCAGAGTTTCCCTGCAGTCCCCTTCATTTCAGTCCTACCCACAAGCACTTTATCCTCTAGATGATTTAAATCACACTGAAGGTGTACAAGTGGATTTGGTCCCATAAACTTGTTTCAAATCACAGAACAATAACATATTAACATGAATCTGCTAAGTGAAATATTTTTCTGGACATGCTGTACTGTTCAGTACTTGAAACCACTCCAGCAATTACTGGTAAACATAGAAAGGAATGGCCCTCATCTCAGCAGAGAAATTATTAAAAATCCACACTCAAAAGTAACATTTTTAAGCAATTCTTCTGCACAGAACACCCCACTTATTTACCGTTCCTTGGGCACTAATGGTTTAAGTGGTGAAACTCCCACAGAAATCAATTCTGTGCACTTACAGGAAAGGTGACGGTGTTCCCTCAGGCTGAGCCACAAACACTGCCTCTGGTATTGCCAAGAGGATCATTTCTAATGCAACACAGAAAACGGGCAGAAGACCAGAAGACCAAACCAGGCCTGGAGAAGACTGCCATCAAGGTGATGGCAGAAGCTTTCTTGTTAAGCACACTCGTCACCAGCTACAAGTCCCATTCCAGACAGGGGAGGACGTGCCGGCAGCACAGGTGTGGTGGGGGTGCAGGCATCTTCAGCACAAAGGGACCACCCTCTGCTTATGCCATGCCATTTCACCCTGCAAAATGCAGTCACCTGGTGTCTTGCTCACTGTCACTGCAGGTTAGAGAACACTTGGATATGCTCTCTCTAAATAAACTCTCATGGAAGGGTTCTAAAGAAAGTAGTTCTTCCTAATGAACCTATAAATGTGGCACCCAATCAAAATACCAGCAGGGGGTTCCTTTAATGGAATTTGACAAGAGATTCTATAGTGCTGAAGAGACATATATAGGAATACCCCCTCAAAAATTGTGAAGAAAGAATAACCAGTGGGGACTCGTGCTGGGAGATATTAAATACATTATAAATCTCTATTGTAATTACAGGATGCTATCAGGGAAGGAGAGACAAACAAATAAAACAGGAGGGAAAACCCAGAAATAGACCCACAAATAACGGCGGTGGCATTTTACCTCAGTGAAGAAAGAATGAACAATTCAACAAGTGATTCTGTAAAATCTAACTGATCATTCAATATTGCCATCTGAGATTTCACACACAAAATTATCAGGACAGATTTAAAAAATAAATAAAAAGCAGAATAACAGATTTAAAAATTTGTTTTGGTGTAAGAAAGACCCTCTTAAACGTACGAAAGAAAGAAAAACGTAACAGCATAAAAATTAAATAATTCTGGTAAAAGTACATATCAATGACAAGCAATTTAAGAAGGAAGCAGGTACAATGCATGTGACACAGGGTCTGTATTTAGGATGTGCGTATATACAAGCTTGTGCTGCAAATCAACAAAGACAAAACAACATACAACAGGCAAAAGCTGCACACAAGCAATTCACAGAAGAAACATGATGATCAACAATTATGAATGTTTCACTCTCTCAATTAATCATGGAAATTTGAATTACAATGAGAATCATTCATCTATCTACCTATCTTTATCCAGCAAACTGGAAAAAAACATAAAAGACGAATAAAGCCCCATGTTGACAAGGATGTTCAACAGGGCGCCATCTCATCATTGCTGTGAGTATAAATTTAGGAAGATTTTTGGGGGAAGGCAATTTAGGTGGTTCTTAACATTTTTTAATGTACATGCCTTTGACTTCTAGTTGTCCATCTTATAGAAATACTTGCATTTATGTATACAGGGATCTCTGACACTCTCACTGGTAAAATCCTGTAAGCTGTCTACATGCTACTGTGGAAAAGACTGCCAGTCTACAACCTAGGTTTTACCCTCTTCATCATCAATGCGAGTTTAGCTGAGCATTGTTCCCAGCTTCCTTTGCAGCTAAGTCTGATCTTGCAGCCCAATTCTGACCTATGGGACATCATCAGAAATGTGTCCAGATTATAAGTGCTGCCCTAATGCTCACCCCTTCCTCTTTCCCTTCCCGGGAAGAAATGCAAACATGGCAGGCCATCCACCTTTGACTGTACAGGGGGACTGCAGAGTTGTATGATGGAAGGACTTGGGCTCGGTGTCATGAGACAATGCCACAGCAGGCCCAGATGGCCCAGAGGGACCATCACAGACAACCTTGGATCCTAATATACCCAATATGAAGGGATCATTAAGCAAAAGGGGCCCATACTATGGAACACCATGCAAGGTTATTTATAGGCACTGACGTGGAGAGATGTCAGAGGCTTGTAATGATTTTTAAAATGCAAGTATTAGAACCTCATATATAATATGATCCCATTTTGTGTGTAAAGCACCACATCCCCAGCACGTAAGTTGAATGGAATAAGAAGTCAGTAGGCATGTGCTATGGAGAAGGCACTGGCGACCCACTCCAGTACTCTTGTCTGGAGAATCCAATGGACGGAGGAGTCTAGTAGGCTGCAGTCCATGGGGTCGCTAAGAGTCGGACACGACTGAGCAACTTCATTTTCCCTTTTCCCTTTCATGCATTGGAGAAGAAAATGGCAACCCACTCCAGTGTTCTTGCCTGAAGAATCCCAAGGACGGCGGAGCCTGGTGGGCTGCTGTCTATGGGATCGCACAGAGTCGGACATGCCTGAAGTGACTTAGCAGCAGCAGCAGCAGCAACAGGCTATAAATGGTGCTGAAAGAACATGGAACGGCTAAGGGTTGCTTTCTCTGACCCAGGAGGTGACAGGGGAGTAGGGGCTGGTAAGAAAGTGTCACACTTATTTCTTTTGAGACATCTTTTCTCTTGGAACATTTTAGAATAGAAATTAACTACTAAAAGGAGGGAGAAAAAGGGTAAGCTCTGGGGTTCACTATAATGTACGTTCATTGTTTCATAACCAGCAGGTATCACATGTCATCTGTACAAGTAAAAAGGCTTCAGCTAAGCTGCACTGGACAGAGTAGACACGAGTCAGTGCCTCCCTGGACACAGCAGGAAGAGCGATCCTCTCCAGCCCTCTCCCCAGCAGCCTCCCTCCCTTGCTGACACGCAGGTCCCACTGCTATGGGGGCATGGGAGGTGTGGGTGGGTGGGGTGTTGAAAATGAACCCGTTAAGTGGGCAGGAACACCCCTACCCTGATAGGAGAAAGGATTTTAGCACCAGCCTAGGAAACCATCGCATTTTTATATACCAGCCACATTCTGCTGTTTATCTGCTTCCCACAGGGTTCTAGCTCAGCGACAAGTGGCTGCAAACGGCTGGGGCAATTCTGACCCCCTTCCTGCCACTCCTTCATCCCCATGACTGTCGGGAAAGGGTGATGCTGTCATCTTTGCTGCCTTCTAGGTACAGCCCCACAAGACCCAAAGACAGGGAAGAAGCACAAAATAAAATATATT
Organism: Moschus berezovskii; assembly: GCF_049115385.1. Taxonomy (NCBI): domain Eukaryota; kingdom Metazoa; phylum Chordata; class Mammalia; order Artiodactyla; family Moschidae; genus Moschus; species Moschus berezovskii. The sequence continues at coordinate 63,231,008 of NC_142479.1, forward strand.
TTAACATATTGAGTTCTGAAGTCTGGCCTTTGTAACTGAAATGTAATTTTTATATTTCTCAAAAATCAAAAGTTATTTCTTAAATTTCTGAGATACAAAGGTAATTAATGGTGATTCATTAAAATAACAAAGCACTAATCCATCAGGAAACGTGTTAAGCATTTTCCCTTCCATTCCCTGTGCCTCCGGCTGCCCCTGAAATGGTTCAAGCGGAGTTGAACCCAGCCAGTGAGCCCCACTGGAGGGCAGAACTGCCTCCATTCTCTAATGCTTGTCCAAGGGACAGCATGCAAGGAGCTTTCAGAATTGGTCTTCAGCCTCACGAGTTTTAGTTGTGACAGGGGCTGGCATCCTAGGCTGTCCACAGGGATGCTGGGGCACAGAGAATGGCTTGGATCTATTCCTCCACACAGATAGGCTGCATGGTGGGTGCAGCCTCTGGAAAGCCAGTTGAGGAGAAAGGGCCTTTGTAGCTGAGGTGGAGGCACCCCAGCCCTGAGGGCATTTGGGGATGGTCACTCAGTGTGGGGCCCATCCCAGGCACTGCCACGCTTGGCAGCATCCCTCGCCTCAACCCACTACCTTCTAACAGCACTTACCCCTCTCTGCCAGTCATGACAACCAAAAGGTTTCTGGCAGCGGCGGTGGTGGTTTAGTTGCTAAGTTGTGTCCAACTTCTATGACCCCATGGACTGTAGCCCACCAGGCTCCTCCATCCATGGGATTTCTCAGGCAAGAATACTGGAGTGTGTTGACATTTCCTTCTTCAGGGAATCTTCCCAACCCAGGGATCAAACCCACTTCTCCTGAATTGCAGGGTGGTTCTTTACTGCTGAGCCACCAGGGAAGCCACCAAAAGATCTCTGGACATTTAAATGTGCTCCTGAGAGGGAGGAAATCCTCCTTTGATGAGAACCTCTGCCTTTGAGGAGAGATAATTTCATTTAAAGCAGGAGCTGTATTCTGCAGTTTAGTAAGCCTGTAAAACTTGGAAGTCTGTGTCCCTGGAGGGATACAAAATCAACTCTATTAAACTGCATGGAGGAAAGTGGCCTTTGAGAACTAATCCTTACTAGAACTTGAGCAGGTGGATCTCATTTCCCATGTCGGAAGGATCCTGGGGAGTCTGTCAAGCTTCAGGCCAGAACCACGGTTCTGCAAACCTGCAAAGGGCAGCCAGCAGGATGCTGGCTGCAGCGAGTGAGCAGAGGACAGAAGAAACACTCAAAGTGCAACTATTTCTATCCTGTGCAATATCCCCATGTCTTCTAGGCTGAACCAACCTACCCAAGCTGGAGAAGTCAAAGTCCCCCGCACCGAAGGCCACCTGGAACACTCCAGGGTCTCTGAGGCAATGGTTTGGTTTCTCCCCCACCAAAAACTACAAGTACAGAGAATTCTAATCAAAGCATCTCTCCTTTTTCTTGAAAAAAAAAAAAAAAACAACAAAAAACATATCCAAGGCCATGTTTTCATTTCAAACAAAGAAAAAGAAACAGGGTTTAGATAATTTATTCATTACACTCCACTTTAGCTGTCAGGTTATATTAAATATTAAAAAAAAAAAAAAAGCCACATGCTTCATCAGACTGTCATCACAGCTGAGTCAACCACAGAGGCGGCCAAGCACCGAGCCCCCGGACAGGAGCTGGGAGGAGGTGCACTTTGTTCTCCAGGTAAAGCCAGCCACCTCCCAATAAGTGGCTCTCTATCTCTGAGCAGATTCTAAGTTCAGATAGCACCTAACTTCCAATGGTTCAACTCATGAGTTTTTGACTTCAAACTGGGGCAAAGTGACATCCATGCAGTAGAAACTATACTTTGAATGTCAATTTTTTTTCTGGGCTAGTGACATGCAGTCCTTGATGCTGGGCAGCGGCAGTGAGCACACCTCCCAATTAGCCCACAATCAGGAGGGTGAACAACCGATTACAATTATCCAGGACACAAACAACCCTTCTGTTGGCTGATGGATTCTTTATCACTGATTCACCTGGGAAGCCCTAGGTTAGGTGCAGCAAATGCGTTTTCAGCTTTTGGTATTTCCAAGTATGATGGCTTATGGGACATAACCCCACTGTAATGCTGAGGAAGGTCTGTACATCTGCCAAGGAACTCAAAATATGAATCAGAAGTCTTAGCCAGAGTAAAATGACATCCTCCTAAGGGATTTCTGGTAAAGTCCCCAAGGGTGCATGTTTCCTCTGACCTCACAGAAGCACAGGCACATCTGGATGTGTCACCCTGGCTTTCTCTGGATGGTAAAGGCATCTGCATGTAGCTATTCTCCAAGGAGAGCAGGGGAGCATGGGTTAGCAGAAAATTCGTCTTCCTTCTCAAGGAAGCAGCAGCGGAGGTGACGGCCCAGAGATGTTAGGTTATGGGGCAGTGGTACTCGTGAATCGGACACTCCAAGGTTTAAGTCACAAGCAAACTCCTTGAAGCCCTTAATGCTGAAGGTTTGTTGGTTTTGTTGATACTTTCTCTGCCTTTCCTTTATTGTTGTCTAGTCACTAAGTTGGAGAAGGCAATGGCAAGCCACTCCAATACTCTTGCCTAGAAAATCCCATGGATGGAGGAGCCTGGTAGGCTGCAATCTATGGGGTCACGAAGAGTCAGACATGACTGAGCGACTTCACTTTCACACACTGGAGAAGGAAATGGCAACCCACTCCAGTGTTCTTGCCTGGAGAATCCCAGGGACGGGGGAGCCTGGTGGGCTACCGTCTATGGGGTCGCACAGAGTCGGACACAACTGAAGTGACTTAGCAGCAGCAGCAGCAGTCACTAAGTTGTGTCCGACTCTTCGACCCCACGGACCAAAGCCTGCCAGGCTAGTCTGTCCGTGGATTTCCGAGGCAAAAATATTAGCGTGGGTCACCATTTCCTTCTCCAGGGGATCTTCCTGACCCAGGGAGTGAACCTGCATCTCCTGCATTGGCAGGTGGAATCTTTACCACTAAGCCACCAGGGAAGCCCTCTTTCCTTTATTACAGCTCAATAATTTTTTACCCTGTAAGCAATTTCAAATAAATGTTATTTAAATAATAGACTGTATTGGTTTGGAAAAACTACACACCACTATCAAATAGATATCTCTTATTCTGGTTTAGTATATAGTTCATTACTGAGTCTGTTGAAGGATGGATCATAAAGGTTCTTAAATGTGCTGTTATCAAAAGGATTTATTTGTGATTTTTTAGAATCAATATTTGTGCCAGACCACATTTAACATTGATTACAATTGTTACTTTATCAATACTGAGAGTATAGCAGTCCCCCTCCTCGAAAAAAGTTGGTAATTTTACTGTAAACTTGATCTTGCTAAAATTTTTGTTTATGCTTGCAATGGCTGAAGACAATCAGAAAAAATTCTATTTCTTTAGAGAAGAGTTAGCAAACTTTGGACGATCTCTTTAGAAGAACTTTAAAATTGTTTTTTTTTTAATACTATTTTCTTGATGCTGAGACATAAAACTTTAGACCATATCTTAACTGATTTCTCAGATATTCTATGTTTGAAAACCAGATTTATGGAGGAAGAGTTCTCAAATGAGCGTGCATCAGAATGGCCTAGAGGGCTCGTTAAAATGCGGATCTCTGGGTCCCTCCCTGGAATAGGCTTCCCTAAGTCTTCAGTAGGGTGTGATAATCTGCATGTATAAAAAATTCCAAGAATATTGCTACCATATTTTAAGAACCCCTGGTGCAGAGAGTGCAAATGCTGGGGCAAAGAACATTCACTTTCCAGTTTGAGTGTCACCTGTTCTTCCTATGGATCACGGAGAACACTTCCTTTTTTCCATCCATGATTTAACATTTTACATGTAATGATCGGGAAACACTTTGCTGATGATACTTATATAAAAATATCCATTCATCCATGAGTTGACATGTAAGAAGGGTTTTAACTATGAATTCAACCTCTTAGATTTATCTAGGGCTATTCAGATTTTTGACCTCATTTTGGGTCACTTTTGGAAAGCTGTATTTTAAAAGGCATTTTCCATCTAAGTTGTTAAATGTACTGGTATAAAATTATTAACATTCTCTTATCTTTTCAATGTCTACAGAATATGTGGTGACATCTTTCATTCCTAAATGTTGTCTTTTCTCTTTTTTTTTCTCGCTACCTAGACTTGTTAACTTACAGATGTTTCCCAAACACCAAACTTTAGCTCTGTTAACCTTCTGTACACCTGGTCTCTATTTTAATGATTTGTTCCCTTGATTATTTCTTCCTGCTACTTCCTTTGAGTTTAGATTGCTCAACATTTTCCAGTTTCTTAAGGTAGACATTTATATTTTTATCTTAAGTCTTTCTTTCTTTCTGTATAAGAATTTCCCCATAAGGCTATACATTTTTATATAAGCACTGCTATAGCTGTATCCCACAAGTTTTGACAAGTCATATTTTCATTACTGTTTAGTCTGAATTATTTTCATTGTCCCCTGTCATACCTTTTTTGATACATATATTATTTAATTTCAAAATACTTGAGGATTTTCCAGGTAGCATACAATTTCAGATTCTGTGGTCAAGGAATAGACTCTGTATGATTTCAACCCTTCAAACTTTATTGAGACATTTATTTTTGTAAGGCAGCACAGGCCTTTCTCGTGTTCTATGGGCGCTGGGTGTAGGGTTCTGGTAACTGAATCAAAGCAATTGCTGGTCTTTTAAGTGATTTTTTTTTTTTAATTAGAAAAATATGCCATGTCTGGAGTTTTGTGTGTGAGAAAGTATTTAATTATCTCGTCCAAGGTAAGGTGCAGTGGCTGCGCTTTGCTGGAGCAGCTGTGAAGAGATATCCCACGACTAAGGTAAGAGAAACCCAAATAAGACGGTAGGTATTGTGACGGGGCATCAGAGGGCAGACACACTGAAATCATAATCACAGAAAACTAGTCAATCTGATCACATGGACCACAGCCGAATGTGGTTCACTGGAGAAGGGAACGGCAAACCACTTCAGTATACTTGCCTTGAGAACCCCATGAACAGTATCAAAAGGCAAAATGATAGGATACTGAATGAGGAATTCCCCAGGTCGGTAGGTGCCCAGTATGCTACTGGTATTCAGTGGAGAAATAACTCCAGAAGGAATAAAGGGATGGAGCCAAAGCAAAACCAGTACCCAGTTGTGGATGTGACTGGTGATAGAAGCAAGGTCCGATGCTGTAAAGAGCAATATTGCATAGGAACCTGGAATGTTAGGTCCATGAATCAAGGCAAATTGGAAGTGGTCAAACAGGAGATGGTAAGAGTGAACGTAGACATTCTAGGAATCAGTGAACTAAAATGGACTGGAATGGGTGAATTTAACTCAGATGACCATTATATCTACTACTGTGGGCAGGAATCCCTCAGAAGAAATGGAGTAGCCATCATGGTCAACAAAAGAGTCCGAAATGCAGTACTTGGATGCAATCTTAAAAATGACAGAATGATTTCTGTTCATTTCCAAGGCAAACCATTCAATATCACAGTAATCCAAGCCTATGCCCCAACCAGTAAAGCTGAAGAAGCCAAAGTTAAACGGTACTATGAAGACCTACAAGACCTTTTAGAACTAACACCCAAAAAAGATGTCCTTTTCCTTATAGGGGACTGGAATGCAAAAGTAGGAAGTCAAGAAACACCTGGAGTAACAGGCAAATTTGGCCTTGGAGCACAAAATGAAGCAGGGCAAAGGCTAATAGAGTTTTGTCAAGAGAACGCACGGGTCATAGCAAACAGCCTCTTCCAACAACACAAGAGAAGACTCTACACATGGACATCACCAGATGGTCAACACCAAAATCAGATTGATTATATTCTTTGCAGCCAAAGATGGAGAAGCTCTATACAGTTAGCAAAAACAAGACCAGGAGCTGACTGTGGCTCAGATCATGAACTCCTTATTGCCAAATTCTAACTTAAATTGAAGAAAGTAGGGAAAACCACTAGACCATTCAGACATGACCTAAATCAAATCCTTTATGATTATACAGTGGAAGTGAGAAATAGATTTAAGGGACTAGATCTGATAGATAGAGTGCCTGATGAACTCTGGACGGAGGTTCATGACATTGTACAGGAGACAGGGACCAAGAGCTTCCCCATGGAAAAGAAATGCAAAAAAGCAAAATGGCTGTCTGAGGGGGCCTTACAAATAGCTGCTAAAAGAAGAGAAGTGAAAAGCAAAGTAGAAAAGGAAAGATATAAGCATCTGAATGCAGAGTTCCAAGGAATAGCAAGGAGAGATAAGAAAGCCTTCCTCAGCGATCAATGCAAAGAAATGGAGGAAAACAACAGAATAGGAAAAACAAGAGATCTCTTCAAGAAAATTAGAGATTCCAAGGGAACATTTCATGCAAACATGGGCTCGATAAAGGACAGAAATGGTATGGACTTAACAGAAGCAGAAGATATTAAGATGAGGTGGCAAGAATACACAGAAGAACTGTACAAAAAAGATCTTCACGACCAAGATAATCACGATAACGTGATCACTGACCTAGAGCCAGACATCTTGGAATGTGAAATCAAATGGGCCTTAAAAAGCATCACTACGAACAAAGGTAGTGGAGGTGATAGAATTCCAGTTGAGCTATTTCAAATCTTGAAAGATGATGCTGTGAAAGTGCTGCACTCAATATGCCAGCAAATTTGGAAAACTCAGCAGTGGCCACAGGACTGGAAAAGGTCAGTCTTCATTCCAATCCCAAAGAAAGGCAATGCCAAAGAATGCTCAAACTACCGCACAATTGCACTCATCTCACACGCTAGTAAAGTCATGCTCAAAATTCTCCAAGCCAGGCTTCAAAAATATGTTAACCGTGAACTCCCAGATGTTCAAGCAGGTTTTAGAAAAGGCAGAAGCACCAGAGATCAAATTGCCAACATCCGCTGGATCATGGAGAAAGCAAGAGAGTTCCAGAAAAACATCTATTTCTGCTTCATTGACTATGCCAAAGCCTTTGACTGTGTGGATCACAATAAACTGTGGAACATTCTGAAAGAAATGGGAATACCAGACCACCTGACCTGCCTCTTGAGGAACCTGTATGCAGGTCAGGAAGCAACAGTCAGAACTGTACATGGAACAACAGACTGGTTCCAAATAGGAAAAAGAGTACGTCAAGGTTGTATATTGTCACCCTGCTTATTTAACTTATATGCAGAGTACATCATGAGGAACGCTGGGCTGGAAGAAGCACAAGCTGGAATCAAGATTGCTGGGAGAAATATCAATAACCTCAGATATGCAGATGACACCACCCTTATGGCAGAAAGTGAAGAGGAACTCAAAAGCCTCTTGATGGAAGTGAAAGAGGAGAGTGAAAAGGTTGGCTTGAAGCTCAACATTCAGAAAACGAAGATCATGGCATCTGGTCCCATCATTTCATGGGAAATAGATGGGGTAACAGTGGAAACAGTGTCAGACTTTATTTTTTTGGGCTCCAAAATCACTGCGGATGCTGATTGCAGCCATGAAATGAAAAGACACTTACTCCTTGGAAGGAAAGTTATGACCAACCTAGATAGTATATTAAAAAGCAGAGAGATTACTTTGCCAACCAAGGTCCGTCTAGTCAAGGCTATAGTTTTTCCAGTGGTCATGTATGGATGTGAGAGTTGGACTGTGAAGAAAGCTGAGTGCCGAAGAATTGATGCTTTTGAACTGTGGTGCTGGAGAAGACTCTTGAGAGTCCCTTGGACTGCAAGGAGATCCAACCAGTCCATTCTAAAGGAGATCAATCCTGGGTGTTCATTGGAAGGACTGATGCTAAAGCTGAAGCTCCAATACTTTGGCCACCTCATGCGACGAGCTGACTCACTGGAAAAGAGTCTGATGCTGGGAAGGATTGGGGGCAGGAGGAGAAGGGGAAGACAGAGAATGAGATGGCTGGATGGCATCATCGACTTGATGGACATGAGTTTGAGTGAACCCTGGGATTTGGTGATGGACAGGGAGGCCTGGCGTGCTGTGATTCATGAGGTCGCAGAGAGTCGGACACAACTGAGCGACTGAACTGAACTGAACATTGGTTTTAACCTATCAATTACTGCCAGACTGTTACTCAAATACTGGATATGTTTCTTTCTCTGGTCCTGACAATCTTGCTTTATGTATCTTAAACTCTATTAGCCATCTATGCATTCAGGATAGTTATATCTTCCTGATGACCTGAATTGTCTGGTGCAATGTCTCTCTTCAACTCTGGCAAAACTCCTTGTCTCAAAGTCTACTTTCTCATTAGTAATACGGCCACTTTGGCTCTCTTTTAGCTAGTCTTTCATGATAGACCTTTTTACATTCAAGCATCTCTCAGGACTTCCCTGGTAGTCAGTCCAGCGGCTAAGACTCTGAGCTCCCAATGCAGGGGGCGTGGGTTCAACCCCTGGGGAGGGAACTAGATCCCACATGTTACAACCAAGAGTTCACAAGCTGCAAATAAGAAGAGCCTGCATCTGCAATGAAGATCGAAGATCCTATGTGCCACACCTAAGACCTGGTGCAACCAAAATAAATAAATAAATAAAAATATTAAAAAAAAGAAATAAAGTGCATCCCTGCTGACAGGAGAAAGTGTGATCTTGCTTTTTATTCAATGCGACATAAACTTATAAAACACAAAGAATGAGGGACGTTCTAGAGGATAACTGGTCTGCACTCCAAAAAGTCAATGTCTACTGTTCAGAAAATGGAAACACGAGTCACAGAACGGGAGGGACTCTTTTAAAAATGAATATCTGATAAAGGAATTGTACCTAAATATAAAAGGAACTCTTAAAACTGAGTGATATTAATTGATAAAAGTGGGCAAAAGATATGGAAAACCCACCAAAGAAAATATACAGATGGCAGCCAAGCATATGAAAAGATGCTCAACATCATATGTCATTAAGGAACTGTAAATTAAAAGGAGATACCACAATGCACCTAATTAGAATGGCTAAAATCCAAAACACTGGCAACAGCAAATGTCAAGGAGGATATCGAGCAATAGGAACTACCATTTATTGCTGGTGGGAATGCAAATGACGCAGCCACTTTGGAACAGGGTTTGCCAATTTCTTAGAATGCTAAACATAACAGCTAGTCTAGCAGTGGCTCTTTTAGGTATTTACACAAATGAGAAGAAACCTTATGTCTACACAAAAATCTGCACAAAAGTTTAGAACAGCATTATTTACAATTCCCCAAAACTGGAAGCAACCAGGATGTCCTTCACTAGTGTTACATCCAAATAGTGGAATCTTTTTCAGTGGTAAAAATAAAATGAGCTCTCTAGCCATGAAAAGACATGAAGGAAATTTGAATGTATACTCCTAATTGAAAAAAGCCAGTTTTAAAACACTACATTCTATATGGTTCTAACTATATGATACCCTGGAAAAGGTAAAACTATACAGACAATATGATACAAACGACAGATTTAACCCCTATATAAAACATATAGTTGATCAAGACACACTAGGTTATCTCACAAAGTCAAGGTATATTTAATACTAGAAAATCATATATTTTTCAATGTATTTCAAGTTTAAAGGAGAAAAATCATACCATCATCTAACACATACATACACAACAGCTTGGGGGGAAAAGTAATATCTACTGATGACTTGAAAGAATAAACTAGGAATAGAAGGGCATCTTTTTTAAAATGTTTTTATAAGGTTGTGTTCATTTCTACCATACAACAACATGGTGGTGGTGGTGGTGATTTAGTCACTAAGTCATGTCCGACTTTTGCGACCCCACAGACTGTAGGCCGTGAGCTTCCTCTGTCCAAGGGATTCTCCAGGCAAGAATACTGGAGTGAGTTGCCATTTCCTTTAAACCCAGGTCTCCTGCATTGCAGGCAGATAACTGACCGACCAAGCTACGAGGGAATCAGTCATAATCATACACCTGTCCCCTCCCTCTTGAGCCTCCCTCCTTTCCCCACCCTACCCCTCTAGGTCATCACAGAGCGCCAGACTGGGCACCGTGTGATACAGCAACTTCTCACCAACTATCCACTTTACACACAGCAGTGTATAGATGTTGATGCTGCTTTCTCCATTTGTCCCACTCACTCCCTCCCCACTGTGTCCACAAGTCCATTCTTTATACCTGTGTCTCCACTGAGAAGGGCTCCTTTTAATCCAATAAGGACTTTTCTTATTTTTTATTCTTTTTACAAATATCTATAGCAAATATCATACCCTGATGCAGAGGACGCACTCCTTTCAAAATGAGGAATGAGACAAGGATATGTAGTCACCACTCTACTCTCTGGGAGGTGCTGGTAGCACAGAAAGATACAAATCATAAACAGCAAGACTGGAAGGAAAGTAAAGGAAAGTAAACTGCTGTGATTTGCAAACCACATGGTAGTCTGTTAAGAAATTTTTAAATATGTACAAATCATTAGGATTAATGAAAGAACAGCAAATTAGAAAGAAAAAAAGTGAAGTCACTCAGTCGTGTCCGACTGCGACCCCACAGACCATAGTCCACCAGGCTCCTCTGTCCATGGAATCTTCCAGGCAAGAATACTGGACTGGGTTGCCGTTTCCTTCTCCAGGGGATCTTCCTGACTCAGGGATAGAACCCGGGTCTCCCTCATTGGAGGCAGACTTAAAGGCTGAGCCACCAGGGGTAGGCTAATTAGCAAATTAGCAAACATAAAATAAATGTACAAAAAATTAACTGCCTTGCCATACACCCTGGTAAAAACTCACAAAACATAATTTTTAAACATTTGTAACCATGTCAAAAAACTAAAGTACCTAGGAATAAATCTAAAAAATGATACAAACCTTTATGAAATTATAAGTACCACTGAAACACACTTTGAAAGAGCACAGTTTGGAAAACCCAACAATATAAAGATGTTGACTCTCCATGCCCCCACACCATTTAATCTACTGATTTGCAAGCTGATTGAGTATTTTCATAGATCAACAGTCCAAAAAGAATAAAGCTGGGAAACTCACCTTCCCAAATATCAGGACTCTCTGAAAACCTACACCGATTAAAACAGCTAACTGGCATAAAGGGAGACCCACGGAACAGAACAGAGAGCTCGGAAACTTACCTACTCACTAAGGAAATCTGACTGAGTCTAAAGTTGGCACTAAATGGTAATGGTATCCACTTGAAAAAGAAAAAAGAATCTGAAACCCTACTTAAAAGTATGTGTAAAAATTAGTTCCAGGTAGATTAAAGACCCAAATTAATGGACAAAAATACACTTCTGAAAGAATACATGGAATATTTCAGTGACTGTGGTATAAGGAAAGTCTTAAGAAGATACAAAATGCCCACATCGAAGAGAAGACTGAACAGGAGCCACTTCAAAATAAAGAAAGCCTGTCCACTAAGGGACATCACAAGAGAACAGAAGCAAACAGACAAACCCAGAAACCAAGCCATAATCTCAGGGACACTTGCAACTGACAAAAATGGTAAAGGGTTACTGTCTACAATACAAAGAATTCCATCAAATAAGTAAGAAAAAGACACAATCTAATTGAAAAACAGGAGACACCACTGCAAGAGGGGGAGCCTACGTGGCCAACCTAGAAACCGGAAGGCACCTGCATTTGGTTTTGTGGAAATCAATTAACTATTGATGGCTCCATAGAAGCTACAGGTGAATAGGAGCTGCAGCCAACCACCAAAACTTAAAGATTTTCTTGTAAAAACATAAATAAATTGGGCTCACAGGAACCTTTTATAGTGCACCCACCTTGTTGAAGACCCAGATCTCGCCATTCACGGTGGGCCTGGGCACCCCATGGCCATTGTAGTGGAAGAGGACCCGCTCCTCCTTGGCATTTCGGCGTAAAGACGTGCAAAGCTTCTTTACTTCATCCACAGTCGGATCGAGGCTCTGCTTGTACCGCGCCTGTTGCAGGAGACAAAGATTAAGAAACTTACCATGGATTCATGGCAATACGTAACACTAAAACTTCATCCTTTACTCCAAGTTTGCATTGAATGGACACTGCACAAATGACCTCACATCTCTCCATCCCCAGTGGGGACGATGCCTTGAACATTCATTTACTCAACAAATATTTATTGTGAAGATCCCATGAGGTAAATAAGTAATGCCTGCCACACAGTAACACGAGTAAGAGGTAGCACCACTGTGATATCAAAAATATTTCTTAGAAGCATTGAATCTCTTTGGTAAAACCCTGGAATGTGGAAGAAGCAACTTACTTAAACACAGAAAGCTGTTATACATACAGTGGCAAGGGAGAATGGTTTCAAAAAGACAAGGTAAGAAAGCAAAATGCACCTCTCTTGCTTAGTCATATTCGCCAGCTTGGCCCCTTCCCACTACTCCTGCCTGGACCCTTGCTGATGAACCTAAAGAATACACAGAAATCAACAGCCATATATACATACACACACACACTCAATCGATAGATGGTTAAAGGATACAACTGTAAGGAACTCCCACTTCTAAAGCAACAAAGAAGATTAAACTTAACAAGAAACACACAAAACTCTTAGAAGGAAATTTTATAAAACTCTCCTGGAAAACAGAAGGAAGCATGAACAAACTGGAGATGCTCCCAGGCTGGGAAAGATGCACCCACATTCTTAAGACATCAGTTTTCTCTAGGTTAAGAGTCCACACGTTCCCAATAAATGTAACAACAAACTATTTCACCGAGCTGCTACTGAAGTTTGAGTGGAAAATAAACATGCCAGAACAGCCAGGAAAAGACTGAAAGGAGAAATATGAGGGGTCCTGCTCACTGACATTTTGACCTCCTCTGGGCCTCTGTAAGGAATCAAGTGTGGATCAGGGCCCAGAGAGACCAGCCCGCCAGGGAACTACTACAGAGGCCAGAATTAGGTCCAAACATGTTTCCTCATGCAGTCACAATGTTACAATCACTGATTTTATTTCATTAGAGACTGTGCTGACACCAAGAGAACCTGAGTCTGCCCACTCCACACAGCTATCCAGCTAGGATATGTGAAGTCCTGGTTCCACTGAAAGACCATTCAGTGTCCTCCAAGGTTAGTCCTAAACAAGAGTGTTGTTCTCCCCTACCACACACGAGGTCACGGGGTTGACATTACTCGGAGACATTGGTAAAGTTGGGGATTCGTTATTTCTGACCTTGGCTCCATCAAGGTCTTCTTCTATGGGATGCAAAAGATGATTCAGCCTCGTTTTCTTACCTATCACCCAGAAAGGACACATTAATGGACCAGCATGAAAGGCACTACAGATATTAATAATATGCCTCCTGGGGCTTTATGGGAATTAATTAATATTTTTAAGGGCTTTGAAATGAGAAGCACTAAATTAAATGTCACTACACCACGTTAAGGTTTTGTTTCAAAATGAGAATGCCCGGGATAATGGCTCCGCAGCTGGAGGGAGTGCCGAGGCGCAGGAAGCATCTCAGCATTTGGGAGATTCGTGACAACCGTAGCTGGGCGTATTAAATGACAGTGCAAGTCTCTGAAATACTGCCTGTTGTGCTGGGCATTGCTACTGTAAGTCCAAATCTCAAGACAGAATAAAATACAACAGTGGAAATTTCGGGGGATGTGAGACGGAACAACAGGAGGAAGGAGGAAAGGAAAACTGGCCCTGGGCTTAGTGAAGGGGATGGGGCTCCAGACTTCACTTCCTTCCAGGACTGTCTCCTGCTAACTCTAAATGCTAACAAAGCCTAAGCAGACTCTGCCTTCCCTGCGGAGGTGGCCCCTCCTCCTGCAGATTCCAGAGGCTACGCAGTGCGGGGGTGGGGGTGGGGGACAGGACTCTGCTTCAAGACGCTCAGTGGGCAGTGGAGGCCCTTCTCCATCTGGTGAAGCCACACAAGGCGCTGCTGTTGTGCCTTCAGGAGAATAACAGCAGTGCCTGGGGAGGAGAAGGGACTCTGCTGGGTGGTCTCACAACAGAACCTCATAAGGAAGAAACCTGTGCTACAGGAGCGGCACTGCCTGTGCTCCTCTGGGGTTTCTAGTAAAGATTACTGTGCATTACTCGACTGGGAATGTGATTATGAATAATGTTATTTCCATCCTTCTATGGCAATGAGCAATACCTCAAGTTCAGAACCAAGAAACAGAAATGCCTGAGAGATTTTCTCAGAACTGTCCAGGAGGAATAAGCATACTGTTGGATTTTGGGCTGCTTCTGCCTCTGCTCCGGGGTCTTGCTAAGATTTCCCTCTCTCCCTCTCCTTCCCAACTAGGAAGCAAAGGCCTTCAGGGAGCTGCTCGGCGCGGGAAGATCAGGTCTGCTCAAGGACATGTGTCTCAGGTGCTGTCCCACGTAAGAAAACTCCAAGCCCCTGGCAGTTCAGGAGCTTTATGCCACCACCCCTCCCAGAACACTTACGTGCTACAGCCCTTTGCATCCTCACCACCACTACCGAGGCCCAGCCACTGCGATCACCACTGCTACCACCGTTAACAGCACCTCCAGAACCAACACCAGCGTCCCATCCCATCACCACCACAGCCCTCTCCCCTCCTCTCTTCTCCCATTCCCTCAGATTGCTCTGATTGTTTCTCTTACCTCTTCCCGGGTCCATCCTTCACTGTCAGCCCTCTAATGTGGCTGTGACTCAGCTTCCCTTCTTTTTTCACACTACATGCTCCTCCTGGGCAGCATCTCTGAACAAATCCATGGCTGAATTCCTTGTCGTGCTCCACATGTGCCCACCCTCTGGGCTCCCAGCCATATCGAGTCACCCAAACCACACCCCTCGGGCCTGTCCTTTTCGATGCTCTCCTTCTCACCTCCCCTTCATCCAGTGAACCGAACATGTGGCTGTACCACCTGTGCCTTCAGCAGGGGTCAAACAGCCCCCAACTCTCCCCAGGACTCCAGACCATCCTCTCCAAGTCTTTCCATTCGGTCACAGCCTTCCCGCTTAAACACACAGCAATCAGGCCACTTGCCCCTGAAAATCAAGTCCTCAGTGGGGGTGTCTGCTGCCCTCAAGACAGCCACCATGCCTGACCATGGCACAGACACCTTGGCTGCCCCACCCCCACAGCCCTCTGGTCAGCCACCGTATCTTTCCCAGGGGTCCTGAGCAAGCTGTGCCCTTTCACACAGACCCCAAAGTTACTCTGTTGTTAGGAAGAATACAAGGCGAGGTGTTGTGCAGCACAAGCACACTGTCCAGTCCATTTGCACGTTTTATTTTCTGTTTAAATGTTTTCACTATTTCATAGTCAGATGCTATCCTGTACAATTTTTTTTCCAGTGTTATCATTATAAGCCTGTTCCCTCAGCCCCCAATCTCTTAATCGAAAAACAAACAAATGAAAACCAGCAACTATTTACCTTTTAAGTTGAAATGGAAAACTTGAGTCCTTGAAGTGCAAACAGGAGGCAGGGGCCTCTTGTAAACAGGTGTTCAGTCTATATCTCTCCCCCCGCTCAGAACCTAAAGGAGCTCACAGACACTGCGCTGGCTCTGAGTGGCACATCTATGAAACAGGTGCAGTTTTCATCCAAAATGTAACCAGAGCCTTCCCAAACTCGTCACCGAAAGGTGGATCTCAAACAAATCCAAACCATCTCATGAAAAGAGAAGGCAGCCCAGAGCCCTTCGGCAGAGCGGGAGCAGAGCCCCCAGCCCAGCCTGGTGTCCAGCCTGCAGGCCTCACCTTGGCTTTCATGCTTATGCACCTGTGCAGCCTGAGTCTGGTCACTCAGTACAGGTAGAACCAAGTTTAGTTGCTTTTCAGAAATAAAAGGGAAGTCTAGAAACAGAAGTCTCCGATCATTCTCCATTTGGTTCCCACCTTTTCATATTATTCTGGAATTTTATGTCACATACAGAGATAGAATGTATAAGCCATCATACTGACCCCTTAGGAGGATCCTGGCTCTGAAAGTGGCTGACAGATTAGGGCCGTTCCACCTGCCCAGGTCATCACTAGAATAAGAGGCTCATGACATGTGCTCTACAGAGAGATCTGATCTGACTTAGATTTATGTCTGCCTCAACAATCCAGGGCCCCTTTCTACCATTCATTAAGTAGTAATTTATTTTCTGTCTTCTAAGAATCTCTCTTCTTGACTCATAGTCCTCAAGACTCCAGCACAGACTGTTCTAGCAATGTGCTCCACCCACTTCATAGTGTTAGCTGAGCAGCAGACACAAATATTTTCAGGTATCCCACCGCCCACGGCCTGCCAAGATCTGCCAAGGGCAGTGATGTCTCAAAGGAGGCTTTGACTGCATTAAGACAAGTGACTGAACCACCTCACCATAGCCTGCCCTAAAATCAAGTTCCAGTCCATTTCCAGGCCTGACAGTAAAGTCAATGCTACATCGAGCCTCCAGGGAGAGACAGGCTGCAGGCAAGCCAAGTTTCAGCGAGGTCCCTTGGAAAGTTTTGGAGCCCTCCTGGCCACCTCCTGTCCACACCCTCCACACCCGTGACAGCTCTATGGCGGCCTCTTTCCCTTGGGTCTCTGTGCTGCCTCCACCCCTCCCCACTCAATACTGAAGAAGAGTCACACAGGAGTCAGGTGTGCCCAGTGGTAAGTCTCTCCCCTCTGCAAGAGCTAGGGTCCCTGATACAGAGGGCTTGGGTTCATCCCCAGATCAGTGATTTACCAGCCATTCAACTTGGGAAAGCTCACAAACCCAACCCAACCTCAATTTCCTCCTCCGTAAAACAACCAAAATACTACTATCCCTGACTACTCCCCAGGCTGCGGGGACCACGTGAGAAAAGTACATGTCATTAAGCTGGAGGACATGGATGGAGACTGGCACTGGCGCTGCACTTCTGACGTGCCAGACTCCTGACCTTCACACCCACTGTGCAAAGTAGGCGTTGTCATCATACCCGTCTTAGACAGGGAGCTGGGCACAGAGAGGTGCGGCAACGACCACGAGGTCACACAGCTGGAACTGGGCCAGCTGACTTCAGCTGACTTCAAAATGGGCCCATTTTGAAGTCAGAAGCATAAGGACATCCATGGAGACTCGGAGACCAATGGTGAGCTTTCTCGTGTTGCTGCAAACTGGGGACAAGCAGGGAGTAGAAAGACAGACCAGCCGTCTCTGGCCATCCTCACGTGCCAGCATCCTGTCATGCTTCAATATGGCCCCTGGGCTCTGACACCCCACTAACAGGAAGGCCTTCCTCTCAAGAAGGGCTGATAGCCTGAGCACCTGCCTTGACTGAGCTGCAAAGATTACAGCTGCTTGGGAGACTGAGACTAGCTTAAGTCACTCATGGCTACTGATTTTTCCAAATAATTCCACATCCACACTGACTCCCTCCTTGCATTAATGCCGGACTACCTCCAAGCAATATTAATAACTGCTAGTGACCTGGAGCACTCAAAATTTACTAATCTGCCTGGTGGGCAGAGAAGGAGAAAACTCAGAATGTAATAAGCTGTATGCGGCAAGTGGAGGGGCGGGAGAGGGGAGACTGAACCTCAGGCCCCAGGGCTGGAGCATTCACTGGACACAGGAATACGGGCACTCCAAGCCTGCAGTTGTGCTCCGAGCCACTGCCACAGCTGCAGAGAACTTCTGGACGCAGCTCACAGCAGCCACAAAATGAACGAAGGGCGTAAATACCAAGCAGAGTGAGGAGGAAATAGGTATCATTAAATGGTTGCCAAACCAGGCCGGAGAGCGGCCTGCTGGGGCGTGCCCGACAGCTCGAGCCAAGCGGGAGCTCACTCACAGAGACAGCCACCAAACTGACTCACGAGAAGCAGTCCCTGCTTTACGCCTCCTACCACCAGAGTCCACTCTGAGTCAAGCACCAAACAGGGCTGCCCCAGGCTCCAGGAGCCAACAGGGGGGTCGAACTCTCAGAGTCTGTATCTCCAGCTAGTCTATCGCCATAAATTCAAACTTTCATCTGCCATAAGAAGCATTCTTGCTAACCCCATTCATTTACTTTTCAAAGAAATTTCTTATAATGTTCTTAGGAGCTAGTCTGATTTTTGCATGGAGGCTCAGAAACCTGCGAGTGACAGGACAGGATGAGCTGCTGGCTCCAAGACAGCTCCAGAGGACCCCAGTGACCTCTGAGCAGGACCCCAGCCTCCACACTGAAAGTTGAAGGAGTCTGCCTTCCAGGTCCACGCTTGTCTGCTCCACAGAATGTTTTCTAGAATACTAGTTTGGATAATTTCATCGCCCCGGGGCAAAATGTCCTGGCTTCTCTCCGCTCACTCACCAGTACAACCTGACTTCCACCCTGAGTGGGAGGAGAGTGTCTGTGCCTGTAGCGCCCAGGCCTCAGCATTAGAGCTTCCAAGGCCGGGGAAGCCCTGCTGGCAGGCACGCGTGGGTGAGAAATGCTTAACGCTAGTACTGAAGGGTCACTATACAAGGTCAGAGTAACTACTGGTGTTTTCAACATGTATCTTCCCAATAAGAACAGTTTTACATGAAATCTGTAAAATCACCGCCTCTCTTTCCTTTATGTATTATTCAATAACAATTTTCCCTTCCTTCCTTAACTTGCAAAAGAGGCAGGAGAGAATGAGAAGAGCTGGTTTAGTATTCAAAGTCCAGAAATAGCAACCATAGCTTTGAGATGGGGTCTGAGTCCACTTGTAAAATAAAGGCCTCATGTGGTCAAAGTCCAGAAATAGCAACCATAGCTTTGAGATGGGATCTGAGTCCACTTGTGAAATAAAGGGCTCATGTGGTCTCTACAGACATGCTTAGACTCTCCCCTCAGTGGATGTGAGAAACACTGTTGTCATCAGGGAGCAGTTCTGTCCCCCAGGGCACATTTGGCCTGGAAGTAGACTTGGTTAGTACAATGGCGGGGGTGGTGGTAGTTCTCTTGGCATCTGATGGGTAAATGTCAGGGAAGGTGCTAAATATCCTACACCTATGCTCACAGCATGTGGGGACATAACTGCCACAAAGATAAATTATCTGGCCCAAAATGTCAACAGTGCTGGGTTTGAGAAAGCTTGCTTTAGAGGGAAAATATGAAACTTTGATTTTAATGAGGACACACTGATTCTAATCTAATAAACTGAAAAAAAGGAAATTGAAGAAAAATGTATTTAATATACGACCATTTATCTAAGAAAGAGGGCAACAAATGTGTGTAAATATACATGTATTTATATATGTATATACTGTTCAATATATACTGCTCAGCAATACATGAGCTGTGAACTTCCAGATGTTTAAGCTGGATTTAGAAAAAGCAGAGGAACCAGAAATCAAATTGCCAACATCTGCTGGATCGTTGAAAAAGCAAGAGAGTTCCAGAAAGACATATATTTCTGCTTTATTGACTATGCCAAAGCCTTTGACTGTGTGGATCACAACAAAGCGTGGAAAATTCTTAAAGAGATGGGAATACCAGACCGCCTGACCTGCCTCTTGAGAAACCTGTACGCAGGTCAAGAAGCAACAGTTAGAACTGGACATGGAACAACAGACCGGTTCCAAATAGGAAAAGGAGTATGTCAAGGCTGTGTATTGTCACCCTGCTTATCTAACGTATATGCAGAGTCCATCATGAGGAACGCTGGGCTGGAGGAAGCACAAGCTGGAATCAAGACTGCCGGGAGAAATATCAATAACCTCAGAAATGCAGATGACACCACCCTTGTGGCAGAAAGTGAAGAGGAACTAAAGAGCCTCTTGATGAAAGTGAAAGAGGAGAGTGAAAAGGTTGGCTTAAAGCTCAACATTCAGAAAACTAAGATCATGGCAACCGGTTCCATCACTTCATGGCAAATAGATGGGGAAACAGTGGAAACAGTGGCTGACTTTATTTGGGGGGGGGCTCTAAAATCACTGCAGATGGTGATTGCAGCCAAGAAATTAAAAGACGCTTACTCTTTGGAAGGGAAGTTATGACCAACCTAGACAGCATATTAAGAAGCAGAGACATTACTCTGTCAACAAAGGTCCGTCTAGTCAAGGCTATAGTTTGTCCAGTAGTCATGTATGGATGTGAGAGTTGGACTATAAAGCTGAGCACTGAAGAACTGATGCTTTTGAATTGTGGTGTTGGAGAAGACTCTTGAGAGTCCCTTGGACTGCAAGGAGATCTAACCAGTCCATCCTAAAGGAGGTAAGTCCTTGGTGTTCATTGGAAGGACTGATGTTGAAGCTGAAACTCCAATACTTTGGCTACCTGATGCAAAGAGCTGACTCATTTGAAAAGACTCTGATGCTGGGAAAGATTGAGGGCAGGAGGAGAAGGGGACGACAGAGGATGAGATGGTTGGATGACATCACCGACTCAATGGACATGAGTTTGGGTAAACTCCAGGAGCTGGTGATGGACAGGAAGGCCTGGCATGCTGTGGTTCATGGGGTTGCAAAGAGTCAGACATGTCTGAGCGACTGAACTGAACTGAACTGATACTGTTTAAAAGTTAAAACGATTACCTACAGAAGAAAGGGGGACACAGGGTGGCAAGGACGAGAATAGAAGCTAGACTTGAATCCACCTTCAAAGCAGGGAACATGGGTTTGATTCCAGGTCTAGGAAGATTTCACATGCCATGGAACAACTAAGCCCATGCACCAAAACAACTGAGCCTGTGTGCCTAGAGTCCGTGCTGTGCAACAAGAGAAGCCACAATGAGAAGCCCACTTACCACAACTAGAGAGTAGCCCCCGATCGCTGCTGCAACCACAGAAAGCCTGAGCAAAGCAATGAGCACCCAGTGTAGCCAAAAATAAATAAAGAAATACATTAAAAAAATTTTAAGCAGTTCCTTAAAAATTCTAAGTAAAATGAGACAAATGAACCTAATTTTGTGTTCAGTTGACTACATAACCAGGCAGACAGGGACTCTTCAGTGTGACTGTATCTACACCCTGACATCAGAAGAACTGAACACACTTCATGTACAGTTGGCAGTAATGGTATCAGAAAGGCTGGTTTTGCTTCTGGAAAGGGCCGAGTGTAGGGTGGGATGGGGCACCTAAGTACTGCGACATCAGTACTTAGGTGGTGTCCACAAAGAACGTCAATGCTAAGGGTGGGAGAAACAGATACAGCTTTAAGATCCAGGGGATTAACTAAAACCTTGCAGTCCTGAAGCTGAATCAGCAAGATCTCATTCTATCTTTAAAACAGAAAGAAAGAGCACATGGTAGAGACTGGGCATGAGCAGTGAGCACCTCAGGCTCAGATTAAGCTCTCTAAATACCAATTCCTATTAAAGGAAACCAGTGAACCCTGGAGACTTGGCTGAATTCTGGCCTGGAGCAGAGGATGTACAGAATGAGTACAGAACATCCTGTCCTGTCATATGAGATAGGAAAGAAGTGATCAAAGACCTCCAGACCTGTATCAAAGAGAACCAGGAGCCAATTTAAAGAGGCTTTAAGTGGCCAAAGAGAAAACATGAGCATCAATGATTAACAAATGCAGCAAACTTTCATTGCACATGAAAGATAATGGAACACATACCCCGTACCAGTCACCTCTGGGAGAAGTGTATTCATTATTTTGCAGTGGGGTAAAAAAGAAATAAGTATTCATACTGGCTTCCCTATATGAGCTATATCTCAAGATACCCAAATAACAGACGAGAGGAAGTCTCTCTTCTTAGCAATATACGAGTTAACAGACAAAGAGGAATAATAGAGCACCACCTTTTTACAACCTCCAATGGATGTGTCCAGGTAATGACCGCCAGTGGCTGCTAACTTCACAGAGAGAAGACAAACCATTCACCATACATATCCTAAAGGAAGTACACACCATCACCTATGGAATGTTGTGTCCCCAAAGCTCCCTCCAACTGGAGGAATCTGGTCAATCCTGGGGGGTGAGGGAAGGGTTGGCAGAATTCAGATTTCAAGGAATTCTGTAGGGCACATAACCTGATTTCTTCAATCAATATTTGCAGCAAGAAACAGAGATGGATGATTGGAACAGGATGGGAGAAGGGGCTTTTTAGATAAATTCTATGGATTAATAGGGTAGATCAACCAGTTATAAGGTATCCACCTTACTTATGTTCTGATTCAAATAAACAAACTGTGTGTATGCATGCGTGTAGTTTTTTAAAGTCATAATTACCTTCAAGATACACTGAAATATTTACAGATGAAATTATATGATGTCTGGGATTTGCTTCAAAATAAGCCAAGGGAGTGGGTGGGAGAGGGGGCGGGTGGTGGCATAGATGAGAGAGGACCAGAAGAAGTTGGTAACTATTGAAGAGAGACGATGGGGAGATATGAAAGTTTCCCATAGTCAAAAGCTTTAAAATTAACGAATGAATAAGCCACAGAAACAAACAGGCAAACAAGCAAACAGTATTTCAAAATGTTGCCATAATTAAAATGGAACTCCCCTAGAATTGTTTTTATGCATAACTTAATGTCAAAATTGGCTATTTTTGATTAAAATTATTTGCTTACATGAAGCATTTTGGACAGACATCTAAAGAAGGTGTTCAGACAGGTGAAAAACTTACGAATGTGTTTTTACCAATATCTGAAAGAGTAATGTACCTGGGAAAAAAGTTTCATAAACATAACACAGATATTGGTATGTCTCAGAAACCCCTCTCATGTTTCATACACAATAAGGAAGTATAATAATGGTTCAGCTTACTCAGAACTAGTGTTGATTTTTCACCGTGGGTCACATTTCCCAGCTGACCAACAAATGCCGTTTTGCACAGCCAATGCCTCTAAGGGGGTTGACAAAGCACTCCGGCCACATCATCTCCTCTGTCTGCATTACAAAGGCACTCACTGCCCTGCACTGGAGGCTAGACTCGGAGCCCATCGTGCCCATGAGAGGCCAGCAAGCCAGGGGAGCACAGGACAGTGGGCGCACAGGGCCCGCCGTTCCCGCCAGGCGGTCTGTGGGCTCTGCGAGTAAACAAGTGAGTGACCATCACACAAGCTGAGGCGCGTAGCCGTGTCTCTAGAAGCAATGCTGCCGTGCAGTTCATGCTGTCTGGGAGCGAGAGGAGTATCAACTGGCCTGGGGAGGTATCCTACTTGCTTTAAAGGGCGAACTAAGGAATACAAAATGTGAGATAATCAAATAAATGTTTATAAATACTCAGACTAACATTTTTAGGCAGTCATACCCAGAATCGGAAATGCCACTTGCTAATACTTACCTGGCAATTCCTCCGAACGGCAGTGGCCAGCTGCTGTTTTGGATAACAGGCCACTACGGGGCCAGCTTCACCCAGAGAGGGGCCTCTGTGTGCACCACATAGCCCACTCACCCCCCTCACCCCCAGGGCTCAGGGCTGGCGAGCAGAGGCTGGGCAACGGCATCACTGGTCCAGTCAGGATGCAGCCCTGAACTGGCAAAAGACTACATTCTTGCCACTGCCCTAGAGATACATCTAGTCTCAGGAACAGGAACAGAGAAACTAATAAAACAGGATGGGCAGCAAGGAACACTGGCTGCCTTCCTCGCCCCTTCGTCTCTCCGGCTCAGCACACCTTGTCCCACCAGAGTGGCTGGTGGGGAGGAAGAAATTTTCCTCTACCCTTCTAGGTCTTTCTGACTGGACTAAGAATTAAACTGACATGTGACTGTTTAACAGGAGAAAATCAAACAAAAGTTTAACAGCACATATACATGGGAGAGGGGCTACCCAGGTGGCGCAGTGGTGAAGAACCTGCCTGCCAATGCAGGAGACACAAGAGACTCGGGTTTGATTCCTGAGTTGGGAAGACCTGGAGGAGGAAATTGCAACCCACTCCAGTATTCTTGCCTGGAAAATCCCTTGGACAAGGAGCCTGGCAGGCTACAGTCCACAGGGTCACAAAAGGTCGGACATAACTGAGTGACTGAGTTCACACACACAGTACATGCATGGGAGAGACCCAGGAAAACTGAGGAACTCACTAAGACGGCTGAAGCCCTCGCCTCAGTTTACCATCTTCAGCTAAAGACAAGAGAGAACGCTGGTGGTGGGGACTTCAAAGGGGAAGAAGGCAATTCAGGCAGAGACTGAAAAGTTAATGTTTGGTAAACAAATGTCTGCTGGGCCCTGCCTAGACAATGGGACACAGAGGGATTTTAATAGACAGACTTTGACGGGTTCAGGTTTATACTGTACTTATCTATGGGGGTGGCTCCCTTCCTCTAACAGGTCCTGCATCTCCAGTCTTGAGGTTCAGGGGAAGGTCTGTTTCTTCCTGAGTCTTTTGGGCATTGGTCATCCATTGCTCTCAGTTTAAAATAATCTGTATGCCACAGAGACATTTGGGGGTGGCAAATTTTGTTCTCCTACAAGGCTGAATGTTTCCGGGCATCAAGCCCAAGCAGGAAGACCTGAGGACAAGCAGCTGAAAGGTTTCTGGAACAGTGTTCTCACAAAGAGAATGGCTGTTCCTCCTCCTTTCTTCCTTTGAACACAACTCTACGGATGTGATGTTTGGAGCTGCAACAGCCATCTTGTGATCGTGAAAGTAGAGTCAAGAAAACAGAGAATCTTCCAGAATCTTGATGCTACTAAACCATATATATATCTAAATCCTGAAATCATTTATCTTCAGACTTCACAATAAACTTATTTGCTGAACCAGAGAAAAGTACATATAATGGCTGAGAGGATGAACTCTGGGGACAGAGAGAGCTGTAGCTCATACTAGGTTTGTGATCTTGGCAGATTATTTAACTTCTCCATACCTCCATTTCTTTATCTGAAAAATGGAAAGGCAGGGGTGGGAGAAAGGGGGAGCTCACAGTTTTTGTGAAGATTAAATGAGTTAATACATAAAAGCTCTTGGAATAGTGTCTGGCACACACTACCATTATTGGAATGGTTACAAATGTTACTTGTTAACCGGAGCATCCCAACTAATCAATTTCCTTCTCCCAGCCCAACAGTGGGTCCTGAGTCCTGAGCCCTCCTTCTGTGCTCTGCCCCCCAAACTCCCCATTCCTAAAGTATTCTGACTGCTTTTCTGCAGATGTCTCTGAAACACAGGAACCAGCCCTGATTCCTCTCCTGTTGTTCCCAGCGCCGCCTACTCCACCGACTCCATGTGCGTGGTCTCCTTCAACCTGCTGTCCCCTCCCGACTCCCTATTTCTCTGCATTTCTCCCAACACTGAACACACTTGCTCACACATACTGAACAGTCAGTCACTTAATATGAAACACACGTTAAGTGAACGAATGTGTTATGTGTTTGTGCTCAGTTGTGTCCAACTCTTTAAGACCCTATGTTCTGTAGCCCACCAGGCTCCTCTGTCCCTGGGATTTTCCAGGCAATACTGGAGTGGGTTGAGATTTCCTTCTCCAGGGGATCTTCCGGACCCAGGGATTGAACCTGCTTCTCTTACGTCTCCAGGACTGGTAGGTAGATCCTTTACCACTGTGCCACCTGGGAAGCCCAAGTAAACTGATACTGTTGGCTATATATATAGGTCAATAAAATCCTATAATTTTCCATAAAATTAAAACTTTCAGATATGTAATGGTTAGGACCAAGAGACTAATGAAGAATGAAAACACAGCTAATTTGACCTAGACAATCTGTCTGTTCAATTTAACCAATTTGTTGAGCCCAAAGCTTGAAGCTCTGGGCACTGGACTGCAGGTGGCAATGGGCTGTCACGTCGAGGGTGAGGGAAGGGGAAGCCTCAGGAAGTGATGTGAAGTCAGACCCAGCCTGTGAGACAGAGGCCACCAGGAGCTCACGGGGCAAAAGCTGGGGGCCCTGCACATGTGCAAACATCACATTCCTGAGCTTCAGAATTTACTGTTAACCTCACTCTGTCACACATTTTAAATCTTAAACATTACACTGTGAAGCCATCCCTTCATACCAGTGAATGAGCACTCTAGTACAGGAAGCAGTCAGAAATAATCAACATAAACTATGCAGACATTTTTCATTTTCAAAAAAAAGAGAATTCTGTGGCTATGCCATGGCACTCGTTTTACATGATTCTTCACACATGCAAAAAAGCACAACATCCAATCTGAGACACAGAGAAGAGCATCCACCAGGCACAGAGTGAGTGCTGGCACAGGGGACCGGTGGGGGGCAGGGGTACTTCTGACCTGTGGCACCTCGCCTGTGGTGGCCGCCTGTGGTGGAAACAGAGCTGCCCCATGGAAAATAGCCACAAGCCACCCAAAGGAATGCACTCTGGTTATGGAACACCCAGACAAAAAGGTTCCACTCCTTGTTATTGACTTCAAAGAAAACAAGAGCTGGCCTTCAGCTCTAACTAGAATTGATAGGTTCAATAAGCTATGTGATTTTCACCCTCACCGCCTCCACCTTAAAGGCTCCCATTAAAATAAATCACACGCAAGAGTTAAAATAAGCTACATTTAAGGGTCCAGAGCAGCATGGTTCAGAACCCCCAGGCTAGGCTGGGTGGCTCACCACCTATCCTCATATACATCTAATTCCTTCTGTTCAGGAAAGTGCCTGAGACATGTGGTCTCATTAAGAGAAAATCATTCTTTCCAGCCTTCCCAGGAGTATTTTCCAGGAGACTGACTCACTGCAGAGAAATCTGAATTATGCAAATGGTTCAGGAAGGAAGACCTAGGAGTAGAGTCCCTTTTAGCTTTGTTTTGTGAAGCATAAACATGGCCACAATTACAAGAGGGCAGAGCCACATGGGATGTGGAGGAACGGGTCTGTTTCCCAAGCTGCAAACTGGGGACTGACTGCATCTGCTCCCGGGGCTGCTGTGGAGAGGATGTGAGTTCATACTGTCAGGGCTGCACCTGGGGTCAGGACACAAGTTATGAGTGACACTACTAAGCTGCAGACACCCCCTGTGCGCGTGCACACACACAGACACAGACACAGACACAGTTCTTCATCTCAGAGACACAAAATCTCAGAAATAAGTAGCAATGGATGTCCACTGGAGGCTGGACAGAGCTGGGAGATTTGACTCCTACAAAAATCTCCTGCCAATGTCCACCCTCTCCAGGCACAAGATGACCCTGCCCTCCTGAAAGGTCACCATCACACTGCCAACTGGCAACATCTTTCCCCATGAGGACAATGAACTCCTCGTGGGGGATCTGTGCTCTGACTCTGATTTAGCTTACCCTCGCTGCTAGAAGGGATTTGGCAGGCAGAGGCAGATGGGAATTTATGGGGTGTAGCAGCTATCCCCATAACGTTAAAAATTATGGAAATAAAAAATATTCTATGAGAAAAATGGGCAAAAGACTTGAACAGACAATTCACAGCTGAAGACAAGGAAATGGCCCATAAATATTCAAAAATGTTCAACTGCACTTACAATAAAAATGAGAGAACATTGCTCCCCTAGCAGACTGCACACACACCGGCACATTAAAGAGCACCACAGGGTCCTCTGAGGATCCGCTGCTTTTATACATTGCTGGTGGGGATTTACATGACCCTCAGGTAGAGCAATCTAACAAGAACCCCAAAAACCTATACATGCATTCTTTTTGACTCAGTGATCATATCACTATGAATTTACCTTAAAGATACACTCTTAACTACACAAAACACATCTGGACAAGGTTATACAGGGCAGTACTGTTTGTAACTGCAAAATACTACAATCATGATGGCATCTGCAGGAGACTGAAAGAACAATGCACATTTATATAGCAGAGCATGAAAGAGTTTTAAAACACAATGAGAGAGACTTTCATGGTGGTCCAGGAAGTTAAGAATCCGCCCGCCAACACAGGGGACGTAAGTTTGATCCCTCGTCTGGGAAGATCCCATATGCCACAGCGCAACTTAGTCTGCGAGTCTCAACTACTGAGCCCAAGCACCTTAGCGCCAGTGCTCCACAAAGAGAGAAACCGCCACGAGAAGCTCCTGCACCACAACTGGACAGCAGCCCCTGCTCAGCGCAACCAGAGAAAGCACGCACACAGCAATGAAGACCCAGCACAGCCAGAATAAACAAAGGAAACAATGAAAGCAAAACACAACGAGAAATCTAGGAACTGATACAGGGTGATTTCCAGGATACACTGGGAAGCAAAAACAAAGCAAGGAGAGCAGTACCTGTAACACAGTACCTTTTGTGTAAAAGAGAGCATGAAAGAAAAAGATAAACATATATGTTCTTATTGTTAAAAAGAAACCTAAGAAAGATAAACCCGAAACTAATGAAATTCGTCACCTGAGCAGGGAGATGGGAACAGCTGCAGGGAGATGATGCTACTCTGAGTGTAACTTCTTGATCGCTCTGACTTGTGGGATTATGTTAATATTTCTTGCGTGTGCTGTAGAACTCACCCACCAAGTAAACACATGGAGGATAACGGGAGCCAAGAGCAGTGAGCACATGAAAGCCTGCCTGCTGGTTCCAAACATCACTCTCCAGTAAAAAGAACCGGGCTCCGTGGAGACATGGCCAACTCCCGGCTCAACAGGAAGGGACAATATGAGCCTGCTACATCCTGTTGTGTCAGAAAGCAAGTGAGTGCTAGAAATTGAAGGGAAGTGTAAAAAAAAAAATAAAAAAGCTTGAAAAGATAACCAACAGTCAAATCTGGGACAACTAGAGCTTCAAAATAAATAATGACAGCAGCAGACTATTCTGCTTAATTTTTTATTTGATGATGATATAAAAGCATGAATGAATCAATAAGTGGGATGAAAAGAAAGCTCTTTCTTATAGTATAATACCAACTAATAAATGTAGAAGGAAAAATGGAATTAAAAAATCAGAAATGGGTAAAGTGGGTGAAAGGGTACAGATTCCAGTTATAAAAATAAATAAGCCATGGGAATTTTTTTTAAAGGAAAAGAAAGGAAAATCAGCACTTGGCAGTCGTCACAGTAATAATAGACAAGAATCATCAATGGATGTAAAATTACAAGGAATGGGATATTTACATCATCTCAAAGTACCCCCCACAAATTACTTATTACTTATAATAAAGGGAAAAATAACAGACAGTCAAGAAACCTGGCCAAAACCATCTCAATCAATGATTAAACTCAGCATCACCAATAAAGGGACAAAAGGACAGCAAGTACCCCTGTGGAGCCGGAGACAGTGACAGCATCACGTCTGCTGTACTCCTGCCAAAATCAAAAGAAAATAAGAGGAAGATGTAAAATGAGAATTAGAAGCACACTGGTCTGCAATGTCAAGAACACGGACTGGGTTGGGGTGTGAGTGGTGCAGTCAGGGGGCAGGCGGGGGTATTGGATGGAGGAAGGGTGAGTGTGAACCAGGGGTGGAGCCCACATGGGGCCGGGGATTCAGGATGTTCTTGGAACAAGTGGCAAAATTTGATTATGAAACAAATTAGACCACAGAATTGAATCAATGCTGCATTTCCTAATTTTGATAAATGTACTATGGTTACGAAGGGGGAAGTCCTTGTTCTTAAAAACTGCACACTAAAGTATTAATGGGTAAAGGGATATGATGTTTACAGATGACTTTCAAATGGTCCAGGGAGAGAGGGAGAGAGGGAGAGAGAGAGAGAGAGAGAGTGTGTGTGTGTGTGTGTACATAGTAACAGATTTGGGGCATGAATGATAAAGAAGTCAAGTCACCTGATAATCCAAAGTGCTCTTCATTTCATAACAGTGCTGCAACAGACAGGCGCTCTATGGGGACACGACAGTTTTGTCAGTGCCATATCCCTGCCCCTGGAAGTGCCTGGCACACAGCAAGTGTGCAATAAATTTTGGTTTTATACATGAATAATGATATGAAAAATAAATGGACAAACAATATCCATTTCCTTTCCACAGAAAACATACATCTCCTGGCAGGGTGCCCAGTCCACTGCTGTGGCAGGTGCGGTGGGAGCCACGTGTGCCTTGGGACAGACTGACTGAGGGGAGGAGAGCGCGCCATCAGCGCCCTGGATGGACAGTGATGGCGGCCAAAGGCAGTGAGAGGCTGTGGGGACTCAACGGAGAGGAGAGAGGCTGAGGAGGCAGAATCCAGGACTTGACAATGGACTAAATGTGGACTAAACGACTGAACCCAGGCATAACCCCAGGTTTCCAGGCCCGGGCAGCAGGGTGGGCAGTAACAATGTGGAGAGGAAACACGCGAGGAGGGGCAGATATGGAAGATCACACAAGGTATGTTTATTCTGGACGTTTACCGACTTCCCACAGGAGGCCTAATCCAGAAGCACAGGGTAAAGTCACATCCCTCTAGGTCGCTGCTCCACGTCTGTGCTGACACCTGCGGCAAAGGTCGCTGGCCTGCCAGAGGTATACTTGTCCAGAAGGACCTTCGGTGGCCTTTCTGTCCTCCATGATTGCAGGCAGGCAACACACCCAGGGGACCGGCTGACAAGGCTGAAAGAGAGGCACTCTAGTCCACGCTAAGAACACAGAGGTATCCAATTTGGTTTTCTTCCGTAGGTCACAGAGGAACCATATTTTATTAAAATGGTGGTGAAGAGCAGTGATAAAACCGAGCTTTCACCAACTGCAGTCATATTAATTAACTGTGTCTACACGTGAAAAACAAGATTTCTTCATACTGCACTTGTATTAGGTTCCTGAGGCTGCTGCAACAAATTACCATGAGGCTGTGGCTGAAAACAACAGAATTTCATTCTCTCACAGCTGCAGAGGCCAGAAACCCGAAATCATCACGCCGGCAGAATCGCGCTTCCTCAGAGCTCTGGGGATGAGTCATCCCTTTGCCTCTCCCAGCTCCCCACGGTGGCTGGTGTGCCCGGGCATTCCAGGGCTGGTGGCCATACTGCGCCCATCTCTGCCTCCATCTTCACAAGATCTCTTCTGTGTCTGCCTCAAAGCTCCCCAGCCCATCTCTTATCAGGATACATGTGACTGCATGTGGGGTCACCTGTCACTCCAGGATAAGCTCTTCCTCTCAAGATCCTTGACTTTATCACATCTTTAGTCACCACAAGGGCTTCCCTTGTGGCTCAAGCGGGTAAAGAATCTGCCTGCAATACGGGAGACCTGGGTTCATTCCCTCGGTTGGGAAGATCCCCTGGAGAAGGGAAAGACTACCCACTCCAGTATTCTGGCCTGGAGAATTCCATGGACTGTATAGCCCATGGGGTCGCAAAGAGTCAGACACGACTGAGCGACTTTCACTTCACTTTCACTTAGTCACCTAAAGTAACTATTTTGCCATCTAAGGTAAAGTTCACAGATTCTGAGGATCAGGATGTGGGTAAGTCTTTTGGGGACCACAATTCAGCCTACCACACATTTTAAACGAGTAATGTCAATTCTAGCTATAGGAAGATCCCATATTACTGACCAATATTTTAATAAACTAACATGATAACAGACAAATTCATTCTTCCTCACTATTTATATAACAGGAAAGAAGATCATAACTACAATAAAAATTTTCTTTATTACCTGACTAGTCAACAAAATATTTCATGAAAATGAGTAAAATAGAATTTTAACTTAATAAAGGTATAGCAAACTTCCATGGTATTGGTATTTACAACAAAAAATGTTCATACATATAAAATTGGTTTTCAACACTGGATAATATCAGCCTTTCCTTCTATTTGTGCCAGCTGCACTCTGACAGCCTGTTTTTAATTGGATGTTGTTGAAACAGACTTAACCATGGTGTTGGACTAACTGTCACCTGTCTGGGGATCACACTGCAGTGTAAAACATCCACATAAAACACATACACTCCAGACAGCAGTGTGAAAAACTGAACACAATCTGCACTGAGCAACTTGAAACCTTCAGACCTAGGTAAAAACACTGGTATTTCCACCAGCAGTTATTCTGCTTTTTAATTTAGTTTGAGACAACACTTAAAGGTGTTTTTTTTTCCTAAGAAGATATTGATCTGAATCAAAAAATAAAAGGAGTTACTACACAGCCAGTATTTAGAGACCACGTTTTACTGACACATTAACTGACCTTCCACAGAGCTCATGATGCTGCTACAGAGACCCTGCTTCCCAGGTAGTGCTATTGGTGAAGAATCTGCCTGCCAATGCCAGAAACACAAGAGATGCAGATTCAATCCCTGGATTGGGAAGATCCCCTGGAGGAGGACCCACTCCAGTGTACTTGCCTGGAAAATTCCATGGACAGAGGAGTCTGATAGGCTACAGTCCATGGGGCTACAAAGAGTTGGACATGACTGAGCTCACACACACTCCACTGCTAGTGTTTAGAGACCACGGTTTACTGACGCATTAACCAACCTTCCACAGAGCTCATGATGCTGCTATAAAGACCCACCCTCCGAGATCTACAATCCATGGGCCAGACCACCTGCCTCAACACGCCCACATATGCATCAAATGCAGGGCTACTGGCATTGGAAACGGGCTCTTCTCTCCGTCACCTCTTCCTGTTTTGCACTATCTGAACAAGAATTTATGGCAAAAAACAAATGCCAGCTAGACATGAGAAAACCACACTTCTAACCCCATTCGTTGAGTTTAGAGAGGTTCTATCTCCCTATGCACAGTAACAACTATGCCGGGCAAGGCAGAGGATTCACCCATCGACTCCTCAGGGGGCCACAACCTTAGGATCTGCACAAAAGCCAACTTGGGAAGATGGATACCGACCCACAGGAGAGGGAATGTCACGTGAACCCTGCGGGGTCACAATGCTTCCATGTTTGGTCTTCCCCATCATTCACCAAGGGAGCTCCATCTGAAATGACCATGGGATTTCACAGGAACCAAAACTGTTTCTCACTGGGAAAAGGTTAGGGATCCCGTGTGCCCTCGGGAGCAGGAAAACACAACTGAGCCTTGGGAAAGAATGGGCATTTAGAGGAAAGGAAGGAAGAAGACTGAGAAATACAGGCTGAAGGACAAAGCCAAGAACTCAAGACAGACGTTCCCACCCCAAAGAACATTTCCATTTCTCCAGTACGAGAGCCCCAGGGAAGAAAGAAGGATTCGTTTTGAGACAATCACCGAAGCAGAAACATTTCATGCAAAGTCTGAAACACAGAGCTGGTGTTTTAGGTCAAGACACACCTGGAAGTGAAGGGTTGGGCATGTACTTCTGTAAGTCCTGCAGCAGACAAAGCCACGCTCCAATGTGATAAACCGGAGACACCAAACAACCATGACGCTCCCAGGGTTCTAACTGAGAACATCTGGAGATGTTTAACTCTGGGACAGGGACCATCTTTCCTCCTTCCCTGTAGCCAGAGCTCTGGGAAAACAATGGAGACAGACTGGCACCAGCATTCTTCCTCACCAACTGTTAACCCAACATGCTGGAAGGGGGCGTTAATTAGTCAAAATAGGAGAAAAGTAAGGTTGGTAATGGATGAGATCTGGGTACACTCAATGCAAAACTGAGGGATTCCAATCGCAATGAGCTTCAAAGTAGAAATATTAATTCTGAAGGCACATCAACTCCTGGGGTTTCCCAGGTAGCTCAGCTGGTAAAGAATCCGCCTGCAATGAAGGAGACTCCAGTTGATTCCTGGTTCGGCAAGATCCCATGGAGAAGAGACAGGCTACCCACTACAGTATTACTGGGCTTCCCTGGTGGCTCAGAGGGTATAGCATCTACCTGCAATGCAGGAGACCTGGGTTTGATTCCTGGGTTGGGAAGATCCCCTGGAGGAGGGCATGGCAACCCACACCAGTATTCTTGCCTGGAGAATCCCATGGATAGTAGAGCTTGGTGGTCACAAAGAGTCAGACACAACAGAGAGACTAAGCGTGAGCACGAGTACATCAACTCCATATAAGCCATCGGGATTTAAGTTACTAAATGATGTATTTTCTCCAAAGCAAAAATCAATCATTTGCAGGCTCAAATTTAGGCTGAGAGACACAAAAGAGAAATACAAGAAATCCTTAAGTTTACATGCATTCAAGTAGGTCTATAAAGGTATCCTACTATTCCTGAGCACTAATCCGAGAAAAAAGTAAACAAAAAGTTACAGTAACATCATTAATTACCATCCCCAAAAAACTTAACTCAGATAAAAGAAAAGAAAGCCGCTACGTTGCCTCTCCTTACTGACATGGGGCTCGTGGTGGTAGACCTCAAGGTCAGCTGTGATTCTTCACCCAGGAAATGTGCCCCTACAGTTTCTTTCGCATTGTTCTCAAGACATCAAACTTGCATCCAGAGAAAAGGAAAGAACAGAGGGATAATCACTAGGGGACACTATGAATAATCAGGAAAAGCAGAGGCCATTTCTTGTGAAGTGAGAGAGAGAAATGCCTGGGAGATGACAGTCACTGCTGGAAAAGCAATAAAAGGAAATTGCCCCACCAGATGGAGCAGTAAAAACCACTGCCTGGGAGGTGAGTAAGCAGAGGGCTGCAGTGCCACAGGCGAGCAGAAAATCTCTGTGGAAGGCTCTAGCCTATACAGATGAGGAGTCACTGAACAGATGACACGCTCAGTCCATGATGACTCAATCCATAGTTCTAGCCCATGGTTTGCTCCACCCTGTCTGTGCTTTTTTTAAAAAACATGTACATATCTTGAGTTAGAAAACATGAATGAGTGACTGTCTACTAGCTGTCAGGTGTCATACACAGCACAACTATAAGCAGACATATCATACCTGTTCTCTAGTTATTTTTTTCTTTTGAAATAATCTTAGACTCAGATACACTGAAAAACTAGCACAGAATTCCCATTTAGCCTTCACCCAGCATCCCCTAAGGTAAGCACCTTATATAACAGTGCAATTAATAAAAGTGGAAAATTTACGCTGGTACAATACTATTAGCATATCTACAGACCTTACTT
Source organism: Moschus berezovskii (assembly GCF_049115385.1). Classification (NCBI taxonomy): domain Eukaryota; kingdom Metazoa; phylum Chordata; class Mammalia; order Artiodactyla; family Moschidae; genus Moschus; species Moschus berezovskii. The sequence continues at coordinate 63,265,646 of NC_142479.1, forward strand.
GAACTTTATCAGCTGGTGAAGTCGCCGTGGTCCCTTCCTGTCTGAGAGTCAATGAAGGACCCACATAACATGTGGTCCTCAAATGTCCCCTGTCTCATTTAATCTGTGACAAGTCCCCAGTCTCTGGCCATCCGTGAACTTCACAGTCTTTAAAAACACCAGGCAGTTCTTTAGTAGCCTCTTCCTCAGTTTTTGGGTTCTCGGCTGTGTGTTCCCTTGGAGCATATTCAGGTGGACCAAAATGTTTGGTTATCAGTGATGAGAACTCTGAACACTTGATTAAATCAAGTCTGCCAAATTTCTATACTGAAAAGTTGCTATTTCTCCCTTTGTAATTAATAAGTATCTTCTGGGGGAAGACTTCATGATCTTTGAACTATATCTCAACATTCCTTCCAAGACTAATTTTGGCATCTGTCAGTGACTCCTGCCTATAATAAACAAGGCTACCCTGAATGGCACTGTGCATGGGTTTCTGAATTTTGGCAGTGTATCTTCAGTGTCAATCCCTAGAAGTGGAATTGCTAGGTCACAAGGTGAGTACGTGTGGAACTGTTTTCAGTCATGAACTCCCCTCCAGAGTGAGGTACCAGTCTGTACTCCCACCAGCAATGAGGAGGGGGCCTGTCTCCCCACTGTCTTGCCAATAGAATGTCTTGTCATCCTTTTTAATTTTCACCAGTCTGATAAGTAAAGAATGGGGACATCTGAGTGAAACTTCACTTTGCATTTCTCTGAGTATGAGCTTCAGTGCTTTTTCATATTTTTAAGGCCAATCTTCATATCTCTTATGTGTGTGGATTATCTGGTCATCTCTTCTTCCTGCTATCACATTTGTGATTCCTGGATAATCAGCAATTGTTAGTACATTATGGACACTAAGCCCTTTGTGTGTGGTTTGTGTGCTTTTTCCCTCCCACCCCACCCCATCCCCTCACTCCCAGTTTGTAATTAGAAAGCCTTTCCCTACACTGAGATAACAGGAACTCTCACCCATGTTTCCTTCCAGGGTTTGCAGAGTTTCACATTTTACATTTATGTCCCTGGTCTATTTGTAGCTTTTTCTTGTATATGGTGTGAGGAATGGATTTACTTTTATTTTTTTCCAAACAAGTACCTAGTCGCCCCAGCACCATTTACTTAAATGGCTGCCTCAGATGAGATGTCATATTTATGATATATTTCCATTTGTACTTGGGTTTACTTTCGATGATTTTAGTTCTATACTCCTGGTCTATCTGTCTCTCGGTGAGCCGCCAGCAGCAGGCTGTTTTAATTATGGGAGCTTTTTAGGATGTTCTCATGCCTGGCAGGGCCAGTCATCCCAGGTGGGTTTTACTTTTCGGTCTTTTTCCCGGCTACTCCATGTTTGTTTTCCCATATATACTTTAATATCAACTTGTGTAACTTCATTTTTTTTTAAGTGTCAGTATTTTTACTGGGACTGCATGATGTTCATGAATGAACTGGGGAGAATGGAAACTTTTATAAATCCAGGTCATGCCCACCTAGAAGGGGAGGCTTCCCAAGGTGCTCAAGTTATCTTCTATGGTTTTTAGGGGTGTGTTAAGTTGACCTCAGAGTTTCACACATTTCTTCTTTATTTCTACAACTCTCCTGTGGCCCTAAAGCAGCCTTAGACAATATACAAAGAAGTGGGTGTGGTTAAGTTCCAATAAAACTTTATTAGCAAGAAAGGCAACAAGTCCAGGGGCCTTAGTTCAGTGACCCTTGCTTTTGTGAATGTTCTGCTGGTTAGAGAAAAAGTTATATGAGCCCCAATTGTTTGGTTCTCTTTTGCAAACAGGATCCCAACTTTCCCTCTTCTGCTTCTTTTCCCCTCGACACCCAAATGCCAAAGGATGCTTCTCTCTCGCTTTCTGCCTTCTTCTCATGCAGACTCTTTAAGCCCACAACCTATAACCCATGCTCTGCTTTACCAGCCAGTTTGCTCAGTGCTCTTGGACTACTCAGACAGGACTCAGACTTCTGGGCAGTGGTCTCCAGTCACGCTCAGTCCCTGCTCCGAGCCCTCTTCTTCTCATTTTCCAGCAGGTGTTCCTGGCTCCCTTTGCAGAGCCTGCTGGGGGCCAGGAAGGTGGGGTGGATAATTGAGCTTATATGTTGAGATTTGAGTTTCTCATTATTTTCAAGTTTTGGCATATCATGTCTTTATGCTGAGGACACAGTTTTTATACTGTGCTCAGTCTCCCGCTTCTTGTTTTTCTACACTGCTTGGGAGGAAATATTTGGAGACGGGAATGTAAGACACAACCACTGTCATCAGCTCTGAGAAGTCTCTACTTCCTGTTTCCTTGAAGCCTAGAGACTAATAAGCAATACTGATACCAATACCAAAATCAAGATGATGAGGGTAACAACAACAGTAATAATAATGTATATCTATACAGTACAGATATCTTACAGAGTGAAAATAACATCCTTTGGGAGAACAAAGGAGTGGGCATCTCTCTGAGGGTTTGTTTTGTCATTATTTTTTAAGATGCTAAGGATTAAGGATTCAGGGAAGGCTCCTGAACAAAATGACATCAAAGATGAGACCTGAAGCATGAATAGAGTCCAGTGGGCAGAGGAAGAGAAAACTTGCAGGCATAGGGCAGGAGGAAGGTCAAGCGCTCTAGACGCTGAGAGTCAGTTGGAGTCAGTGTGGTGCGCGAGGACTGGGGCTGCAGTGAGAGCAGAGACCAGATCAAAGTGACTTTTCAGGCCAGTTAAAGAGTTTTAGACTTTGTACTGGGGCCAATGAAAAGCTATTAAAATGCTTCAAGTAGGCCAAAATCCCTCTGAAATGAAACCCATAATGTCCCCAGAGTGGAGAATAAGTGCCAAGTTCAGGAATTACTGCACAGTGTTAGGGTTACACTTTCTTTATTGTACTTCAAAAACACTGAGAAAAGTTATGATAGTTTGAAAAGCATAGAATTTCTAAGTATCTCTAAGAGCACAATATAAAAGGCAAACATTAAGGTGACAGCTAAGAGAGAAAGAGATATATTTACTGCTAACGGTAAGAAAATGCTTATTTTCTTACCACAATAAGGGCTTCTCACAACAAACTCCTGTCACAATAAACAAGCAAAAAAATAATAAATATGAAACACCGTCTTCACCCAGGGGCAGCCTCTGACCATGCCAGGCCCATGGCCATCAGACCCCGTCTCTGGTCACTGGAACCTAAGCCTACTGTCTTTTTACTGCTCTTGGTTTTAAAGGCCTGCCTTTAGCTGATTATTAAAACAAAAGTCTTCCTACAGTGTTGGCTGTAATTAAATAACATGAAGTGTTGCTATTTAGAGATCACCAGCCTACAAACCTGGTTATCCGGTCCTGGTTCTGCACCTCCTAGTGGCAAGCCTTCTGCATTCCTGGGCCTCCAGTCTTCACAGAACACATGAGAAGGCCAAGCCAGAGGCCTCGCAAGGCCCTGGTTCCAGCAGTCATGCAGCCGCCCAGGGACTGACACCAGCATTCTGCACATGCTGCCCTGCATTCAGCTGCACTTACCTAGCTACTCCCTGGCCCCCAACTCGACTCTATTCAAACTGCCCACTGCTACCTCCCAAGCCCCCACACACTCACTGGTTCAGGGTCGGTGAATGGACATCCCAGCAGGCAGCGCCTAACGTGGTCAAGGCATGGGGACAACCTTGGCTACTCCACCTGCCCTCTTCAGACTTCAACTCAAAGATGACTAGGGGTGTTGCTCTCTGGGCACCCAGATGCCTGGTGCTCGTCCTCATGGAACAAGAAGAGCTGAGGGTTCTTTTGACATGCTGGCCATTTGCTCTTTCTCTTGATACTGTTTCCCATGGTTTAAATCAAAGCTGGGGGTCACTCACTTCCCTCAGAAATGTTTGTGTTTAATCAAATTGCATTCGCTACTCATCAGTGCTTAACCACTTATCTACTGGAACTTTCTTTGACAATTATGCGTCTGCATAGACCCTATGCACTTCTTTTCCTCTCTTAACACAAAGCTTGTTAACTTAAAAATTTCCAGAACTACCTTCAATTCTCAGGTGAACTGAATCCTATCCACCTACTGCATACAGTGCTTTATCACTGAAAATGGCTATCCTTGATATTAGGCGCTCAGTAACCTTTTCTACTTCTTTCAGAAACTGTCAGGTTGTGCCATTCAGACTTGTGATTTAGTGCAACTCACGTTCTCGAAAACACTGCATCATACAGCTCAACTTTAAGATTAGGACCTGGAACTATTCCATCCCTGGAAGGAACAAGCAAGGAGTCACATTTGCAGCAACATAAAGACCCCAGACAAGAAAATGTCCAGCAACCTGGTGGGTGGACCTGGGTTCCTAAGCTACCCTCCCATCAAAAAACGATGGGAAAGGCTTGGAGTGGTGAAGCAGATGGACAGGCAAGAGGACACCTTCTCAGACACCTTCTAAAAAATCAGATGAGCTGGTGTGAAATTGAATAATACTCTAACCATACACTGAAGTGGGGAATCCAGTCAGGCAAACAGAGGAAGAAGTCAGATCTCACCTGAATGGCAAGTGCCAAGCCCAGTGCTGGAGCGTGGGCATTTACAGTCACAAGTAGCCTGAGGACAGGAGACAACGCCCAAGGTCCAGGCTGGCTAGGGAGTCCAAGAGATGGCCCTCCAGAAAGGTGGTGTGCCTGCAGAGGACTACAGATTCAGAGTAAAGTTTACCCACAGTAAAACCACCCCATCAAGCGGCAGCACAGAAAATGATCCATCTCTAATCTTGGGAGTAAGTGGAGAGGGAGGAAAAGCACATTTTCAATGCAGCTCAACCTCATAATGTCCTTGTTCCCCAAATGTAATCTGAATCTAATCCTGAGAGAGTTCTGAGACAGATCAGATTGAGAGGAAGTCCAAAGAACAGCCAGCCTGAACTTTTCAGTTGTCAATATGTGCCATATGATCCAGCAGTCTCATTCTTGGGCATCTCGAGAAAAGTCAAAATTCAAAAAAATACATGCACCCCTATGTTCAGAGCAGCACTATTTACAACAGCCAAGAGATGGAAGCAACCTAAATGTCCATGAACTGATGATTAGATAAAGAAGATGTGGTACCTATACACAATGGAACATTACTCAAACAGAAGTAAGAATGAAATGCCATTTGTGGCAACATGGATGCAACTAGAGATAACCATACTAAGTGAACTAAATCAGAAAAACACAAATATTATATGTGGAATCTAAAATATAACACAAAAGAAACTTATTTACAGAAATAGACTCACAGACGTAGAAAATAAACTTACGGTTACCAAAGGGGAAAGGCAGTGAGGGAGGGACAAATTTAGAAGTTTGGGATTAGCAGATACAAACCACTATATATAAAATAAACAGAATCTAAAAAAGAATGGATATATGTATATGCATAACAGAGTCACCTTGCTGTACACCTGAAACTAACACTACATTGTAAATCAACTATACCTCAATAAAAGTTTTCATTAAAAAATTCAACACTCTTAACAACAACAAGAAAAAAAAAGATAAATAACAAGGTCCTACTGAATAGGACCTATATTCACTATCCTGCAATAAACCATAAAGGAAAAGAATGTGAAAAAGAACATGCACATATACGTACAACTGAATCACGTTGCTATATACCTGAAACTAACACAACAATGTAAATCAACTATATGTCAATGAAAGTTTTTTTTAAAAAAAAGGAAAACACACAAAATAGGAAAAGTTTTACAAGATTCATATGGAAGAGGGAATGGGGCAAAAGCAATATTTGAATAGGTAATGGCTGTGAAATTATCAGATATTATGAAAGATGCCAGTACCTAAAATGTAGAAGCCCAATAAATCATTAGCAGCATGACTAGAAAGAAATTTACACTAAACACATAATAAAGGATCTCCAGAGCCCTAGACAAAGAGAAGCTCTCAAAGTAGACAGTGAAAAGATACAGACCACTCTACAGGAGAAGTGGTTAGACTGACAGCTGACTTCCAGAGAACAAAACTAGAAAGCAAAAATGTGGACTCACAACTTCAATGTACTGCAAGAAAATGAAGTGTCAGACAACTCTATACCCAGTACTTTCTAAACAAGAGTACATAAAAATACATCATGTTGATGGAAACTAAGAAAGTTCATCCCAAAAGAGAAAATACAGACAAGGAAATTCTAAAGAATGAGCTTCAGACAGGAGGAAAATGATTATGGTGGGAACTTTGAGATGCAAAGGAACTGGCAAATTTCTGGAATAAATGTAAGCAAATACTAACTGTATATAAAAATAGTAATACAATCCTGGCTGTATCCTCTCTGAAAAGGCCTAGAAAAAATGGCCAATGCAGTATCAATGAATATCCCCAGCTCTGAGACTCTGGTGTTGAAATACAAATTTCTAACCTAAGGAAACCAAATGTATTGGAAAAATGGGACAAGAAATGTACAATATGAACCTGTCCCATCTTGTCACAACCAAGAGCAGGGCAGCTCTGCAGGAGAATGGCAGACAAAGGCACTACTCCTTACAAGAGATACAAAGTTCCTGGTTCCCTGGGGGAAGCAGAAAAGCCTAGTATTCCAGGGGACCGTTTCAAGTACCGCTCCCGACCATTTGTCTAAGAAAGTCTAGTATTTATGCATCTCATCTAGGAATATTCTATTAGCCTCTTAGCAATCTCTTTTGTAAGAATTCTTCTCAGAAATGCTAATAAATAGATGAAGCCAAGACTGAATGTAATTTCTCCAAATTTGCAATAGAAAATGTCTACAGGTGATAAATAATCTTGATCAATCTAAATTAGAGACATGTAAAAAGAAAAGGTTCCCTTAGCAGCAGTAAGGACTGCTGCTGCTGCTGCTAAGTCACTTCAGTCGTGTCCGACTCTGTGTGACCCCATAGACGGAAACATGGCACCAGTTTCCCTGTTGTACCAGAAACTTCTGTGAATCATCGCAAATCTCCCCAATTTCTCACAGCTTGACTCCCCTCCTTTTACGGCCTTGGGGCTAGGCTCCTATTTTAAGGAACAAGTGGTCACCTAGGTATCCTTCCTCCAGGCTCTCCAGGCACCACCATCATCAGGACCAATCATCCTCATATTCTCAATGCATCTTTGATCACAATCTGAGATACTTCAAGCTTAGAACCAATTTAGAAGGATTAGCAAATACTCCCGGAGAAGGCAACGGCAAGCCACTCCAGTACTCTTGCCTAGAAAATCCCATGGACGGAGGAGCCTGGTAGGCTGCAGTCCATGGGGTCGCTACGAGTCGGACATGACTGAGCGACTTCACTTTCCCTTTTCACTTTCACACATTGGAGAAGGAAACGGCAACCCACTCCAGTGTTCTTGCCTGGAGAATCCCAGGGACGGGGGAGCCTGATGGGCTGCCGTCTATGGGGTCACACAGAGTTGGACACGACTGAAGTGACTTAGCAGCAGCAGCAAATACTCCAATGCAAAACCATTCTCTTCTTGGTATGAGGGCAAGACTTTAGCTAATAAACATCAGCCAGAACGGTGCCTAAGCCAGAAAGTGCAGATTTTCTCCAGTATCTGTTCCACACTTTCCCTGAATAATAGAACCCCCAATTTTTATGCGGACATAGACAATTTTCTCAGTCTCCCAGTGAGAGTGCTAAGTATAAATTTTAAGAAACATCTAGAAAGGTAAAGAGAGGAGGGCCTTCCCTCCTACTTAGTCCTTCTTGTAAGGTGAAATGTGTATGTAATGGTTGGTGCTCCAGCAGTCATCTTGGACAGTGAGGTGACTGAAAGGGTAAAAATCCTTGCTAGGTGCCAAGGGTCCTGATATTATAGACCCCCTAAGAGCCCTGAATGGCTACTTCTGGATAATCTTCATGTGAGGGAATTTCAATTTTATTTACATTCCTATTATTTTTCTCCCTGTAATTCTTAACCAAACTAAATCCCAGTGCAGAGAGATGTGAAGGTGACAATCATGAAGGGAGTATGCAGGCCACTGCTCCCCTGCTTTTGTCTCTGAGTCTAAGAAGATTTATTAGTCAAGTAAGTACCTGCTCAAAAATCTATTTTGTGATGTCAGTCCTTTGTTTCCCCAAAGTCCATCTATTACCCATTATATTTTAAAAAGGAGCAATGGGTTCAATGTACAATGGAAGTATTTGTTGGAACGTAGCCAGCGGAATGGAAGGCTACACCAGTTACTGTGAAATTGAGCCTACAGTTAAATGTTAGTGATGACAACTGTGTCCTTCACAAGCTCCATGCTCACTATGTGCACAAAGTACAGTGTGTACGTTACAATCTTCCCTGTATTGTTGAGACGGCATCACCTGTGACCTCATGCAAAGCTCTTTCTCTTCCCATTCTTTTAAGACACTTTAAAAACATCCCTTTGTAACTTTAGCAAGCCCCCTTCTCCACCCCATTTTTAAGTGTCCTTTCTAAAGGAATCTTAATCTACTGGAAATCACTATAAACGGGTCGTTGAAGTATTTCACTCAGCACCTGACAAACAGGCCAAGTAGATACATCCTTCTCAGGAAAACAGAAAAGAAACCAACAACTATAGCAAGTGAGGGCTCTGATTTACCCACAAAGCCTCAGCAGGAACATACACACTCACCGTAAGTTGATTACCAGGAACCAGGAGGAGGGATGAAGGCCCTTGCCATGGCCTGGGGCTCCTGTGGAGAGGGGAGCGAGGCTGGGCAGTCAAGAGAAGATGCGGGTGACAGGAGCGCTAAAGGGAAGGAATCATGCTCACCAGGGTGATACCAGAGAAAGCACCTCATACTGTGGACTCTGAAAAATGAAGAAGGAACAGGAGAGAGAAACTCAGGAGATGGCCCAGCAGGGTGAAACCCCGTGTCCCGCACCAGAGCCAGGCGGTGGGAGCACGGAGCCTGCTGGGGTGGCGGGAGCTCCAGCCTGCGGAGGATCTGCACCCCTGATGGAAGAGACCCTCAGGGCTACACAGAAGCGTTATGTTTAAGAGTGACCGGAAACGGTAAGGAAAGGGAGTTGGGGGTGGGAGATGGCCAGATAATCCAGGTTAAAGGTCAAGATGAAGACTTCCCAGGTGGCACAAATCTATTCAGACACAATGAATCTGGAGACGGTGAAGTGATGCTGTGGACTGTCACAGACGGACAACCCAGGAGAGACAACAGGTCAGGCCTGAAGAGGCGCCCAGAAACCACAGCAGTGACGACTGGGGAGGAAAATGCATCGATTCTCTGAATTAGTGTCAGCTTAAGGAGGGGAGAGAAGGAGAGGGGAGGGAAAAGAAAGGAAAAGGAGTGATGGACCCCAGAGGAGGAACGTGCCAGTGTGAAGACAGAGCACAGAGTTACCTGCCATTGAGTGGTTTGGGCCAACCTGGGTTTAGGGAGGAAATATCACAGGGGCACTGTAAGAATAAAAGACTACTGACCGGGGATGGTGCTGGGGCACTGGCCAGGGCGGGGGACGGGTGCTGAAACCAGCGTTTGTGCAGGAGGGCTGCATGACTAGGGGTCCCGTGGCCTGCAGAACCCTTGGAGGGACAGAGGGCAGAAGGTCACACTGAGCTCCCAGGGACCCAGACCTGAGTACAGATTCCACCCATGTGAGCGAGACCGACATGCAGGCCCAGCCGGCAGGGGAGTGTGTGGCAGCTCTGGCCTGGAGGGCCCAGGGCAGAGGGAGCTGCCCTCGGCACCCCCGAGACTACTAAGCCGCTTCCCTTCATGATGTTCAACTTGTCCTTAAAAACACTGGCCGGGAACGAAATCTGACATTTAAAATGGTTGTTTTGAACAAATTCAACATGTTCAACACTCCGGCCAGCAGGAAGCGGAGTGGCTGTCCTCACATGGCTCCACAACAGGACCTCCTCTGCCCACGAGCCCCAGGCGGCTGCTCTGCCGCACAGAACACTGAGACAGAAGGTTCTGGGAAATAAACAGGGAGGAGTAAAGGTTGCCAGGAAGCCAGACAGAAAAGAAATACACAATGTGAGAGGGAGCATCAAATTTTTCATTTTCTCTCTTTCAAAATGAATAAGGAGCAGGACTATGAAATTTATCACAAACCTTTAAAATACAAACAAGGCACTATTACCATGCAAACAGCAGGCACAGCACTGTTCATTTGCAAGAGCGTGGGGCTTGTGGCAGAGGCCTGCTCAGGGAGGCGAACTCGGGAGGGTCACCCTTCTGCCATAGAATTCCTGGCGCTCTATGAGCCAGCCCTCCCTGTGGCAGTATGGAAGGGCGCCCCCTGCAGGCTCTGTCCTGAGGGAGCACTCCTGAGGTGAGGCCTCCCTGATCAGTGTCCAGGCACTGAGCCCACTGAGCACAGTCACCTCTTCTCAGAGAGCCCCCCTCCCAGAGTTCAAGACTTAAAGACTGGTCCTCACAGCTCCTAAGAAAGATGAAAATATAACTCTGTACTTTACAAAGGTTGCGACTCAGTGACTCAGTCATGTACAACTCTATAGCCTGCCAGGCTCCACTGTAAATGGAATTCTCCAGGCAAGAATATTGGAGTGGGTAGCCATTCTGTTCTCCAGGAGATCTTCCTGACTCAAGGATCAAATCCAGGTCTCCTGAATTGCAGGGAGATTCTTTACTGTCTGAGCCACCAGGAAGCCCTTACAAAGGTTACTCATTGGTAAAAACAGATGAAGTTGGGAAAAAACCTTGGAAATTATCAGTGCAACCTTAGCCTGCTGGAAGGTGAAAGATGAACTGACCCTGCCCTTCAGGAGACAAGATAAACTGCCTTCCACCACAGCATTTGCAGTCTGCACAACCAACGGCCCCAGGCTAAATGACCCACTTGAAAATCAATGTTTCTTCTTCCCAAATTACACATCGGCATTGAATCTCCCTTAATTCTCAGGTTCCAACAACTGAAGACCAGTCTTCCCATTTGAAGGTTTTCAGCAAAATGACAGATGCTTGAGGATTTTCCCATTAAATGATCTCACCGAAAAAGTTAATTTGTATCACAATATTGCATCTCTGGTGGGAAACAAATGAATAAAATGCTACAATAAACTGGTTTATCATGCCTTATCACAATCACAACCACACTACTTATTTCACTAAAATCTTTCAAATCACCTCTATGATCTTATGTCCAAACTCCAATTAGTCAAGGAGTCCTGTCTCTGCCCCATGAAACCTGAAAGAATATTAACGTTTTTCTCTAATCTGTCATCCACTTGCTATGCTGGCCCCCAGAGACACAGCTAAACAAAGGTGAGGGCAAGTGAAGGATATGACTACCAGGAAGACAGGTTCACCATTAAGATGAACGGGCCACACATAGAAATCTACAGAACATCTCTAAAATGGGAAAACAAATTACCATTCAATTTCAACTATGAACTCTGTTCAGTTCAGTCACTCAGTCGTGTCCGACTGTTTGCGACCCCATGAATCACAGCACGCCAGGCCTCCCTGTCCATCACCAACTCCCGGAGTTCACTCAAACTCACCTCCATCGAGTCGGTGATGTCATCCAGCCATCTCATTCTCTGTCGTCCCCTTCTCCTCCTGCCCCCAATCCTTCCCAGCATCAGAGTCTTTTCCAGTGAGTCAACTCTTCACATGAGGTGGCCAAAGTATTGGAGTTTCAGCTTCAGCATCAGTCCTTCCAATGAACAAGCAGGACTGATCTCCTTTAGAATGGACTGGTTGGGTATCCTTTCAGTCCAAGGGACTCTCAAGAGTCTTCTCCAACACCACAGTTCAAAAGCATCAATTCTTCGGCAATCAGCCCTCTTCACAGTCCAACTCTCACATCCACACATGATCACTGGAAAAACCATAGCCTTGACTAGACGGAGCTTGGTTGGCAAAGTAATGTCTCTGCTTTTTAATATGCTATCCAGGTTGGTCATAACTTTCCTTCCAAGGAGTAAGCGTCTTTTAATTTCATGGCTGCAATCAGCATCTGCAGTGATTTTGGAGCCCCCCAAAAAAGAAAGTCTGACACTGTTTCTACTGTTTCCCCATCTATTTCCCATGAAGTATTGGGACCAGATGCCATGATCTTAGTTTTCTGAATGCTGAGATTCAAGCCAACTTTTTCACTCTCCTCTTTCACTTTCATCAAGAGGCTTTTTAGTTCCTCTTCACTTTCTGCCATAAGGGTGGTGTCATCTGCATATCTATACACTGTCAAATACCTCAGAGAAATAAACTTTGAAAATGGCATGAGTAGAAAAAATGACACAGCAGACGGGTTTTCAGTGGGGGAGATGACTGGTCACCTCTGGAAGCATCAGAGCTTCTTCAGGCGCACAACCAAGCCACAGCTTCGGAGCCTCTCTTCCCGAGGGCAGCCCAGCCCTCACCTCAACCACTGGGCCAGGTCAGGTCCCCTTGGCCCCTGGCTTGGACATGGCCAATTCTGTGGAGTTTCCCTGAGCTTCTTTTCTTCCTCCCTCTCAAAGACTAACAACTCTTCTAACTCGGGGTGACTTCACCCCCTGCACGCAAAGGGGAGTCAATGAGATGTAATGGAAAGATGACAGGCGCCTGGGGAGGAGCTGAGCAGAAACTGCTCTCAGGGCTGGAATCCTGGGAAAAGTAAATGGAGATGCTGCTTCTTACCTTCCCAGGTTACTGTGAAAATCCAGGTCCTATGAATTATGATCTAACCACAAAGAAAGCACCACAAAGGACATCTTCCATCCCTCCCATTCTCTTGAGCGTACAATGAAGGGGAGCTGCTGGCAGGCTCTAAAGCCTTCACTGGGGTATGTGGGGGAGTGCTCTGGACTGTCAAGCACTTGATCAGGAACACAAGAGGAATCCCACATGACGTATTCCTTGCTTCTAGTCACTTCTCCTGGTTTGCTGTGATCCATCCATAGTACATCCTGTGATGTCATCTTTCTCACCCACTAGACTCTGTGCTCCACAATGGCAGTGACCATTCTTGGTTCTGCTCAGACTCTGAGCTTAGTATAATCCTGATAAACATTGTTGATGAATGCATGAACCAATCAATGAATCAATGCCTATTCTCCCTATAAGACTTGGAGTCCGGGGAGACGCCCGGCTCCGGCGGCGCAGGCGCGGGAGACGCCCGGCTCCGGCGGCGCAGGCGCAGGCGCGGGAGACGCCCGGCTCCGGCGCAACCGACCACGTGCAGAATCGTGGCTGAGATGAGCTACCCCGCGCCCAGGGTTAGGGCGGTGGCCGAGAGGAGCTGTACCACGTCCAGGAGGCGGTGGCTGCTTGGGCACCGGAGGGCCGGGAGGAGCTGATCCATATTCAAAGCAGGAGGGGCGGCCTTGAGGAGATACCCCTCGTCCAAGGTAAGGTACAGTGGCTGCGCCTTGCTGGAGCAGCTGGGAAGAGATACTCCACGACCAAGTGGAATATAAGAATCCAGTGTTCTGGGGAGGAAGGAACAAGATGGCAGAGGGATAAGATGGCAAGACCACTTTCTCCCCCACAAATTCATCAAAAGAACATTTGAACGCGGAGTAAAGTCCACAAAACAACTTCTGAATACTGGCAGAGGACATCAGGCTCCCAGAAAAGCAGCCCATTGTCTTCTAAAGGAGAGAGAAGAAATCCAGAACACCGACACATGCTTCCCTAACCAGGGAACCCGGACAAGTCACCCGTCCAACCCCACACACAGCGAAGAAACTACATAATAAAGAGAACTCCACAAACTGCAAGAAGAGGGAAAGGCCACCCCAAGCAAAGCAATATAAGCAAGATGAAGAGGCAGAGAAATATCCAGCAAGTAAAGGAACAAGATAATTGCCCACCAACACAAACAAAAGAAGAAGATATAGGGAATTTACCTGATAAAGAATTTCAAATTTTGATGGTGAAAATGATTCAAAATCTTGAAAGCAAAATGGAGTTACAGATAAATAACCTGGAGAAAAGGATTGAGAAGATGGAAGAAAGGTTTAATAAGGACTTAGAAGAAATAAAGAAGAGTCAATATACAATGAATAATGCAATAGATGAGATCAGAAACACTCTGGAGGGAACGAACAGTAGAATAACAGAGGCAGAAGACAGGATAAGCGAACTAGAAGATAGAATTGTAGAAATAAATGAAACAGAGAGGAAAAAAGAAAAACGAATTAAAAGAAATGAGGACAATATTAGAGACCTCTGGGACAATGTTAAACGCTCCAACATTCGAATCATAGGAGTCCCAGAAGAAGAAGACAAAAAGAAAGACCATGAGAGAATAGTTGAGGAGATAATAGTTGAAAACTTCCCTAAAATGGAGAAAGAAATAATCACCCAAGTCCAAGAAACCCAGAGAGTCCCCAACAGGATAAACCCAAGGCGAAATACTCCAAGACACATATTAATCAAATTAACAAAGATCAAACACAAAGAACAAATATTAAAAGCAGCAAGGGAAAAGCAGCAAATAACACATAAGGGGATTCCCATAAGGATAACAGCTGATCTTTCAACAGAAACTCTTCAGGCCAGAAGGGAGTGGCAAGACATACTTAAAGTGATGAAAGAAAATACCCTACAGCCCAGATTACTATACCCAGCAAGGATCTCATTCAAATATGAAGGAGAAATCAAAAGCTTTACAGACAAGCAAAAGCTGAGGGAATTCAGCATCACCAAACCAGCTCTCCAACAAATGCTAAAGGATCTTCTATAGATAGGAAACACAGAAAAAGTGTATAAACTTGAACCCAAAGCAATAAAGAAAATGGCTACGGGATCGTACTTATCAATAATTACCTTAAACGTAAATGGGTTGAAATTTTCAAAAAGGCTAGGAAACAATTCTCATAGCCATCAATAGTTCAGTGTTGAGTTCATGAATAGTTTTTAAAGTTTGGGACAAACTGTAGTATTTGCTATTTGAAGTACTATTTGTAATTGGCATATTACGATGTAACATTGGTCTTCATTTCCAACTTAAAACGCCTAAAAATGCCTAACAGGTTTTTAGATTTGTGAATTTTAATTGAAATGTATTTTACGATGTTACTAAACCTGCAGAAATATTGAAATATTTCAGAGAACTTATTCACTGTAAATAATTTATTTTATTTATTAAAGTTATGAACTGTGAAAAAAAAAAAAAAAGACTTGGAGTCCAACACTGGTAGGAAGCATTTTATTTTCACACTCACAGCAGCCAGCAAAGTGGAATTTTGCTGCACTGAACAAAGTAGGAATGGTTTTCATGTTTCTGCCTCCCCTCACTCTTTGACCAGGGTTGCACTGAACCAAGTAGGAATGGTTTTTGTGTCTCTGCCTCCCACTCTTTGACCAGCACAGTGACTGGATTTGTGGCGGCCTCACTCAAACAACAATGATACTAATGCTTTTAAATTCTCCTGGAGACCCCAGTACTTTATCTTGGGGCCTCGTCCAATCTCCATGTCATCTCTGATGTCTTCCACTGGGTTAGACAGAAAGGGAACAAGAGTCTTCTTGAGTTCAGACCAGGGAGAAGGAAAGAATAATAAAAATGGTCTATTTTTACGAGCCAAATGTGGAGAAAGGTACTTCTTCTTTAGGTAATAACAAAGGCAATGTTCCTAGTATTCCATGCTGAAGGGGACAGAAAACACAGTTTTCTCTGGAGAGAATCACTACAAATAACCAGCAAGACCTCCTTGCTCTGCACGCCCCAGGTCCCATGAATCGCATGGTGACAACACTACAACACATGCAGAATTTTAAGAAATAAAGATTGGAAACAAAGATACTGAATGGTTTTGAGGCGTCATAGACAAGCAAGACTTCTTCCATGCTTCCGATGAAGATTTTCCTCAAGTTTTTAATGATTTATATCACTTTTAAAGGAAAATTTTCTTAAGACAAAATAAGAACAGTAGTTAGGAGGCACCCTAATAATTAGACAGTGTCTTCAATTAGCTTCCCTGCCTTGCTGGGTTCTCCCTGGGAAACCTGCAAGTCTTTGATGTGGAACAGCCAGCAAACCACTAATTAGGATGACAGGCTGGAATTCCAGGCCCACGGTCAACAATGTTTAAGAGACTTGCTTTCAAATATCTTAACTGACAGAGAAAAAGAGGGAAGAATAAAGGGAGAAATGTGGAAAAATACTGGATAGAAGGAGGTCTCCATGTACACAGAAAACAAAGCAAAACAAAACTTTCTGTTCCTTGTGAGGAGTAATGCTGATTAAAGCTGTATCAATATTCTGAACATAAAATTTATAAAAGCACATTTCTCCTTGTGAGAAAAATTCCAGGTCCTTCTGAAGGAAATGAACACTATAAATTTATCTCAGGCACTTTACGGTTAACAACCCACATTATTATAAATGCTCCATCCTCGAATCAAGCCAGCTTTGAACAGCATGATTCCTTTAGAGACCTGGGCTCTTTTCTCTTCCTCATCTCTTCATTAACCGACACTTCCTAAAAATTGCCAAGGTCAAGGATTCTGAAAACTGCTAAGTGCTTCTTAGGAGAACAGCTGGGAGGGAGAAAGGGGAGATGGGCAGGGAGGGAAGGAGGAAAAGAGAAAGGGAAGGAGAGAGCAGGAGGGCACAGAAAGATGGAAGTGGGGAGGCGGAGCTAGGGAGCAGGAGAGGAAAAGGAGAGGGGGAAGGAAGAGGGGCAGCAGCAGCTTTGTGGGGGAGGGCCTACTGCAGCACCTGAAGAAGAAAACCAATACTGGGCATAAAAATGATTTTCTCAGGTTTTGCTTCTGTTCCTTAAAGAGGAAACAAAAATGAACACAGCTAAATGCACTTGTCCTCAGAATTAATATGGATTGGTATTTCTTGCTATATATCATGGAGAAGGTAGGATGAGATGCCTCCAGCGCCCCTTTCAGGGAGCCGGGAAGCCTAGACCATTCAGACTGAGGAAGCCAGCAGCTGTCCTGCAGGAGACTGCACAGGAGAAGGGCGGCCTTCCAACGGGGGCCCTGGCCCAGCAGCAGAGCCATCAGGACCAGGCAGCAGCTGGGCCTCACCTGAGAAGGTAAAGATGCACAGACACAACCAGCAGGCCTTTCCCAGGCAGATCCGGGAGCAGTTCTGCAGACTGCATCGAAAGACGCACAGTCCTCCTCAACGGGCTGTGGGTGGACAGCAAAAAGCTGTACACAGCCAAATTTCCATTCTATCACTCCTAGGGAATACACAGAGCAGGCAGAACAAAAGAACCCGAATCAGCCAAATAAATCTGAAAAACAGTGCTGAGCAAAGGAGACGCGAGTGCCACAAACAGGGCAAGCTGACCTCAGTCCAATTAGGGTCTTGTTCTCACACACACACATACACACACACACATCACTTCAGAAAACAACTGAAGGCACACAGCTTGGCCAGGACAAGGCTGCCTCGGCAAGATGAAGGGGTTGTCATCAGGGAGGGACTCGAAGGGGTTTAAAGCCACAAGTCACTTTCTCAAGCCCAATAATGGATAATCAATTAATTTGATTAATTTCTAAACCATGCGTGTGTTCTATAATAAGCACAAGTGGCCTAACTCACTCCCCACCGCACAGGAAAGTATATTATTTGAGAGGAAAATAATGCTCAATATCTAACCTAAGAATTCATTCAAAGACAACCAAACATCTCCGAACTCATTTATGTTCATATTTTCATGTCTCCAGAGTATTTGGAGAAAACTGTAAATAAGATTTCTCTGCAGACTGCCTGGCTCTGCAAAGAGAAACAGATGATTTTTGTCATTTTGTCAATTTAGAACTGCTTACAAAATATAACAGAAAACATAACAAGTACCTCATGACCTCAAATCCATTCCTAGGTATTTACTCAAGAGAAATGAAAATATATGCCCACGAAAAGGCTATTACAGGAACCCTCACGGCCGCTTTGTTCATTGCAGCCCAAACCGGAAAAAACCTGCATGTGCATGGGGAAGAGGATGGGGAGACAGGTTCGAGTCCATCCATGAGCTGCTCGCTGCTCGGCAGTAAAGGAGAAGGGGCTACCGGTAAGAGAAACAGTGTGGGTAAACCTCAGAATCATGTTGAGTAAAAGACGGCAGACACCAAAGAACACCCACTGTGTGAACATTTGTACGGAGGTCAAGGAGGGACAAAAGTAACCTATGGTGATGGATGGCTGCTGGAGAGTGGTTTCCCACAGCCAGGAGGAACTGGCTGGGAAGGGGAGTGAGGGAACTCTTTCTGTGATCAAATGTTCCACATCTTGTTTTGAGAGGTGATTAAAGGGGAGTGTACAATTGTCAAAACTCATCAAACTACTAAGAGCTGTACATGTTACTGTATGTATTTGCGTGTATGCTAAGTTGCTTCAGTTGTATCCGACTCTGTGCGACCCCATGGACTGTAGCCTGCCAGGCTCTTCTGTCCATGGGGATTCTCCAGGCAAGAATACTGGAGTGGGTTGCCCTGCCCTCCTCCAGGGGATCTTCCCGACCCGGATATGGAACTCGTATCTCTTACATCTCCTGCATGGCAGGCAGGTTCTTTATCACTAGCACCACCCAGGACACCGTACTGTATGTAAATGACATCTAAAAATAGCTTGTAAAAAAGTCTGTAGCATGACATATAAAAACGAGATATTCTAATTTTTCAGAGAGTTAAAGACATGAAATATATAAAATTCAAAACAAGACAGACTTTTCTGTGCATCTCCAAATCTGATGTTCTGACTGTGAATTCCTGAGCCCGGTGTTCATGGTGCAGAGCACCGTCCTGAGGTCAGAAGACTCCAGACAACTCTTCATCACAGCCTGTGCCTCAGAAACACACAAGATACCTATACCGGAAGGACCCAAAAAATGAGCGACAATGTGGAAAGACAAACAGTTTTCTCAAACTGGATTCTAGAAACCCATTAGAAAAGAGAAGGGGAAAAAGTTCCCTTTCACAGCAGCAACAGAAACTCTCAGAAGAATCTTTGCGGAGAAATAAAATCCTCAGACCTCATGGAAAGACATAAAACAAGAACAGAACAAATGGAAAAGCACACCCTAGTTATAGCTATAAAATCGCCAGTTCTTAAGTTGGTCTATCAATTCAGTACCATCCCAATCAAAATCTCAACACAACAGTGGTGAAGAATAAGCATTGGTGGAGTTGCCATAAACAAGGAGAGTTCTGGGGCCCCCACCTTCCCTGAGATGCACACAGAGTCCTTGCTGACCCCCTCATGCTGTGACTCGGAACCACTCTGCCCTCCGACCTGTTTGGCTGAAGACTCCAGGAGCAACCCTGACTCTGAGCACAAGTCCCTTTCAATCTACCCGCCAAATCGCCAAGCCAGCCACATAGGATCCCTAACTGGGGCTCAAGCCAGAGCATCACCATCTCCATCTGACTCTGGAGTTCCAGAGCTCAGGGCTGACACAGAAGGAGAGACTGAAGTCAGGTGGGCAAGCCACCCCCTTAGAATGTGCGAAAGATGCGCAGGGAGCAGAGATGAACCAGCGGGGGGCTGACAAGGGTGAGGGACAAGCACCCTCCTGTGGGCGGTGGGCTGGCTGGAAGGAACATCAGACCAGAGGGTGGCTGGGGCGGGGGTGGAAATGTGGGCCTGTTTTCACTTGCTAGTTTAAGCAGGCAAGTAAGCGGCACCAGAGCCTTGGGGGGTGGGGGTGGGGGCAGGGGCGGGAAAGGATGGGAAGGGGGACCGATGTAGCACTGGAAGGAGATGTGGGGCGAGACGGTCCGGGATCCCAGGGCAACAGGCAGAGCCAGCCAGTAGCCATGGTGGAGAGGGTCTCCCCGCACCATTAAACTTCATGGAGCCTGTCTCACAGTTCCACTCCTGCAGGGGTGTGGCTGTAATTTATATCAAAGCGATGCTCCTACTTCACAGAACATAAAAAGCCACAGGCTGAAAGGCGCGCCACTGCTTGATGCATCACTAAGGGGAAGATGTTGCCAACGACACTTGACACGATGTTTCCTTATCAACTGGAACTCACAGCTAGTATTTAGAAAGAGCCACTGTAAACTGAATCGGACAGGTTTATCCTTTATCACCCTTGTATGTACCTGAAAAGAAAAAATAAGCCATAGCCACCGATTCGGGTACTCCCACACTTTTCCTTCACAGAGGCCCACTCTCTGTGAACCAAAGGTTGGGAGTGGGGGAGATCTGACATCTCCATGATGGTCTCTGGGCTTCCCCGGTGGCTCTGCAATAAAGAATCCGCCTGCCAATGCAGGAGCCACACAAGATGTGGGTTTGATCCCTGGCTCAGGAAGATCCCCTCAAGGAGGAAAGGGCAACCCACTCCAGAATTCTTGCCTGGAAGATCCCATAGACAGAGGACCCTGGAGGGCTACAATCCATAGGGTTGCAAAACTAAGCATGAGCTCACACAAATGGTAGTCTCTGGGGGTCTTTCAGGTCACTGATTTTGCCCTTAGCACTCCTCATCCAGGACTCCTACTCTCTCCACAAGTGGGCCTTTTGGCTACTTTCCGAAACACTAAGCGCTGTCCAGTCATGCTCCATGTCAGTACTGATTATAACACACATCCTGATTCCAGAGATGTTAATGTGAAGAGAATGGGCGTCTTGGAACCGACAGCTGATATCTTCATGGAAATAGGTTAAGGTGGAAGGAAACTTTCATCAAAGACCATGAATAATTGAAGAATCAAATGGAAATTATAGAAAAGAAAAAATATAATCAAGAATTTGGGAGGTTGGCTAAATAGCAGATTGGATACTGCAACAAAAGGGGATTTGAGAGCTATGAGACAGGCCAGCAGGAAATATCCAGAAAGAAGCACAGAAAGAACAAAACTCGAAAACAGCCCACTGAACAGAACATAAAAAACATGGGGCACAGGGAAAGGACTAAACATATTCTAATCGAGTTCCAGGAAAGACAGGACACAGGTGGTATTTGAAGTGATACTAATGAAAAACATCAAGCCATGGGATCAAGAAGTGCCAAACAGGATAAATACAGTCAACCAACCCAAGAACACCTCAGTGAAATGATGAAAACCAAGAAAGAAGCTTTTAAACCAGTGTTGGGTGGGGGGAACCTCAGAAGAACAAATATTAAGACTTATAGCCAACTTTTTAACAGAAAGGACAGAAGCCTGAAGATGAGGGGGAAACACTTTTAAACTTGTTTAAACTGGAAAAAAAAAAAAAAAACAAACCACCACCAACAAAAAGCCTTTACATCAAAAGAAAGAAATTGCTATAGAATTCTACACCCAGTTCCAATCCCTGGTCCAAGGAACTAAGATCCTACATGCTGCACAGCACAGCTAAAAAACAAAACAAAAGAAACAAAAACCACTCACCTCTAAAACGATCATCTGACTTTAATTGTTAATACAGACTTTTCTGTTTCATTAAATAGATAAGAATAAACCCATGTTAGAACAAGAGCATTTTAAAGCTGAAATAAATTTTAGAGATTTATCCAAGGTCGCAAATATTCAGTAGGATTAAAACAGGTCTCCCAACTCTCAGGCAAATGCTGTGCTGTTAAGGAGTTATCATTAATTAAAGAACAGCTTTTGTAAAACAAAGCAATTTCTTTATGGTGATGGAGGCAGGAATACCCTCTCCCCACACTAAGCTACCCCAGACTGCACTCCCTTTGAGTGCCACATCGGTACCTCTAGGGAAAGTACAGAAAAGTAGATCCCACTAGTTAGATGGTCATCTTCCTGAAAAGAGGACTGTAAACTGATGCTCACTTCCATTATCTGCAATTCTCATCACTGAATTAATTGGGTGGTCATTTACCTATTTCTTATGTATTAAGAACAATGACTTTCCACATTGATGAAAATACTAAACTTGTAAGTAAAATCACCATTTCCTCTCATTTGAGGCTATACCAAGAACCTACTGCATTCAGCCAAAGTGGCCCTTCACCCACCTGTAACCTACAGCCAGCTGGAATCTACACTGCACATACATACCCTCAAAGCACCTAGGCCACTTGGACAGGTATCACTTTAGAATGATTTTAGGATGATTAGCCCATCTCTATTCTTTGGGCAGTAATCCCTTTAAGATAGGCTATTATCTTCCCACTACAGGATCCCAACCTAGACAGCATATTAAAAACCAGAGACATTACTTTGCCAACAAAGGTCTGTTTAGAAAAAGGTATGGTTTTTCCAGTAGTCATGTATGGATGTGAGAGTTGAACTATAAAGAAAGCTGAGTGCTAAAGAATTGATGCTTTTGAACTGTGGTGTTGGAGAAGACTCTTGAGAGTCCCCTGGACAGCAAGGAGATCAAACAGCCAATCCTGAAGGAAATCAGTCCTGAATATTCACTGGAAGTACTGATGCTGAAGCTGAAACTCCAATACTTTGGCCACCTGATGCGAAGAACTGACTCATTGAAAAAGACCCTGATGCTGGGAAAGATTGAAGGCAGGAGGAGAAGGGGATGACAGAGGGTGAGATGGTTAGATGGCATCACCAAATCAACGGACGTGAGTTTGAGTAAGCTCTGGGAGTTGGTGATGGACAGGGAAGCCTGGAGTGCTGCTCCATGAGGTCGCAAAGAGTCAGACACATGTGAGCAATTGAACAGGATCCCTCACATGAACATTTAAGGTGCTATCCATGACCAGTGTTTTTTTTTTTTTGAGATGCTTATCTTTTTTTTTCCTTAGAATAATCAATAAAACACTTTCCTTCCACTAAGACATCGTAATTTCTCATCAGTTGTTGTCTTAAGCTAAATGCCCCTAACAAACTTAGCTATTTCGATGCATGGAGTTTGTAAACAAAGTTAAAGGGAACAGGTTTGCTGAGCAGAGACCTCCTAGCACCACCCGCCTCACACACTGCCTCAGGTGACTACATAAACTGCACTACCCTAGGGGTGCTGCCCTCAGGGCGATGCTCCCCACCGTACAGCTCTCAGAGGGACCAGGCCTCCCCATCGACTTAAGCAAATCTCTATGGAGAAAATGAAGGCTGCCCCCAAGGTATAAAGGGCTGAAGGAAGGCCTCAGGCAACAGCCTCTCTAGCTGCTCACATCACACACACACACACACACTCATTCTCTCTCTCACACAGAAAGAGAGGCCAAAAGTGGCAGAACAAACTGCATGTGGATTTCACAACCCTGTGGATTTCACAAAGCCAGTAACATGTGTCCTTCTGCTTCAACAGTCCCATTCCTACACTAAGTGATACTTGGAGAACGGCTATTTTAAATCAGATGCCTATTATTAAAGTCACACAGACTCATGATTTTTAAATACAATGTATAAAGGACTTAGGGTAAAAGTAAAAGTCTTCTTTAGCATCTACCCCAAACTCGCCATGACAAACTTTTTGTGCATCATTTCGGGGATTACCTGTGTAACTACGTGTTGGTGGGACTAGAAGTAATCAATAGAGCAAGATGCCACAAAGCAAATGGAGAAGGAGAAAAACTAAGGCAGCCACAGGCTCATCTCCCATCACATTCACTCCAGGGCATTTGAATGAACGGAAGGATGGGCAGATCAAGTGATCAAGGGACCGACAGACCAATCGATCTACTCCTACATACACACAAACACTTCCATGTACACACACATCACACACACCTACACTATTAATTTGATGAGAATAAACAGTTGAATTTCTCTAAGTTACATATGTATTTTCTAAGACTGCTGAATATATTTTCTTCTTATGCTTTGCTTATTAAATTTATCATATTTCAGTACCTTTTCATAATAGAAGTAAAATATCCTGAGTGTTCTGTGTTCCTCCAAAGTTTGAAATCTTTTGGAGAAAGAAGTGGGAGAAGACCTCTGTGATAACATTCTCTATTTCTTCTATATTGATTGATTGATTTTGAGTTTCTATCTTTTCTGAGGTCAGTTATGGACATTTGGTTTTCCAAGAAAATCATGCCTTTCACATAGGTTTTCCAACTTATTTGCAAAGCACTCCTTGATGACTCTTTAAATTTCCTCAAATCTTGAGCCATTTCTCCTCAATTATCTAGGTTTTCTCCTTGATTTTTATTGAAATTTGGCTGAAAATTTTTTAAATCAAAACAAAACATAACTAAGAATCCATCAAGGAACCTACCTTACATTCAGATCTTTAAAAGAGAAACTTCCGGGACTTCTCTGGTGGTCCAGTGGATAAGACTCCACACTCCCAATGCAGGGGGCCAGGTCTGATCCCTAGTCAGGGAACTAGATCCCACATGCCACAACCAAGAGTTTGCAGGCCACAACTAAAAGATCTTACATGCCAGAACTAAGACCTGGCAAAGCCAAATAAAACAAATATTTTTTTTTAATAGAGAGAGAGAAACTTCCTTGATGACACTGACACATGTCCTATATGACCCTCTTGGTTGGGCCATGTGCTTTACATCCTGTTCACAGCATTATTCACAAAAGCCAAAAGGTGACTATAACCCAAATGTCCTTCAATAGATGAATAAATGAAATGTGGTCTAACTAACCAATGGAATTTAATTCGCCTATAAAAAGGACTGAATTACTGATACATACAGCAACATGAACCACATGGATGAACCTTGAAAGCATCACACTAAGTGAAAGAAGTCAGACACATAAGGCCACATATTATATGATCCCATTTTAATTTTATGCTATGTGAATTTTATCTTAATTTTTAAAATAAATATCTACTGTATATCACACTAACAAGGAACTCCTTGACATTTAAGAGGGGCTATTCAGAAGCCTTTGTGAAGCCCCAACTCACATATATCACTGTGACATATGGTTTAACCCTGTAAAATGAAGTCAAGATAACAGGAGTGGCCATTTCACTCTAATCCATTCTCATTTCGCCCTTGATCGGCACTCTGTTGTTTGGCTGGAATATAATTTGACAACTCTTCTCAGTTACACATGGTGAGCATACGGTGGGCTCCCTGCCATCTCTAAATTTCACATTCCATTCTTTAAAGCGCCACATCTACTTTCTGACTTAGAACCAGCACTTCCTCAGACATCTTTATTTCCATCCTTGCACATCCTCCAGAGCTGTTTACACAGGGCTCTGCATCCTGGGCCTCCAGGTTAACTCGGAAACAGCCTTGCACATGAAATTTGTGAATGCCGAGCTGTGATTTTAGTCCTCAAACTGACAGCATTTGGTCTTCATTTGCGATCTGTCACACACAGAGAGAAATGTGTCTTGTTAAAAGGAACAAGAAGATGAGAGACGACGTCCGGGAGTAGCTTGTTAAGGACAGAGTTAAGGCCGTGTTTGTCTCTGAAAATTCGATCCTTCAAGTAGGTCAGTTCATAGAGGAGGGTGGGTAAAGGAGTCAGGCAGGAGAGGGGAGCTGGAGAGAGGGGGTGCCCCTGGGCGATGCACTTCACTCAAAGGGTCTCCACTCTCAAGGAAGGTAGGGATCTGCCCACAGGACTGTGGCCCCTCCTTCCCCCATTAACCTTCCTTTCACATTTAGGTGACTGTATATAGTCCATGGGGTCACAAAGAGTTGGACATCAGGGAACGACTTTCACTTTCACATTTAGGAGCACAATTGCACTCATCTCACACGCTAGTAAAGTCATGCTCAAAATTCTCCAAGCCAGGCTTCAGCAGTATGTAAACCGTGAACTCCCAGATGTTCAAGCAGGCTTTAGAAAGGGCAGAGGCACCAGAGATCAAATTGCCAACATCCGCTGGATCATGGAGAAAGCAAGAGAGTTCCAGAAAAACATCTATTTCTGCTTCACTGACTATGCCAAAGCCTTTGACTGTGTGGATCACAATAAACTGTGGAACATTTTGAAAGAGATGGGAATACCAGACCACCTGACCTGCCTCTTGAGAAACCTGTATGCAGGTCAGGAAGAAACAGTTAGAACTGGACATGGAACAACAGACTGGTTCCAAATAGGAAAAGGTGTACATCAAGGTTGTATATTGTCACCTTGCTTATTTAACTTATATGCAGAGTACATCATGAGGAACGCTGGGCTGGAAGAAGCACAAGCTGGAATTAAGATTGCTGGGAGAAATATCAATAACCTCAGATATGCAGATGACACTACCCTTATGGCAGAAAGTGAAGAGGAACTCAAAAGCCTCTTGATGAAAGTGAAAGAGGAGAGTGAAAAGGTTGGCTTGAAGCTCAACATTCAGAAAACTAAGATCATGGCATCTGGTCCCATCACTTCATGGGAAATAGATGGAAAAAATGTGGAAACCGTGTCAGACTTTATTTTTTTGGGCTCCAAAATCACTGCAGATGCTGATTGCAGCCATGAAATTAAAAGACGCTTGCTCCTTGGAAGGAAAGTTATGACCAACCTTGATAGTATATTAAAAAGCAGAGACATTACTTTGCCAACCAAGGTCCGTCTAGTCAAGGCAATGGTTTTTCCCGTGGTCATGTATGGATGTGAGAGTTGGACTGTGAAGAAAGCTGATCGCCGAAGAATCGATGCTTTTGAACTGTGGTGCTGGAGAAGACTCTTGAGAGTCTCTTATACTGCAAGGAGATCCAACCAGTCCATTCTAAAGGAGATCAGTCCTGTATGTTCACTGGAGGGACTGATGCTAAAGCTGAAACTGCAATACTTTGGCCACCTCATGCGACGAGTTGACTCACTGGAAAAGACTCTGATGCTGGGAAAGGTTGGGGGCGGGAGGAGAAGGGGATGACGGAGAATGAGATGGCTGGATGGCATCACCGACTCTGTGGACATGAGTTTGAGTGAACTCCGGGAGTTGGTGATGGACAGGGAGGCCTGGCGTGCTGTGATTCATGGGGTCGCAGAGAGTCGGACACGACTGAGCGACTGAACTGAACTAAACTGAACTGAAAAGCTGAGTAGCAACTTCTCAAAGTGACATGTCTAGAAAGTAGCAAAGCCAAAATTCAACAAGCCCAGGTTCTCTGCCTGGTGACCAGGCCATGAACTCACTCCTCCCCAGGAAGAGCCAGAGTTCTAGTCTCATGACAGGCAGTTCATCCTCCAGATGGCTGCAAAACGATTTCCTTCCTCTTTTATAATGTTTGTTGTGTTTCTGAAAGAATGCCCAGGTCAGACCTCTGAATGCTGGTGGAGGGATGGCCAGGCCTGTAAGCTCTCTTAGGAAAAGCAATGAGAGATGGAGTTGGTAGGGGGAGTTTGGAATATAATTTGACAACTCTTCTCAGTTACACATGGTGAGCATACAGTGGGCTTTGCAGAACCTAAACTCCACATCCAGAGGCTGTTTCCACTCCCATGGCCTCTGGGAACAGGGAAAGACAGGAGGCATGTGGGCAGGGCTAGAGAGGACGTGTTTGGCTGATGAGCATAAATCAGAATTCACACTGAACACGGTACATGCAAAAGCTGTCAGGTGAGCAATGATTGAAAAGAGGGGTGAAGATGAAGTCTGGGAACACTGTCAAGGCCAAAGGAGAATATAAATAAAACGTGTGTCACAGGTACAAATCTTAATGTTTGGGGCAGAAAGGACTTAAGTGAAACTGTCAAAACACAACAGTTAACCCCAAGAACACCAGAAGGCTTTGTCCACACTGTCATGCAAGTTTAATGAGCACAGGATGCAAAGTGCTTCACACCAGACACTGGATTATGTAAACTGTGAGCATCCATCGCGAGTCTGCCTTTGGCTATGAGTCCTCCTTTGCAGTCTGTCACAAAAACACAAACAAGGCAGACAAAGCCCAACCTTGGGACCCAAGAAAAGGAAAGGGCCATGACGGCAAGCAGAGGGAGAGACGGCCGGCCTAGGAGACAGCGGAATGGGAGCGACAGTGTGACGCTGGCATTAGGGCGGCCCTCAATCTGCCTTACGGGGCCATTTTCACTGGCTGAACTGCAATGTCAATTTGGGACTTGTGTCATAACGTGACCCCAAGCAGAGTCACTATAAGAAATAACCCACCTTGGTCTATTCTACAGATCTCTTCAAAGCACCTCCCAGGTGGGAAACACAGCCCAAACTTTCTTCTGTGAGTTTTTTTAATTGGCTCTGAAAATCCCAAGAAAAGGCAGAAGCCACTTGCATGAGGTTTTTTACTGCATCCCAGTAGAGAACACATTCCACAGCACTGAAGGGGGCAGGTAAGGACAGTTGTCTGTATGAACAATACCTGCTGCTCTGCCCCTGCTCTCACCCCCAATGGGGCAGGCACCACAGCCTGTGGGCCACAAGCCCTGTGACAACCCAGGAAGGAGGCCAGCAGGGACAAGTCACCCAGCAGTGCAGTGAGATCCAAAGCCTGACTCAGCAAACTGAACTGAGAGCCCATTCCCTAACACTCACCAGTTCAACGGTCAATCCCCAAAATGCCTGGCAGCTGAATTCCTCCTCCCAGAGGTGGGCAGGATGAGCTGTCAGCCTCATGTTCGGGAGCAGTCCAGGAGCCTAACTCCAGCATCTTAACCACAACCCCACCAGGAAACACTGCTGCACAGCGTTAGGGTCTGCAAACAGCCTAAACCCAAAAGATAAGCCAACAAATGCCCAAAACGTGAACAAAACTGTCCACTGGCCCTGTCATTCCCCTTCTTCCTCCAAACTCTCTCCTCCACCACAACGTAGAATCATGGCTGCAGCTCATTTGCACATGCTCTGAGAAGATGCAGGCAACTCTGTGACCAACACTGAAGGAAGGGGCAATGGTCTCTTAAAACACAACAATTATCTCTGCTTTGATGATGGACCAGGTAGTGGAGGGTCACTTTGTTCCAGGCAGACGCCTACCCCTATACATATTCTGCCTGGCGGGAAACACTCTGAAAATGTGTCTTTCTAACAGCAAAACCAACTTTCCAACTTTCATCCCTTGACCACTTTGATAGACTTGAGAGGCACAATGAACTGAAGGCAAGGGTGAAATTGAGCCTCTGCTACATGCCATGCAGCAAATGTCCTGCATGTGGTACCTAAGAATAGTCCCCAGAGGATTAACTGAGGTTGTGGAGCACCTTGGCTTCCTGGAGCCCCCACAACCACTGCTCGAGTCCCCAAGGCCTAGCTGGAGGAGGGTGCATCACAGCAAAGCACCACAGGGCACTCTTCATCCCCTTGCACAGATACGCACTCAGGACATAATAGGCTAAGTCAGGGTCATTTCAGACACTTACTGGCACTGGAAGTCTTGCTAAATGCCTTCACTTACCTTAGGAAGTTATGAATATTCCCATTACATTTGTTTTCAAGCCACCCAGGAAAACAGCATTTCAGCCCACAGAAAGGTGCTGAAAGGTCTTGATGGTGGTTTGGAAACTCTTTGGGGAAACAACAGGAGAACGACAGGACCCTTTGTTTGCCATCTTCCCCTGGCCCTAGTGCCTAAATCACACCTTGTACTAAACTGCCAGAACCCCCAATTTGTTAGTAAGTCTTAAAAAGATATATTCTTCACTGTAGACGCTCAGCTTTATAATCTCCTGATCCATCTCCCAATAAAACTTTCAGTTGAGACTTATGATGAACTGAGTGAGGTTTATTTAACTGCAGGATTTTCAGCTGAAACAACAGTTGGCATTTTTCCTTCAAGCTCCCACAGAAACACAAATTTATGTACCTACAAGGTAATAAGGCAAAGTCTTAAATTTAATCAGAAGAAATATTTCACCTGTGGCAAACTGATAAATTATTTAGAAAAGGGCTCAATTGGCCTGGCAAGGAAATCTGGGCCAGCTAGTCTGGAAGCTTTAGATTAAAACCTCATCATCAAGGTTTCTCTAGACTCCTTCTTGACCCCAAATCACCTTTATCAAAATGTTTAATCTTGAACAATCAAAGCTAGAAAAGTAGAAGCTTTCTACTTGGAGGAAAAACTAGAAGTATTTTAACACCAGGAAGGAAATCAGCTCATCAAGGTACCACTCTGATGACGCTGACAGGTTTCCAGTAGTCTATTCTCTGCACTCCCTGGAAGGGAGGGAGACGGCAGGATTCCCCAGCCTGCTTCCCCCCACGGCAATGTGGAGGCCTGCGAGGATTTGCAGAAACACTAATGAAAATGACCTTATTTCCAGTGCCCCAACCTTTGTGTCTTGCAGTTTAGGACACGAGAGAGAGAGAGAGAGAAAACCAGATCTATGGGTATCAACATCAAAGGTCTAGAAATTTAATAACATTCCCATTGTTTTACTGCAGATGCAATCAACCTCTCTTTATTACTGCAAAAAACTCGAGAGCCCTGTAGAGTACAATAAAGTAGTGTGTTTCGCTCTGCAATGTTTCAAAGGGCCCTGATTTATAGTTAGGAACCAGGCGCCCACACGTAAACATCTGAGCTTGGTGACTGCATTATGCTTTGTGCAAACTCTATGATGCTGCCACCACACTCTGAGAACCACCCTATCAGATGCCAGGCCTCCTTCCCTCCTATAAACCCACGTGAAGGTGTGCAGGGCAGAGAAGTATGCACTTGCATCAGGACATGTACTGTTACTGCCCAGTGCATGTGGTAGAGCCCCATAACCGACACCAGTCAGCCAGTTAGGTATCTGGCTGCACCCTTACCTTAGGCTTATCTCTGAAATACACAAGTCCCACTAACTAATTGTTTGTAGCAGAAACACTGTAAATATTTTATAGTACTTAAAAATGAATGTAATGGTCTTGGCATTCAAAAAAGAAAACATTAAGTATTCATTGTTGTGGTTTTGTTTCCTGAATGCAAGCAAAAAGATACCATCCTGTTGCATGAACTGCTTCTTACTAGGCTACAGCTGATACTTTATTCCAACTCTGCTTTATAAACCAACCCAGATGGAATCCCACCACACTAGTATATTGGCACCTTTGCCAAGACTTCCAATAATCTGGAAACATTCTCCCTCACCAGCCCTTTGAACCATCTCTCCTTCAAAAAGTTACTTTGGAGATCTTGAAACCCCATTAACTTTAACAAATATTCTCAGACTAACAACCATCCTTCCAGAGGACTACACCCCTTTGTACCACTGCTGGCCACCTGTGTCCTGGGAAGGTAATTTCTCAGTCCTATGTGTGATTCTACACCGTCAAGTTTGGCTCTGCAATCATTTCTCTCTATATAAATGCTGCCTGCCTTACATGCTAATGCCTCTTCCAGATAGCATGGAAGAGCTTTTCTCACAGACAGTAATTTAGATTAAAAATAATAATGATCCTACTTTAGAAGATTCCATTTACTGTTAGCTAGCATGAACTTGCTGATACCTACCAAGCTAAACTAATAATAAAGCTAGCAGTAAATCAACTCTTAGCACATGAAAAAAAAAATTGTAAATCACACCAAATGGAATAAACATAAAATGCCTTGATATATTAAACATGCATTCTGAAAGATTGTATCTTCTATGCAGTAATTCTTTAAAAGGAAGAAAGAATTAAATCAGCAGAGACCATTCCTATGAAGAATACAATCAGTAGATCTGAATTGATCTGGTAATGTTCTTTCTTAAATGTGTCTAGCAAAGAGAAAAACAGAAGTCAAACCCAGAGGAAGGTCAGAAGCAGCTAAGTCAGAAAGGCATTCTTTTACATTTTAGTAGTGCTGGTTGAGCTGCAGTGCTGGTTCTCAACCTTCCGTCTGCCAGGAGCATCACATCTTCCAGTGTCACCTGTGCATGTTGTCCCACACGGACCATAAGGTGTGCCTGCGCCTCTGAGAGCACTCACCCCTAAGTGCCTGTCTAGCCTGGAGTACTTTCAAAGTCCTCAAAGAAGCTATTTTCTACTGATAACACCAGGCATCTTAACTATTTTTAAAGGACCACATCATCTAAATCTTACTGGTCCTCATCCAAGCCCCAAACACACTGCACTCTAAAGAAAAATGCTACTGAATTTTTGTATAAGCCATCAAGAGTAACAAATCTGAGGGAGGAAAAGTCAAAGCCTTTAGACATAGGTGTGTTAGGGTCCGGAGTCGCCCTTCCCTCAAAGGAACAGAGGACACTCACGATAATGCCAGACACACAGCGAGGTTTATTTCCAGCTAGCTGGGGTCCTTGTTGAAACCCGCTGCGTCGGGCAGACACTTGGACCCCAGCTAGCTGGAAATAAACCTCGCTGTGTGTCTTGCATTATCGTGAGTGTCCTATTTAAGTTTATTTGCCTCTTAAATGATCTGTTCTATATTTGCCTCTGAAATCCTACATTGTTACTATGGCTGAGTAAATAGCTATTGTTTCACAGTGACCTATAATCCCGGACGAGTCCCCAAATGTTAGGGTTCGGAGTTGCCCTTCCCTCAAAGGAACAGAGGACACTCACGATAATGCAAGACACACAGTGAGGTTTATTTCCAGCTAGCTGGGGTCCCTGTTGAAACCCGCTGTGTCGGGCAGACACTTGGACCCCAGCTAGCTGGAAATAAACCTCGCTGTGTGTCTTGCATTATCGTGAGTGTCCTCTGTTCCTTTGAGGGAAGGGCAACTCCAGACCCTAACATGTGAAACTCTACTAAGAATTCTAAATACAGTCATATATATATATATATATGAATTAACAAAAGCAGTTCCCGTCTTTTGATGGGATGCTCATGGTTTGTAACATAAATGGCATTATTTTGAGAGAGGGATAACTTAGGTATGGCATTGGGTTTTTTTTTTCTTTTTGCTGCTTGAGGCAGTTGTAAAATAACTTAATGTAGCTTTTTACAACTGTGTATTCTATAGTATTTTTTTCATTTGGTGAAATTTTAACTGTTAATGTTTTTGGCATTGTGCTTTATATCATTTATTAAATAAAAATTAAAAAAAAAAAAAGAATTCAAGAGGTTTCCCTGGTGGCTCAGTGGTAAAGAATCTACCTGCCAATGCAGGAGACCCGGGTTCAATCCCTGATATGAGAAGATCCCACATGCCACGAAGCAACTAAGCCCATGCACCACAACTATTGAGCCTGTGCTCTAGAGTTCTAGAGCTGCAACCACTGAGTCCCAAACTTCTGAAGCCTGCAAGCCTAGAGTCTGTGCTCCACAACAAGAGAAGCCACAGCAATGAGAGGCCCACACACTGTAACTAGAGACTAGCCCCTGCTCTCTGACACAACAGAAAGCCTGCACGCAGAAATGAAGATCCAGCACAGCCAAAAACAAATTTAAAAAAAAAATGAACAAGAGTCCATTATTACTGACTTGACAAGTCAGAAATGCAAAGCACAAGGACACACCTGAGGCACAGAGATGTTTCATGACATTAGTCACCTGATGCCGTAAGCAAAAGCAGAAATTACCAAGGGCACCATCACAGGCAGGAATATATTCATTCCTGGCTATTCTCTTCTCAAGAATGTAAATAATCCATGAGGAATTCCCGAATTCCAGATCACATGGATAAATGGTCCACAAACAAAAGTCCTAAACAAGCCGGTTCTCTGAGACATTGGCTCCCATTAGGCTCATAACCCTAAAAGCAGAAGCAAAGGCCCACAGGAGGCACGATGGCAGCACCACTCGCTCAAACCCCCTCCACCCATCCCATTCCGTCCTGTAGAAAATTCCAGGACCAGAATCACACAAAGCTGTATGGAAAGGAACCTCCATAAACACCCCAGATTTCTAATTTTCTATTAGAATTATTAAATCCTCAAACTAGTTAATGACAAAGACTAAAGAAAATAGGTCTTTGGGTGGTTTACAAATAACTTCAGATCTTAAAGGCAATTTGACACAGTTATATTCTATGCCACATCTCTTTTTTTAAAAAAAGTTTTAAGATATAGGCAACAAAAGACCCAGTAATTGGTAACTGTCTCCTTAAAAAGAACCTTACCTTTTGATTCAAAGACAAAGCATATAATAATAGGTGCCACCTTTTGAATGTTGACTGCTTTTTTTCTCAACTATTTGAAAATTGAAGATGGGAGAAATAGCTATAACTAGTTGAGGTCACAGAGTATTACTGAAAATACATTTCCTGTGCAAAATAAAAACCATGATTTAAGAGTAACATGAAAAATACTTTTTCC
This sequence comes from Moschus berezovskii, assembly GCF_049115385.1. Lineage (NCBI taxonomy): Eukaryota > Metazoa > Chordata > Mammalia > Artiodactyla > Moschidae > Moschus > Moschus berezovskii. The sequence goes on from NC_142479.1 coordinate 63,299,492, forward strand.
TAAACATTTTGTGGGAAAGCTTAGGCAAAATAAAAATTAGACCATCCAATCAATGACTCACACTAAGGCATGTGCTTCCTTATGAATCTATGGAGCACATCAACAGACAGAAGAGAGAGGCAGGCTTGCCGTAGGGAGTGTCCAATCACTGGATTGTATGAGGCAAGAATCTGGATTCAAAGACTGTTTAAAAGCAAGAAACTAGATTTATCTGTAAGAAAGAAAAAGAACGCAAATAAAGAGCTTACCCTTGGCTGCCAGTTCTCGTACTGCTTCTGTAAATTTGCACCAATGGTTTCCAGAGCTTTCTGAGGTCCCATCGACAGAGGATCTGGGAAAGCAATGAGAAGGAGAAAGTTTTTTATTTGTTCATTTCCTCCTCGCTAAACCTCTCTTTCAGAGCTTCCTCTTAGACAATTCACTTCAAAGTCACCTTTGACTAAAGACAACATGACAGAGCCTGAGGTTTACCTGTGTTTAGCCTGACTTACAGATCTACTAAGCCTCCTTGGGAGGCTAAGAAATCACAACTCTTTATCTTTTCAGGGAAAACTGGTTTTATTACTGGTCCCTTAATTGTTTCCTTTCATCCACATTTGTCATTTTAGCACCTATGGTTCTCTTGATGAGAGTGAAAGAGGAGCATAAAAAAAGCCAGCTTAAAACTCAACGTTAAAAAAACTAAGATCATGGTATCCAGTCCTATCACTTCATGGCAAAAAGAAGGGGAAAAGGTGGAAGCAGTGACAGATTATTTATTTTCTTGGGCTTCAAAATGACTGAGGACAGTGACTGCAGCCATGAAATTAAAAGACGCTTCCTCCTTGGAAGGAAAGCAATGACAAACCTAGGCAGTGTATTAAAAAGCAGAGACATACTTGCCAACAAAGGTCCATCTAGTCAAAGCCACGGTTTTTCCACTAGTCACGTACAGATGTGAAAGTTGGACCATAAAGAAGGCTGAGAGCTGAAGAATTGATGCTTTCAAATTGTGGTGCTAGAAAAGACCCTGAGAGTCTCTTGGACTGCAAGAAGATCAAATCAGTCAGTCCTAAAGGAAATTAATCCTGAATATTCATTGGAAGGACTGATTCTGAAGCTCCAATACTTTGGCCACCTGATGCGAAGAGATGACTCACTGGAAATGACCCTGGTGCTGGGAAAGCTTGAAGGACAAAGGAGGAGATGGCAGAGGATTAGATGGTTAGGTAATATCACTGACTCAATGGACAATCTAAGCAAACCCCAAGTGATAGTGAAGGACAGGGAGGCGTGGTGTAGCAGTCCATACAGTCAACAAAGAGTTCAGACTAAGCAACTGAACAACAATAACAAAACCGTGTAACAGTGCAAAAGGAAGCAGAAAACAGTTTCCACAAACAGAAGCCATCAAACAGCTGGTCATGTCCTGTGTGTGAAGACCAACAGAGTAACTGCCAGAGCTGGTCTGAAAGCCTCTAACTCCTGTACCCTCACTTCCACACAGCGCTCTGGCTACAGCTAATCTGCGGCTAAGACAACAGAAATGGTTTCCTCTGTAAACAGATAAAGGCCTGTCCAGGAGTCACACTGATCAGGGGCAGCTCTTAGATACATCCTCTAAAGAATCATGACAAAGACAAACAGAGGGAGGAAGTTCCAAAGGTACACCAAGTCCTCAGACTTCGCCCTCCGGAAAGCCCCGGCCCCCACCTGCCCCTTCCTCCCTTGGCTGCTCCCAGGGAGGGCATGTCAAAAGCGTGTGGGAGCTGGAGAGAGCCACACCGTGCTTCTCCATGCACCTCACCAATAGCCCTCATCAGCAGTGGCAGCCTGACAGCAGCACACCCTCTTCTTCCCCCTGTCTTGGATCAAAATACGGCCACCTGAGGGAAGAGCAGGGACAGCTACAGTAGTCCATCAGACTACGATCAACAAAGTGAGGCTGTCACATCCAAACCACAGGCGTCCCTGCGGTCAATTAGTTTTATGGTTTCCTCCCAATAATATGACAGGGAATGGGAGGAGGGAGGGGACGAGAGGGAAAGGATGAGGACAACTGAAATGGTGCATTTAATACGACACTTACTAAATAAACAACTAAACAACTTAAGTAAACTAAAACAAAATCCCAGGTGGATACTGCCGACAATTTTATCAATCTGACATGGGGTGAAGAAAATTTTAAATTGTAGTTCTATCTGAACAAAACACTTCTCTTCTAATGCCTTCACAGGTTTCTACTTAATGAATGAAGGGTTAGTGAGTGAGTAGGCGGGTGGGTGGAAAAATGGAAGGAAGGAAAAGTAGATGGTAAGTGGCGTTTGTATAAAATTGTAGCTCTTCATAAATCTTGCCTGCAAGCTCTTCAGCATAACCCTCTGTATTTCGTGATGCTTAGAACTTGATAATGACATGGACTTAGTCCAACCTACCTCATAACAAAGAGAAAGCTGAAGCTTAAAGTGGTCAGACAACTTGGTCCAAGGTCACAAAGATTCTTGGTGGTGCTGGCATTCAGCCAATGTAAGAAGTGGAGTCTTTTTTTACCTCCCATCTTCTTCACATTGACACACCCTGACCACCACGTCCTATCCAATTTTCCTGCAAAAGAGCCTGCGACTACCTTGGTCATTACGTGATGGTCACCACCAGCATCAACTATGTTGGTGTTGGTCGTTCCAGCAGCATCTCGTGTTGACACTATACAGACTCCCTGCTTCCAGTCAGTTCCCAAAGATGCTACAGGGGGCAGAGGGCACAGCAGGGCTCACTGACCTGTCTTCTCTCAACCCACCTGGAGACCAACCAGCACAGTGAGTCTTTCTAAAATACCGCTTCTATGATGTCACTCCCACAAAAGGCCTATGGTGCCTCCAATGCTCCCACTTAGATAACAAGCAAAATCAGCAGAGCTAACAGACTCTGTCAAGACAGTGGAGGTTTGGGGTGGGGGTGACTAGAAGGTGACAAGAGACAAGATGGGCTTCTGGGCCACTGATAATACTGTTTCTTGATCTGGGTCTGCTCAGATTGGGAAAAGTTGTCAGCTATACACTTGGATCAGTGTACCCTCCTATACACATGCTATGCACAGATGCTCAGTCACGCTGACTCTTGGGGACCTAATGGACTGTAGTCCTCCAGGCTTCTCTGTCCCAGGGATTTCTCAGCAAGAACACTGAAGTAGGGTGCCATTCCCTTCTCCAGAGGATCTTCCTGACCCAGGGATTGAACCTGCATCTCCTACATTTCCTGCACTGGCAGGTGGATTTTTTTACCCGGAGCACCACCTGGGAACCCCACATATGCTATCAGTTCAGTTCAGTTCAGTTCAGTTGCTCAGTCGTGTCCGACTCTTTGTGACCCCATGAATCACAGCACGCCAGGCCTCCCTGTCCATCACCAACTCCCGGAGTTCACTCAAACTCATGTCCATCGAGTCGGTGATGCCATCCAGCCATCTCATTCTCTGTCATCCCCTTCTCCTCCCGCCCCCAATCCCTCCCAGCATCAGAGTCTTTTCCAGTGAGTCAACTCGTCGCATGAGGTGGCCAAAGTATTGGAGTTTCAGCTTTAGCATCAGTCCTTCCAATGAACACCCAGGATTGATCTCCTTTAGAATGGACTGGTTGAATCTCCTTGCAGTCCAAGGGACTCTCAAGAGTCTTCTCCAGCACCACAGTTCAAAAGCATCAATTCTTCGGTGATCAGCTTTCTTCACATACTTTGACGCAAATTAAAAATTTAAAAACATGCAGAACTCACTGCTCAAGGAACATCTGTACTTCTCCATAGCTTGTATTTAGTGGGCATTTCCTAAGTATTTCTTCACTGAAATATGAACAGGGTTTAAACCAAAAGTTCATAAGAGCAAGAGGCCTAGGCGCAGGCACAGGTTGCATCTAGCATCCAGCAGCAAGGCCCAGACAAGTCCAGCAAGCACTCCCAGGGCTGTGCCCACAACCAGCTCCTTCTCCTCCCAGGGTTCATTCTCACATTCCCATGCAGGCCCCACCCCCCCCCATATGGCTTGTTCCAGGTCCACCATGTCTGCTGAGTTCGAGGGACCTGTCTCTCTTGTGCTGTCTTGTCTAAAACTAAATCCTAAGAAGCATGAATACATTTCTATATATACCTCTGCACTTAACAGGTAGGTCTCCACCTAACATCTGTTGACCAATTCAACTATCCGTCAAGTCCAAGTCTGATATAAGGATCAGACGACAGGCTGTGAAAATGTCTGTAAAACCAAGAGCTGCACGCAAAGGCTTTCTACCACTATTTTTAGCTCATCGACACAGGTCTCTTAATATCCACATGTGGAGGGAAGAAGAAAATGCTTTACTCTAAGAAGTAAGAAAAACAAAGTGCCTCCCAAATATTTTCTTAGGATGACAGAACTGCCAAGCATCCAATGAATTCACAGCCATCTTGCCTCTGAAACACGGCTACTGTTAGCTAGATGTAAAAGACATCAAGGCTAAATGACATGCCCTCCCCTTCAGCGCTCAGCTCATCTACACTCCGCTTTCAAACACTGATCCTCTCAGGTACAGGAGTGCTGTTCTTTAGTGGGATTGTTTTTAGTTTAATGTGAGGCCATAAAACCAAACAGCCTCTCCCCTGCTTCCCTGAGTGTCGCCTCCATGAAATAAAACAGCATCTTATTGTCTAGAGGAACAGAGGGGTGGCACCCATGTCTGCACACCCACTCCTGCTGGGCTACCCCGGGCCTACATGCCTTTCCCCCTCCCTCGCTGGAGCTGGAATCTGGGCCTTGGCTGTGCAGCAGTCCAGCAGGGAGGGTGGGCTGTCACTGCTGGGTAGCACAGTGCATCTTCTACTTGCTTATTGTGGCACCACAGGAAAACCTAAAGGGCCACTTCAGGGACACTCACGTACATCCTCTGAGCCTCTGGAAGTAGGACTCTCCCCAACGTGTGTGGAGACTGTAGGCACACAGGTACACCAAAAGGGACTAGAAAGTAAGAATCTGCCTATTTCTCAAGTTTCCAGACCCCTTATCCCCACGATCAGGGCAGTTTCGACCAGCAGTCTCACCAGTCTGGTGTGTGTCTGCAGCCATAAAGCAATGAACTTGTAATCCCCACCCAGACCCAGGCACAGAACATGGTTCTTTCCCCTCTCTTTGGGGCGAGCACACAGAAGGAGCAGAGGCGGTACAGATGCGGGAACAGCTCAGGTTCCTACCCAGCACCTTGGCCTGTTGGGTGGGGTGGGGAGGCGAGTGCAGGCCCATGGTGGCTGCTCCTGGCTGTGAACAGTCCCCAAGTTGAGCCCTGTTCATGTTCCAGTTAATCGCCCTCCAGCCAAGAAGTGGGTGCCATTATTAGCTCCATTTTGCAGAGGAAACTAAGGCTCCAAATGGTTAAGTGACTGCTTGAGTGAAATAGCTGGAATGAATAAGCTGAGGTCATGATGAGTACAAAACCTTTTGACTTCTGGTGACGGAGCACAAAATGCTAAGACCAAGTATAAAACATCGATTGGCTGCCTTCTAAATGGGAGCATCTTTTTAGGTTATTAGAAGGTACCAAGCCCTGCAAGGGGTCTTCCTCAGGACTCCTTTCCCAGTCATGACATGCTCCAGGCATACCATCCTGAAAAAGGCAGAACCAACTTGTCATCAAGCCTGGATCTCCCTGCCTCACCAGCCAAGCCATGAGTTCAAGTCGAATAAATTGGAAGTCTGATGATGAAAGAAACATTAACACAAACAAAGCACCTCTTCCCCAAAAATGCTTATTAACAACAAAAGGGAAGGGGGGAGTCTTAAGCTGAAGTTCGGGTACCAACTTAATCAAATGATAAGAGAGCTACATATCCAGCAATGAGATTAGTCATGTGTCACCTGATAGGATCCACGGGGGAAGGTGGATCTCTTCCATGACACTCCTGCCAAAGAGTCATAAAAAAAATGTAATCCCAAGGAACCATTGGGGACATTCTGCTAAACAGAGCGCCTGTGACCTTTTAAGTATCAAGGTCATGAAAGTTAAGGAAAGACTGAAGCCTGTTCCAGGTTGAATGAAACTAAATTAGGGACAATATGTGAAGCAGGAAAGAGTCTTTGTGCCGTAAAGGACCTTATGGGGACATGTGGCAACCCTGAAAATACAACCCAACACTTACCCAGTAGTGGGACATCCATGTTAATCCCCTGTGTGTGAGGACCAGGTTTTCATTATGAAAGAGAAACTCTTGAATGTAGCAATCATACATTAATAGATTTCGAAGTGATGGAGCATCATTTCAGCAGCTTACTTTCAAATCAATGAGGAAAAAAACTGCTTAGAGCTCCACATGCAACTTTTGAAAATGTTTTTTCAAAATAAAAACTAACATATAGGCTGCTAGACACCATTACAAATTTGCTGATTCCAATCTCTAAGACTTTACCCCTCCCTTATCCCATGTTGTTGAAATCACCATCATAAGGACTTGCTTTTTAATAAAAGCCAAATGAAAAATTTTCAACTCACAAAAGGCAATATGCCCTGCTGAATTCAAAATCTATTGAAGTGATTACAAAGTAGATTGCATATCTAAACTGCAAAAAATTTTTAAGGCTATAACATTTAAAAATCTATTCGTTTGCTGGATTTCACATCAAGAAGAAAGTAAGGAATTCTCTGCATTTTTATTAACACTGTCCCATAATTGCTGATCAAAGAGACTATGTGAGATGTGAGGGAGGGTTCTTTGATTTCTCTTTGGGGGCAGGAATGTAGAAGGCAAAGGATCCCTAGAGAATCTGATGAAAACCGAAGCCCCTCAGCCCGGAAGGAGCACTTCTCCACTCAGACACCACCGCCCACACAATCCCCAGGAGTTACACTGGGATCTGGGCTGAGAAGCCTTACGTTAGAAAACCTAACAGAAGAATAGTAACAGAGGGAGGAAATAGAAAACAACTGATTAAATTCAGCTTTGACAAGGGGTAAATGAAGTGGAAACAGTCAGTGGTGGCTAATAAGAAGTCAATTTCAATCGGCACAGTCACCAAGGGATGGCAGAGAGCCAAGAAAGCATCTAAGAACACTGGCCACAGAAATCAGCCACTGTCACTGGGTGGGGAGGACAGGGGCTGCAGGCAGGAGGCTGTGAGACAAAGGCTGTCAGCCTAAGATACCCCCAAAAAGTGAAATAGGTAAGTAAAGTGGGGGGGGGGAAACCTGTTTCCCAATTCAGATCATAACAATCTGTAAATTTTACTGTTTAAAGCAGATAAAGGGAATTTCTGCTTTTGCTTAGACTAGAGAAAGCTGCAGACAGGTGGGGTATGACTTGCTCCAATCCTACCAACAAGAGAAAGCTGAAAATTCAATGGTGGACACAAAGGAAATTCATGCTGTGATGGCTTCACTGGTAAATTATACCAAAATTTATAGAAGAAATAATACCCAATTCAATACAAACTCTTCCTTGAAACAGGAAAGATGGGCATATTTCTCAACTTGTTTAATGAGACCAGCATTATTTTGCTACCAAAACGAGACAAATACATTGCAAGATGAGAAAACTATAGACCAACAACTCTCATAAGCAGAAATGCACGATTCCTTAACAGAATACTAGCAGTCAAATCTGGGAACATATAAAAAAGATAAAACACTTGAAGCTTATGCCAGAAATTCAAGGTTGGCTCAACAAGATCAATCCATATAATTCACCACATCAACAGACAAAAAAAGAAAAGCCAGGTTATTATCTCATTAGATGTTGAGAAAGCATTTGATAAGATTCAACATTGATTCCTGACAGAAACTATCAGCAAACTAAGAACAGAAGTGAACTTCTTAACTTAGAAAAGACATCAGGAAAAAACTTTGGCTAGTGTCCTGTCAGTGGTAGGAGCCTAAAGCTTTCTCCCTAATGTTTCTTCTTCAGAAACAGGTGAAGGTTGTGCTGCACCATTTCCAGTCAATAATGTGCTAAGATGCTCTGGGAGGACGATGACAAAGAACAACTTCGCCTCCTCCTGGAAAGAGGTAGGTGGGACTCCGCATTGTGCAACTGAGGCACCTGCGTGCGGGCATCAGTGCTTCAGGGTTTTTTGGTTTGTTTGTTTGTTTAAGTGTATGTAACTGGTACTAGGTACCAGATACAGGGCAAATTTAAAGGAGAAAATCATATAATCCAATAGTCATCATTTAATCAATTTTTCCTGAGACACTCTCTCCACTGCAAATGGTAAGTGAATGTATCTAAAATACCTTAAAGGTTATATAACTGCAAGAAGATATAAAATCTTCAGATTTACACAAACCAATCACAGGCCTGCAGTGGACCAAGACAGCGGAGGCAGGCCCTGCCAAGCCGAGAACCCCATGCAGTGACTCCTGCGACAGGTGGTAAGGGAGGGACCTGCACTTACCAATCCAGCATTCCAAACGCGCACAAGGGGTGGTCTTGACCACATCTGGAGGGTCCACACCAACATTCAGGCACAAAACTAAGGCAACGCTGACAGTCTTCATCTGGAAACACAACAGAAAAAACAAATATTTCAATATGAAATTCACTGATGAGTTCTCCAGTTGTTAAACTGTTCCCAGACATACAGAGCCCTCTGCATTCCCAGTCAGTCTTCAGTCGTCTGTCACCTGTGCCCCTCTTCGGGTATTTCACAATTAAGACAGGGTTTGAGTCAAGCCAGGCAGGTGGAGACAGGTACATGGCAGGAGAAGCTAGCTTTTCTCAGGCTTTCTTAAGATATACTTCATAAAAAATTATTTGATCAAAAGATTTTAAGACACATTAATACATTGTGCCAAACTACTTTGCAAAAACTCTTGCACAAATTTACACTCTGACCACGTTATTGCTATTCTTATTATTTAAAATTGTTAATTACTTAATGAGAGGGAAAAAGTATCATACTGATTTAGTTAGGATTCTTTAGTATTAATAAGGCTGAATTTTTTTTCCAAATATTTGTATCCTTTATCTTTTGTGGATCTTCTACTCATGTTTATACTATCATTTTTGTTTACTAACATTAGTGATCTTTGCTGACTGATTTTCATGGACTCTTTATATACTAAAGATGGCATCCACATTGTTGGTTGTAAATATTTCCCTAGTCCAGTGTTTGCCATTGGATTCCTTCCTCTTTCTTGACATACTAAGGCCCTGGGCCCATCAGCTGACACACCTTCCTCCACCCCTGCTCCTGCTTGAGTCCAGGGTCTCCGTGTTAGGAAAGGTCAGCCCCATCTACCCAGCTGCTCAAGCCAAAAATCTGGAACTCATCCTTCATTAGTTCACTTGTTCAACAACTTGTCCAACCCACCAGGTGCCAATTGCAGTTTTTAGAAACTGAGGACACATTAGTAAATCAAAGAAATAAAAATCCCAGGGCTTCCCTGGTAGTCCAGTGGTTAAGACTCCATGCTTCCATTGTAGGGGGCCTGGGTTCCAACCCTAGTTGAAGATCCCATGTGCCACAGGGCATGGTCCAAAAAAAAGAAAAATCCCTGCCAGGAGTCGGGAGGCTGTCATTTCAAATAGGGTGGCTGCAAGGAAGACCACTTGAACCTCTGCTCCCTCCACCTGGGTCCTGAGCACCAGCGCCCACTGTGACTACCCGTCTAGCTCGTTCATCCTGCTCCGAAATGTCCCAGAGTCTGTCAACTTCACTATCCCAACTCCTAGGCACCTCCACGTCCAACCTGTGCTCCACCACTTTCCTAGGACCCCCTCTCCTGTCTCCCCCAGTCCAGGCTTTCAAACACAACAGCGCACTGCCCTGTTTTCAGTCAGTCCCTAAAACCTTCAAGATTTACTATGAACTGCTCCACACGCTCAGAGAAGGCGATGGCACCCCACTCCAGTACTCTTGCCTGGAAAATCCCATGGACGGAGGAGCCTGGTAGGCTGCAGTCCATGGGGTCGTGAAGAGTCAGACACGACTGAGAGACTTCACTTTCACTTTTCACTTTCAGACACTTTTCACTTTCAGACACGACTGAAGCAACTTAGCAGCAGCAGCAGCAGCTCCACATGCTATTCAAGCCTTGTAAGCTTCAGCTCCTGCCAAACTCCCCACGAGTGTCCGGTCTCACCCTCAATCTCTGTCTTCAGTCCAGCTGGCATGACCTCTGGGTCTTCAGACACATGGCCCTTCTGTCTGGAGGGCTCCTTGCCTGGTCTCACCACCTCGGGCTCTCTCAGGTTCAAACTTCCATTCCCTGCGGAGGCCTTCCCAGACCTCGTCAGGGCAGACCCACCCACTCAATGCCACCCCAGCATCTGTGCCTTCCTCTTGGCAGAGCCAGGCTGATCCACATTCCTCTGCGCATCTGCAGCTCCTCCAAGGTCAGAGCTGTGACACACGGGTGCAGACACCTGACCCAGTGACCATCCATCTGCTGAGTGAGTGACTACAGGGATTTTCCTCTGAGATTTTCATTTGCTTCATACTTCACCCTTTTAATCCAGCTGGATGTTATTTCGGTATATGGTACCAGGTGAGGATGAGATAGATGGTATCACCAACTGAAAGGACATGAATTTGAGCAAATTGGAGAAGATAGTGAAGGACAGAGGAGCCTGGCATGCTGCAGCCCATGGGGTCACAAAGAGTTGGACAGAACTTAGCGACTGAACAACAATACAACCAGGTGAGGATTAATTTTTTCTCAAAGAACTATCCAATGATGCCAATTCCCCCTGTTAAATAACTTACTCAAACTCACAGGTTGGTAGTAAGCATATATTCCACAGAGACCAAATTCTATTTCTAGGTCATACCTCACTGACTTCAATAATTTATCCTCACAACATTTCACAGTGTTGGGAAACCCAGTTTTCTTCCTCACAATTTTTTTTAAACTTTTACTCAGCTCTATTTATAGTCATCTGCTTTTTTCCAAATTAATTGCTATTCTATTTCTTAATCCCATGGAGATTTTGATTAAAGTTGTTTAACCAAACTGCCTATTGACAACACTAAGTATTTTAAATTGTATTTTTTGATCGAACAATTTCACACATGAGGATCTGTCATAAGAAATACAAAATATAATGAGAGAATCTTCTACGAGTAATGATTTTCTTCACAGCATTTCTTATCATGGAAAACAAGTGGGAACGACCTAAATTTTAGGCAAATGAAGGAATGTTTAAGCACACATTATATACTCTTAACAGAATGACACCTAAATTCTTAAAATGTTAAATGAATAAAAATGGATTCAAAATACAAAAACATTACATTTAACATATAAACCAAACTTGGCAAGAAATAACATCCTTATGATATTCTATTTTTCCATACAGGAATACAGTTTATTCACATTTCAAGCTTATTCAAATTTTCTTTTAATTTTTCTCAATAATGTTCTTATAGCTTTCTTCGCCAAATCTTTTTTTTTTTTTGGCAGCGGTGGGGTGGGGGTGGGAGGAGGCGGGGTGGTGCACATGCTATTAGGCATGGGAGCTCTTAGTTCCCCAGGCAGAGACTGGACCCGTGCCTCCTGCACTGGAAGTATGGAGTCCCAAGCACTGGACCTCCTGTTCATCTCTCTTAAGATTATTTCTGGATTGTTCATGACTATTTGGGAGCAACATGCTACAAACCATGTATTTTGCCCGTAGTAGTTTCTTACTGATTGCTGAATTGTCGGAATAATGTCTAAGTCACTTTACTAAATTCTTAAACATAACTGCTTTTAGGTGACTCTCTCCAAGTTTTGTTAGCATACAAATGCACTGTCCACGCATAAGGATGAGTCTAGCTCATTCTTTTTAATAGATCACTCTTCTTTTTCTTTATTAGGTCTCACGGTATTACACAAATCTTCCAAAATCATATTACTAATAATTACAAAATGATGACAGTGCTGATCTTTGCACCTGGTTTTAATAAAATTGTCATAAATGTTTCATCATTAAGAATGATGATGGTTACTGATTTGATATAATCTTTATTACATCAAGAAAATATTCCTGTTGAAAACAGAATTTAAAGTTATATGAGGAAAAAAGGAAGTATTTTTAAGCATTTATTAATAATAATCTCAGTCTTTAAAGTAACTGCAACCCTGTGTCCAAAGATATATTGACTAGAGGAATAGTATCTTCCCAGAGACACAGACAAGAATCTTCTCATTATGAACCATAAGAAACAAAGTTTGGCTCCTTGACCTAATGTTAAGGGAAAAGGTTGAAAAATAATTAGAGAATAACAAAAATTTATTTGTTAGTCATTTTCCAGTATTGAATTGATCAGTATCAACAATTCCATACAGACGATTGATTGTTTTATAGCAAACTTACTCTTTGTGTATAAGCTGCTCAAAACTAGATGCTTCTGGAAACATTTCTGTGGTCTTCTCATGGCCCTGGTGAATAAAACTACTAGCACCTGTCCTTCGCCATACTTAAATCAAGGGCATTTTTTCTGTGCTCTATAATGTGGAACTTTGAGGTCTCCATGAGGCTTTGGTTAAACCCTGGAGCAAGTTTTAAGTTGCTTGCTAAGAAAAATGTTGCTTTCCTTATAGTCATCTGAGGGCCCTCTGGGTGCAAGAGAAGCCTTCCATGGACAAAACATTCCGTATGGATCAGGGTCTCTGCTGAGACTGTCTGCGCCACGGCAATTTTGTGTTTTGTCCTCAATCTGCAAAGAGAGCCCACTCTTAGATCCTTCACCTCTTACGAAGCCCAGGTGAAGGACACTACACTCAGGGGTCTGCTCTCAGGCCCACCCCACCCACTGTGCCTCAGCCAACCCCCTGCCTGTTACAGACCCAGGGGTTGAGCCAGCCTCCTGGGCTGATGAGAGCTCAGGAACACCCCCACATTACCCCTTTCTCTTACCTCCAGGAGTTAACAGCCAGGTCTCAGGCCCAGTCATTACTGACCATTTCTGAGCAAGAATGGCCTCCACACACCAATGCTGACTCCCTATCTGGCACATGCTATGCAGTCACCAAAAGCCCATGAAGGTGGCTGTGCCCCCACCTTAAGGAGGCATGGAGGGAGTAAGGAATTTGGAGAGAGGCACCAGGACTAAACCCTGGTCACTGGGATTTCAAAGCTCCATTGCTGGAATATTTGCTTCATCTCTCTGGGGTCAGGGAGGTGGTGCAGGGTGAGGCAGAGCATTTACGTAGCATTCCTGTGATCTCTGGTCATAATCCTATTTCTCCCACCTCATCTGACACTCTAGAAAAATTGCCTTCCCTCCGCCCCTACAACTGTAGTTAATGAACTCAGTAAAATAAATAATTTCTAATTTCATTATAAAAAGTATGACCTCTGAGGCTCTCAAAGTCCTTAGACAGAAATATTAATGGAAGCACAATCATCGCTCTTTACTATCCTGCAAGGCAGCTCGTGGGCCTCCCCTCACCAGGTCTCCACCAAGTGCACCAAACATCACTGACAGCAACAATTTTTCTGTGATTGCTTTGAAGGTGAGCAACAGGAAATCAGGGCCCTTAGAGAGAAAGTGTGAAATTAGCTCCACTCCACAAATGAAGACATGAAAGGAATTAATTTGATTCATCCCGGCTTATACAATACACACCTACCCTATATCCTGCCTTTTAAGAAAACAAGGGGGAAAGTCTCAAGAATACATTGATACATGAACTAGAAACATGTATTTGGCCTAACACTTAGCTACCAATTTAATTCCACAGTTGGACCAAAGACATGACCAGTAACTGCCCTCAAGCCAATCAAATATGTCTGAGCTCCCCTGCAAACTATAATGGCATTGGCTTGATTTTAAATGTGGTGGATTTTCAATTCTTAGCTATACCCGAACGTGTCCTTTTTGTATTTTATTTTCATTTCTATGGTAACCTCATTCCAAAAATTCTAGATTCATGTTTTTTAATAATACAGTTACAGCATTAAGAAAATGTAAGGGCTACCAACTTTAGTGTGCAAAAACTGCATAATAATACATAAAATAATCATTTTGGACTTTAAAACAGTTCCTCCCCAATGCCATATAATTGAAGATGACACAGTTATATCTCTAGAGGTTAATTTTGCATTTGAAAAGAGCATCATTCTGAGAAGCTCTAAAACATTGGGATCACTAAAAATGTGTGACCTTCGACATGCTGATTTACTCCAATCTCTCCTGAACAACTTCCTCACCCTGAAATGATGCCAATGATCTCTTAGGCCCCAAGACTTCTCTGATCCTAAAATTTTGACTCCAGGATTGGCCTCTCCAGCCATACCGGAAATATCCCTAAAGGCATGGAGCATGCTGCTTTAGGATTCTAAATTCAACCCAGAGGTCTCAACACTACCTTGGAAGAGGCTTGGGACAAGGGGTGCCTGATGCTGTTGTAATAGCCTGGGCAGTTCCCTGTACGATCCTCTGGCATCAGAGTTTTGAAATTCATGATTTTTCTAATTTACAAAAGGATAATATGGTATACATCCCATATGGCATATAACACACAGAGAAGGGTCTGGAGCAACGTCCTATTCAAAACTATTAAAATTTCCGCTGAAATGCACAAATATCCACTATCCAACAACCTCACACCAGCTCACAGCCCAGTTTTGCCCTCAAATGAACTATGAAAACATTTTCAATATTCAGAGCTTTTTGGATTTGAGAATTGGAGATCAAGGGTCTGTGGACCCAGATCACTGCCCCGACTGAAAGCCTCTGTATACTACTTGTCACCTTGATGATTAAAAATACATTAATGCCTGTCACCAGAGAATTCAAAACAAAATCACAAAGATTTCCTTTATTCATTTCTTTCTATTCAATTATCTGATAAACCATATATTTTTTAAAAGACAGAGTGGATCAAACCTGAGTATAAATTCACAGGCTGCTGTGCACAATGACATCCAAGCTGTTTTGCAGAATGAAGAAATCATGTAGGTTAAACTGGCCAATCACTGCTTTCTGCTCCCCAAACCAAGAGTCTGACTCACTCCTATTCCTTCCGACATAAACAACTGAGCGTCATGGAGAACAAACAGAAAGTAAGACTAGGGTTTGCCATATACGCCACAGCATTCACTATTCCCCTGTCCTTCCGAGGCAAAGCCACCCAATTCCCAGCAGTACTCATTAAGATTCAGAGCATCAGGCAAAAACTTGGAGCAGAGCCGAAGCTATACAAATACATAATTTATAAAGAAAGTCAGAAACTAGAACATACAGCAAACAGAGTAGATGCACCACAGGAAGAGTGGGGGGAATCAAGTTACTGAAGAAAAGGAAAAACTGGCTTGCCTCCTAATTCTCATCCCAAAGACTGCTAGATAGAAACGAACAATAAACCTAGCAAGAAGCACATCAAACGGAATTTTTGCAACCAAGACCCGTAATACAAAACAAGATTCTCATCACCAGCAGCAACTGTATGAACCTGGGCAATCCTGTTTGTCTGTTCCTTTGTTCATTTCAGTGGGAATTGGCAATGAGGGAGTGGTTCTTTAATGTATGAGCTCAGTTTGTTACCTTGAGCCACAGGCCTAATTTGGGTTTAAACACTCTTTTTTGAGGCCAAATTCTGTTTATAGTTCCCTGTCTAGATTTTCCACTAAATCCACCTTCACTCCTGTAAAACAGCCTAATAAAAAGGGAAGACACAAGAGGTAACTCTTCAACATGGAGAATCAGAAAGTCTCATCCAGAGATGTTGTTTCAGATGGGTGCAGAGCTCTCCCCCCTCCCCCTCCCACCCCATCCAAATGCTGAGGACACGCAGAGCAAGAGTACTTCCAACATCGGAGACCCTTGGGAAATTTAGGTTTCTAAGAACCAAATTAAAGAACTGCATACTAAATAGGCTGATTACACAGATCATAACTGCTTTAAACAAGCAAAAGAAATCCCTTCTCAAAGGAATACTACACTGATCCTTTTTGTGATTCTTTCATGAAACAGATGGTCTCCCCTCGGTGCTACCTTTGCAAACCTGGGCATCTGTGATGGGGGTTCTACATGCCCCCCTGGCCTGAGGAGCCAGTCTATTTGCACTAACGAGCTCAGTGAGGAACCAAAAATGATGTCCTTGCCTTTTCTTATAAACACCTTTTGGGATGAAATTTAAGTGTGTACACACACATACATACACAATTAACTCTCCAGTCTGCTCCCTCATAAAGTGAAAATAAAAATACTTGTCACAGAGAGATAATATGAAGAAGTTGTCTATACTGAAAAATTAACTTTAAATATGTCGACAATATACAAACAATTCTGTCGAGGCCTCAGGGTCTGACCTGAAGGCACAGGTTAAAGAACACTCTGGGTCATGTGCTGGAACATGAAAGTGAAAATGAAGTCACTCAGTCATGTCCAACTCTCTGTGGGCCCACCATGGGATTTCTCCATCCATGGGATTCTCCAGGCAAGAATACTGGAGTGGGTTGCCATTTCCTTCTCCAGGGGATCTTCCCAACCCAGGGATCGAACCCAGCTCTCCCGCATTGCAGGCAGACGCTTTAACCTCTGAGCCACGAGGGAACATGACACCACCTTTAAAGCACATCTGGAGAAGGCAATGGCAAGCCACTCCAGTACTCTTGCCTAGAAAATCCCATGGATGGAGGAGCCTGGTAGGCTGCAGTCCATGGGATCGCTACAAGTCAGACATGACTAAGCAACTTCACTTTCACTTTTCACTTTCACACATGGAGAAGGAAATGGCAAACCACTCCAGTGTTCTTGCCTGGAGAATCCCAGGGATGGGGGAGCCTGGTGGGCTGCCGTCTATGGGGTCGCACAGAGTTGGACACGACTGAAGTGACTTAGCAACAGGTTGCACAACTCTGTTGGAAGCCGGCAAACTTTGTAACATGGGTACTAGATATAGATCTCAATAAACTTGTTAGAAAAGACATCTTTTCAGAGAATGTTAAATAGCATGAGATATACCCAAACATAATCTGAGTGGAGAGAGGAGGTACACAGCCAGATCCGTAATTCTTATTCCAAATATTCAAGTACACGAACGCTGAAGACACAGAGTTAAAAAACAAGATATCACAAGTAGTTCTGATCTCTAGGGAGTGGAAAGTGTGGATGATTCCTCTTTTTCAAACTTTCTACCATGAACATACATCATTTCTATAAGCAAATGGAAAGGTTATAAAAATTATTTTATCACAATAGTCAGTAAGTTTTTGCATGTGTGCATGGATGTATATGTCATCTTTATTGTGTACTGAAAATAAAGAGTAGCTTGTTCTGTTAGCTGAAGCTTAGACTAGTATCCAAGGCAACGAGTGGGCCAGGATCATGTGAGTGATTCCCAAGGGACCTACGGGGACAGCACTATGCCAGCCACACTGAGCGTGGCCTCGTAATCAGCAGCACCTGGTCTTGGCAAAGCAGGGAAAGCAAACGGCTTTAGTGTATGTCTTCTCCACCCCGTCCCAGGTTAGGCCACAAGATAAGGCCCGCTGCCAAAACTGCTTCCATGGGAAAAACAAGATTTTCCAATTCAATAAATGGATTGATTTCAAGGCTGTTTGGAAGTTTGTGTCATTTGATAAAACACTGAACTGCTGCTGCTTTACCACTCCTAATGTAAATTACAATTAGCAGCAGCAGCATGGGACTGAGTCATTCATTCAGGACTAATTTTTCATCCCCTCTTCATTATCCAGCATATGTTACCCATAGTACAGACTTCATAAAAACAATTTCAAGGCAAACCAAAGCACACAGAGCTCCCATGCTGGCTGAAAAAATATACCCGCGGTGATTGGAACACCTTCATAACAGGCATTTCACCATTGAAAGGCTGAGGATGCTACGTGTGGCTGTTTTCTTCTAGCCCCATCCAGCCTCTTGGTTGGGCCAACATATGATATGAAGCCATTCTCAAAGGTGCCACAGCTCCAAGCAGAGGGTAGTGCAGATGCTGCTAATGGAGACCTTGAAGAGCATCAGCGTCAGGAACTGGCAAGCGGGCCCCACTAAGCCATCAAGGCAGAAGCGTGGCTAAATGGATGTTTTTCAGGAAGATTAACTCATGACAACAGCTAACATTTACTTGGGAAGGAAGAGGCTGAAGGAAGGGAAATTACCAGGAAACTGCCACAGAGAAACAAGAAGACACGTACCGGGTACATGCAGAGAGAGTGGGAAAGGAAGAAGCCTCTATTTCAAAGAGAATAGAAGACAGCATGTGCTGCTAAGTGGGTGTCGGAGATGAAAGGAACAAGGAAATCAAAGGTCCTGCATGGTTCAACTCTGTTAATAAGCCGTCATTTAAAAGCACCCACGGGAAACCACGTGGTAGACATCTGCCATCTGACTCCCCATAACCTTCTTAACACCTTCTATACATCTTGATAACCTCCTATGTTGTGGGCCCTACCCTCCCAAAGTAGAAAGGAAAACAATGGTCTCAGACTCTCTTGCAGCTAAGGGGCCAGCACGTGGCCTGGCCTCCTCCAGACAGATACACCTGCCTGAGAACCAGATTCTGAATCCAGTGATGCCAAGCTATTGCTCCACAGGGAACTCTGTGGCTGAGGCACCTGGCTCTGGAGGGTGGCAGCCACCCAGTTCTTGGGTTCATTCCAATGTATCAGTGGTTCAGCAGCTACAGAAGCTCCTTGGGGTCTTCATAACCTCAGGGTTTGGCCCTGGGTCCTCCCAGGGATCTTCAACACATTTCTTTTCTGCTTAACCGCACAGCATGCACTCCAATGCCTATAACTAAGAATCGGTAAGGCTCTTTAGGGGTGAAAACATTCAGAGGGCACAATCATCATTGGATTTAACTATATGGGCATCTTATACTAATCACTGCTAGAACCAAGATTGCTGGGAGAAGTATCAATAACCTCAGATATGCAGATGACACCACCCTTATGGCAGAAAGTCAAGAAGAACTAAAGAGCCTCCTGGTGAAAGTGAAAGAGGAGAGTGAAAAAGCTGGCTTAAAACTCAACATTCAGAAAACTAAGATCATGGCATCTGGTCCCATCACTACATGGCAAATAGATGGGGAAACAGTGACAGACTTTATTTTTTTGGGCTCCAAAATCATGGCAGATGGTGACTGCAGCCATGAAATTAAAAGATGCTTGCTCCTTGGAAGAAAAGCTATGACCAACCTAGACAGCATATTAAAAGGCAGAGATGTTACTTTGCCAACAAAGGTCCATCGAGTCAAAGCTATGGTTTTTTTCCAGTAGTCATGTATGGATGTGAGAGTTGAACTATAAGGAAAGCTGAGCACTGAAGAATTGATGCTTTGAACTGTGGAGTCCCTTGGACAGCAAGGAGATTCAACCAATCCATCCTAAAGGAAATCAGTCCTGAATATTCATTGGAAGGACTGATGCTGAAGCTGAAACTCCAATACTTTGGTCACCTGATGCAAAGAACTGACTCATTGAAAAAGACCCCGATGCTGGGAAAGATTGAAGGAGGGAAGAGAAGGGGATGACAGAGAATGAGATGGTTGGATGGTATCACCGACTCAATGGACATGAGTTTGAGTAAGCTCTGGGAGTTGGTGATGGACGGGGAAGCCTGGTGTACTGCAGTCCATGGGGTCCCAAAGAGTTGGACATGACTGAGCAACTGAACTGAACTGCTGCTGCTGCTGAGTTGCTTCAATCGTGTCCAACTCTGTACAACCCCATACACAGCAGCCACCAGGCTCTGCCGTCCCTGGGATTCTCCAGGCAAGAACACTGGAGTGGGTTGCCATTTCCTTCTCCAATGCATGAAAGTGAAAAGTGAAAGTCGCTCAGTCGTGTCCGACTCAACTGATACTAATTACCAACTCAGACATCATCAAACCAAGGAACTAAAGACACACAATCTTACCAAGGTACGTTATCCCAACAAGTGGCACTTTTGGCTCCAGTCTGATACAGACTAGCTGTGTCTAAGGAAGGGAAGAAGGAAATGAAAGGTAAGAGCTGAATCATCACTGAACCATCACCACCAAGAATCTTCCTGAGTCCTAAACACACTCAATCTGAAGGCACCAAAAGTCGTATCTTAACCTCACAGCAATTTAAATCTAAAACTGGGTTCTTGCAACTCCTTTCTCCTTGATTATAAAAATGGAGCCCACTAAGTTCTCAGCACAGCACTCTCTTGCCTACCCACCCTGATCTCTTACAAGTGTCCTATCCTAATAAACTCTTCCCTTACCTCTCATCCTGCCTCTTGCTGAATTCTTTCTGCACCAAAATAGAAGAACCTCTGCTCTACTGAGCCCTGAAATGTGCTCTATGCTTTCAGGACCATGGCCAGGGACATGCACAGCAAAGACTGCACACCTGCCAGGAGATGAGCTTCAGCGTCATCTACAAGAACGGGGCCCAGGGAGGGTCCCTGGCTCTGAGGAACTGTGGTGGTGTTTATGTACTGTGAAATCTGAGTTGCTTTTTGGTCTTTTTATAAATATACACACACACTTCTATATATTGGAAATAACTATTGGCTCTAAGTGGAAGACCCAAAGGTTTTCACTGTACTCTTCTTTCAAAGCCCAGAGGCAATCTACATTGAAAAAATGAAAACTGATCACAAGAATTCAAGCAAAAATATACCCCATGGCTTGAAAGTAGTTTCCAGGTAATAGAAAGCATTTCTGTTTCCATGAGAGGACAGTTCTGGAAACCAGTCTCCCCAGCAGACTGCACATAGAACTGCCTCACTCTAACGGTCCACAGGAAAGGCAGGGGGCCCACAACATCCACACAACTTTCTGCCATTCAGCTTAGCTGACGGGGAGTGCGACAGTAGCCCTAGCCCAACACGAAGCCTGGAGGTCAGAGAACTTTCCAGGTTTCCCTTCAGGAGTGAGTTCTAACTCATCAGGGATGGCAGTACTTCCTGTAGCCTTCTCTTTATCAGTAAGTCTAGACTCCCTCAGCTCCCGTCACGTGGGTCAAAGGACCACTCAGGAATCTCTGCCTCACATGCCCGCCCTCTCACAGACAGAGCTGCGTGAGAACCACAGATACATGGGCACAGTGTGAGAGCACCACCGCCTGCCCTTCCCCAGGCAGAGGTCCCACACGTGGCACCTCCCCACCAAACCAGCTCCCTCCCTGCACCAACACCACCAGCAGGACACCTCAGCATTCTGTAACTAAATAACTCACAGCAGCAACCAAACACTTGCTCACTTTAATAAGCTAAGGAAACTGACAACAATGGAAACATTCCTCAGTACAAGAACAAAATTCAGTACTGCTTTCCATCTATATCATCATCGTGTTGTATAATCAAGCTTCTGCTGCACAAACCAATACTAGGAAACATTTCATATTTTGCTTAGTTGATTGTATAATGAAAATAGTAAAACTGAACAAGCATGTGGAGAAGAAGGGAGGAGGGACAAGGGGGGAAATTGAGGGGAGAGGCCAATTCCTGCTGGGAAGTCTCTTCTCCTGCTTAGTGCCCTCACCCTCCTGTCTTCTGACCTCTCCTTGTCATCATTCCTACCTCCCACAGCCCCAAACCTGCTCCACTCGTGTTGCCTATGTGAGTGAAATGTACTGACGATTACCCAGTTCTAAATCTGGACACTTCACCCCAATCTAATGTTCTCAAATTAATGTCCACACATTCCTTCTCCATCCCCTGAGTTCAAGCCTCAGCCTGTCTCTCCTCCATGACTCCAATAGCTCCCCTCCAATTCAAGCTCCTCTAATATATCTCCATTTTTAACACCATGGATGCCTTCCATACTGACAGCCTAACTATGCCATCCCATCACCCTGGACAGCAGTGCAAGGCCCCAAAGGATCACTCCTTTACATTCATATATGCAGCCAATGGGCTTTCCTGGTGGCTCAGATGATAAAGAATCCGTCTGTGATGTGGGAGATCTGGGTTGGGAAGCTCCCCTAGAGGAGGGCATGGCAACCCACTCTAGTACTCTTGCCTGGAGAATCCCACGGACAGAGGAGCCTGGCAGGCAGGGCCACAGTCCATGGGGTCACAAAGAGTTGGACATGACTGAGTGACCAAGCATAGCACACATGTAGTCAACAACTCCCAAAATAGACAACACTCTCTCACATTCTTTGCCTTTTTTCTGCTGGATCACCCTCTGATTTATTACATGTGCACACGTGCATGTGTGCATGCACACACATGCTGCATGCAGATTTAGGAGAAATTTCCATCTCCACACCTAACCAAACTGTTAATATTGATTTGTTTAAAAAAAATGAAAGAAAAAAAACTGAGAAGAAAAACAAATAGCAAAAACTAGGAAAAAGAACAAAAAAATACAGACAAGCCCTTTCTAAAAGAAAAAACTCAAAAAGCCAATACACATACCAAAATCTGTGCATCCTCACTATTTCTCAGAGAAATAGGTGAGATACCATTTCACATCATAGGACTGGAAAAGACTTTCCAGTCTGACAATACATATACTTGCAAGGTTGTGGGTGAAGAGGAGCTCTCGACACTCCTGGATGTGGGAGCATGAACGCACTACTCCCTGGAAAGGATTCTGGCAACATGATGGAGTGGAAGGGTGTACGTGTCCCACAACTCTGTTCCATTCTAGCAAATACCATAGACATACACTCACACATGTGCAAACATAGGCACGATAAGGACGTTTGCTGGGTTCTGTCTTGAGAAGTGAGAAAATTAGAAACAACCTAACTGTCTAACAAGAGGGACTGGATGCTTGTGCATAGAGCTCTTCTCTGCAGGGGATGAATGAAAGATCTGTACTGAGATATCAATGAGGCCACGAATATTACTACATTTTTTCAAATGAATGCAAGGATTGGAGAAGAGTTTATAAAAGCTCTGAAGGGCAGCACAGAGACTCCTCTGACTGTAGGAGAATGAGTAGCCCACCCAAGAAATCACCATGGCGATGTGTCCAGAAGGGACAAACAGCAGAAGGGAAAATCTGAATCAAGCACATTAGGAAAGTTTTCCACTTGTCCGGGAAGAACCACTCCACCCCATTCAATGCTGATGAGATGACAAGTGGAAACAGAGCCTGTACTGTATGCAATGTCTCTTCGGCTTCAATGTCTCTGAATTAAGCCACAAGCTGCCTCACAAGTTTCTGCTTTGCTGTTTTGGGTGCCTTAGTCCCAAACTTGGATCCAAGAGTATGAACTATGTCATTACCTTCTTGCAAACTCCTTCCAGTGTCAAATCAAACACTATGTCAAACAAAAGTTAGCACACGATACAGACCTACTGGACAAACTATTACACACTGCAGACATCTGAACTGCTACCATGCTACCTGAGTGCCTCTCAAAAGCAGCCACAAAAATCCCCTGGCCAGAAACAAGAACCTTCATGCTCTTGTAAGAGCAAATTATGCTGTGTTTTGAGACTATCTAATGAACCTGTGACATGACGACCCACTCCCCTGCTGAACCCCACCTTCCCAATTCCACCTCTGTGAGAGCCCATTCAAACAAGAAAAAACATCATCAAAATTCAAACTGCATGGAGCTTCTCTCCAAAATGCCTTCTACAAAAAAGTTCCTAGATATCAGCATCTTCAAGTATGAAAGGACAAAAGTTAAAAGCTACACAATCTAAGACATGAGTCAAATAAAATACAAACCTGGGTATCCTTCTCCTCATCACAGAGAAACACCACAAATGGTCCCATAATTAGCCATAAACCTGAGGTGTCACACACCCCCCTCGATGACCACAAATGTACTAGCCTATAAGAGGACCCGCAACCGTTAAGGCAAACATTTAAAATCAAAAAGAATGCATTTGAATCAGTTCTAATGAGGTGGATGAAATTGAAGCCTATTATACAGAGTCCGGGAGTTGGTGGTGGACAGGGAGGCCTGGCGTGCTGTGATTCATGGGGTCGCGGAGAGTCGGACACGACTGAGCGACTGAACTGAACTGAACTGATACAGAGTGAAGTAAGCCAGAAAGAAAAACATCAATACAGTATACTAACGCATATATACGGAATTTAGAAAGATGGTAACCTTAACCCTGTATACGAGACTGCAAAAGAGATATAGGTGTATAGAACAGTCTTTGGGACTCTGTGGGAGAGGGTGAAGGTGGGATGATTTGGGAGAATGGCATTGTAACATGTATATTATCATATGTGAAATGAATCACCAGTCCAGGTTCGACGCATGATACAGGATGCTTGGGGCTGGTGCACGGGGATGACCTGGAGGGAGGATATGGGGAAGAGAGAGGTGGGAGGGGGGTTCAAGAAAGGGAACACATGTACACCCAGGGCGGATTCGTGTCAATGTATGGCAAAACCAACCAATATATTAATGTAAGGTAATTTGCCTCCAATAAAATTAAAAAAAAAAAACAATAAAACAGAAAGTTGGAAACTAACAGTGCCTGCTAGCCTTTAAAGAGAGGAAAAAGGGAAACTGAAGAAGAAAATATTATAACAGATATAGCCAAAAAGATAAACATACTTCTATTTGACATTTTTTTTTAACTTTTGCAAAGTAACGATAGGTCAATCCTCTACTACTGATTCCAATCCCAACTTGAAAGATGTGAGAATGAGGACATGCCAGGGATAAGCAGATTTCCTGAAAATAAAATGTACATATGAATAATATGAATGTAAACAAAATAGCTGCCCCACAGAAATTGCTTCCAGAGGACCCTGGTTTCTAATGTGCGTTTCTTCGCAACCTGAATCCACATTAATAAACCCTTTCCACCTAAGACAGCATGAACTAACATTCAAACTAATCTGCCAGCCTTTAGTTTTAAATGGCAATACAATGAAAATGATAACAACCATAAATCTTATCAAAACTTAAATTTATAGTGGTCCAAAAAAAGTAAATATTATATTTTAGTAAACTTCCTGGCCAAACTCCCCAAAACATTGCAACCCAAACAACGGGGCAGCTGGTTGATGGCCAGAACCCTCATAAGAAAATTTCAAGTAGCTTGGCAATATTACTGAAAACGTCATACCACATACACTGTAAACAGAGGGAATGCACGACTCATAAAAACACTTCTGCTAAGATGGTGCGGTCAACCTCACTCAGTAACTGAATACCCTACACAAGATACAGCCATCTAACACACTGCAAGCCCTCTCCATGGAGAATCACAGGTTTACTGCAAGTTTCCAGACTTCCATGTGTTGTGCTTTCACTTTTTTCCTATCCAATAAAACTAGATGCTTAAGAAGTAAGTGGGGGGTGGGTATAAGGGTCGATTTCTTTTTATACAATCAGAAAATCCATCTGAATCCCGCTGTGACACTGCAATAGAACCCCAGAACAACCCACTTAATAATAAGTTGTAAAAGTTTTAAATCTTAGCATCCTTCCCCTAATCTGAGCAACTTTTAGGCTACAACAACTTCAAAGGCAGAAAAGCCAAGTCCAACTTCTACCATGTTTTGTTTAAAAATAAATATATATAGATACAGATTATAAACATGAGAACAAAGAATCATGATATTGACCCTTTGCCAATCCAATCAAATAATTTTGAAGAAAAGGTCGATACGCTCTCAAAGGTAGCAGATTTGTATAGTGTTGAGTGCCTCTCTGTAACATTCAGTCAAACAATCAATCAATCCAGCTGGAAAACAAAGTGAACAGAAAGGATTACCATTGAATTCAGGTGCTAGTCGCATATTTTCTTTTTCTGACCCCCAGAAATCAATGGACATGAGTCTGAGCAATCTCCAGGAGTTGGTGATGGACAGGGAAGCTTGGCGTGCTGCAGTCCATGGGGTTGCAAAGAGTCAGACAACGACTGAGCAACTGAACTGAAATGAGTTGCATATTTTCTCTCTTTTTCTGACCCCCAGGCACACACACAGAGAGGCCATTTACAGAGCTCCTGATGAAGGTCCTCATAACCCCCTAGCTCTAACTTCTGAAATATACATAACCTAAAATAAAAAAGGGATACTTGTCACCAGAACAGATGTTGCAGGGTTTTATCTCTAAGAGCTTCATGGGAAGAAATCCCACTCTTCATGGGAAGAAATGGCAGTCACCACAGAACCAAGTGCAGCCACCATTGATTAACGTCCACCACACTTGAGAAACAAAGGAGAGAAGAGCAACCCTGTGATGGATATTTTTAATTAAAACGTTCAGTTTTTCAGTAATAGCTAGTTCCCTCTGCTGATTTTTAAAGGCTTTTATTCTTGAGCTGTGCTCCAGCCCTTAGCAAGCTCTTCCACACACAGGGAGGGCACACACATTCCTGATTTAGGTGGGAGAAGGGAAATGCTGCAAGTGTTTCTAGTGTCACGTGGCTGAGGTGTATCTTTTGCCCAAATGCAAGCACTTCACGTAAACCATTATATGGCAACAGCAGCAGCACAGAAAGGAGTCTGTCTCTGATGGCTGGAAACGCTGGTGTCAGGTTGAGAATGCTTCCACATTCGAAGAACTTAAAGGTCATTAAACACCATTTTTGTTTCTATAAACCAGCAGCTCTCAACCTTTATGGTCTCAGGACCCCTTTACACTCTTAAAAATCATGGTAGATATCAAAGAACTTTTCTGCCAATTATAACAATATTTATCATGTGATAAGTTAAAACTGAGGATTTTTTCATTTTTATTAATTCAAAATTAACAATTATAAGTCTACTATGTATTAATATAAATGATATACTTTATTTTTAGAAATCTACCTCACCAAACAAACAAACAAACTTTTAGTGAGAAGCGTGGCAGTGTTTTTATCTTTGCAGTCACTGGGATGTCTGACTTAATAGAGAACAACGGGATTCGGGATTCTCTACCTGCTTTTGCGCTCAGTCTGTCGCAGTATATTCTTTCGAAGTATACAAAGAAAATCCAACCTCACCTGGGTAGGAAGCTGCATATATATAGGTAGTCTTCTCAAATAACTGTCAATATTTTCTGATACTACACCAAAACTCAACAAGTGGTAGTTTCTCAAAGGTTATCTGCCATGTAGCCTCTGAAGCCACTTCAAGACCCTTTTCCTATTCTGTTACACTGAGTTCCAGCGTTTTACCTTGGGCTCTAAGTGGCTCATTAACCCACATGTGATTTTGCAACATCATCACCGAGGGGTGTGGACCTTCCAAATACTGACACAATTCATTCTCCAACATCAAACCATCACGTTTAGTACCATCACGACTGGTCTCATCTGAAAAGGCTTTAGGCAGTGGGAAGCTGTCAACCCACAGTGGCAGATACAAGTTTTTCAACCATCTAATTTTCAGTCAAAGCTCAAATTTTATCATTGGTTCAGTTGTTTCCCTTGAAGCGACAGCTCACTTTTCATTTTGGAGAAAATTCTTACAGTTGTTCTTTCAAGGAAAAACAGTGGTGGTGGGGGCGGGGAGGAGAGGACCAGTTCAGCTCACAACTTGACTGCACAAGTGCTTTTCATTGAGATAACCATCAATCTCAATATGCAGCAGAAGTGCTTTTGGCATACTATAAGTGGTCTAAAGGGTCAAGATTTAACAGTATCTTCCCGCTTCATCTTAATTAAAAGCGGCATTATTTTTTTACTTCAAGAGTGAGACTAGGAAGAACACAATGTCCAGCCCAAGGTGGGGTGGCTGCCTGACCCACACCCAGACAGCAGCTTCACCTGCCACTCCTGTACCACCTGTGCACATGTCAACACAGGGAAAAGCCACCAATGTCTCAGTAACTGACCTTACAGAACCTGGAAGAATCATGGAGGACCCCCAGGAGTCTGTGAACACACTGTACTGAGTTTGTAGGAATGTGAAAACATACTGCACTGAATCTTCTTTATTTATCACAAGACTTGCAAGAATACTTAAAGTGAATGTTCCTAGAGAGCTGTTTGCCCCAATAAATCAGGAGATTTAGTGTTCTATCAGGACCCTAAATAATCATGGAGGAAAACGGAAAGTTACCAAGCTACAGCTTACTAAGATCTATTGGGTCAGAGATGGCAATAAATGATCTGTCCAATAAAGGTTATTTTACAAACAACTTGCTCACTTGTGTGATACTGTCCCATCACCTCTCCCACAGTGCACATCCCAAATCTGCCCTCCTCTTGCCATCTTGCCACTACCACTTTGGGGCAAGCCACCAGCAACTCTTACCCACACATCAGAGCAGCCTAAGTCTCTCCTACCTGCCCCTACAATCCATTCTCCAGTCTCTTAAATAGAAATCAAATGACATCACTCCTGTGATAAAACCCAGAAATGGATCCCTAACACACATAAAACAAAGTCAAACTCCTCACCAGGGTCCACATGCCCCAGCATGACAGTCCAAGCCAATTGCTCTTTAGCCTCACCAGCTAACAGTGAGTCTAGCCTTCTTTCTATTCCTCTCCTGGGCCACACTCACTCCAGCCTCAGGGCCTTTGAATGGGAAGTAGATGAACAGACCACAACTGAGGGGGACAGGGTAAAGCTGCACTGGTTGGGGCAAGGCATAGCCATGAATGCAGATAGAAAAGAAGAAAAGCAGAGAATAAATGAGTAAGCATCAATCACAAGAAGCTAGGGGCAAAGCAGATAAACCCAAAGAAAGTAAAAGGAAGGAAACAAAGATCAGATAGTGACAAAACAGAAAATACATACAGAAGAAAAGACAGAGATACAAACTGGCTCTCTGAAAAAGACTAAACTCCAGTGCAGTACCTCCCAACCTTCTTTTCATCACTGACCCCCTGAAGAGTCTTTCTAAACATTTTTTTCCTGATGGCTCTCCCCATAAAATTCTAATACTGCAGAAATACTGCCTATCTGTCAACAGGAAGCACACCTGGGTTTTATGCATAAAGAGTAAGAATTTTTCTGTCCCCTCTACCAAGAACCAACTTTCCCCCTTGAGGCAGTCCGGCCCCTGTGGAGAATGGATGCTTCTGTGAGACCAAAAGAAATGGCACAAATAACCACTATCAATAAAAGAGCCGCTCTAGAGACACTGAAAAGAGGAGGACCTTTTCAACAATTTTATGCTACTAAATTTTTTAACTTTATTAGATAAAAAGTCAAATTCCTAAAAAAATACAACTTTTCAAAACCAAATCGTAACAAAAAACATTCACAGAAATGATGCTAGACTTGGATGAATAACTGGAAAGTTCTACAAATACTGCTGAAAGCCAGAAGAAATAAATGGGAAACATTCCCAAAACTCATATTTTTATGCTAGCAAAACCTTGGTATTAAAACCCAACAGACAAAAAATACAAGGGGAAGAAAAGAGGTAGCCTCTCATTGAGAACAAAGATAAAAAATCTTAAGCAAACCAAAACCAGCATGAGACATGATGTTCAAGTAGGGTCATATCTGAAATGTGAGAGAGGTTTCACTATTAAAAACACTGTGGTACATGAGAACAGACTTTTGGACATGGGCTGCAGGGAGGACGGAGTGGGTGAGACGAATGGAGACAGCAGCATGGAAGCATATACACTCCCGTATGTAAAACAGATAGCCGGTGGAAATCTGCTGTATGACTCAGGAAACTCAAACCAGGGCTCTGTAACAGCCTAGAGGAGTGGGAAAGGGCAGGAAGTGGGAGGAAGGTTTAAGATGGAATGGACATATGTATCAGTTCAGTTCAGTTCAGTCGCTCAGTCGTATCCGACTCTCCGCGACCCCATGAATCACAGCACGCCAGGCCTCCCTGTCCATCACCAACTCCCGGAGTACACTCAAACTCATGTCCACAGAGTCGGTGATGCCATCCAGCCATCTCATTCTCCGTCGTCCCCTTCTCCTCCCACCCCCAACCTTTCCCAGCATCAGAGTCTTTTCCAGTGAGTCAACTCGTCGCATGAGGTGGCCAAAGTATTGCAGTTTCAGCTTTAGCATCAGTCCCTCCAATGAACATCCAGGATTGATCTCCCTTAGGATGGACTGGTTGGATCTCCTTGCAGTATAAGGGACTCTCATACCTATGGTTAATTTATGTTAATGTATGGCAGAAATGAAACCAATATTGTAAAGCAATTATCCTTCAATTAAAAATAAATAAACTGAAAAAAACTGAGTGTGTGTTCACACACGTACATGTGTATACAGGAATATATCAACTTTACCATATTAACAAATTAAAAAAGAAGGAAAAGCATATGATCACCTCAATATATGCAGAGCATCCATGTGCATGCTCAATAGATGTAGAACAAGCATTTAAATAAATAGCACTGCAACATATACATTAACATATGTAAAACAGAGAGCCAGTGGGAGTTTGATATATGATGCAGGGCACCCAAAGCTGGTGCTCTGTGACAACCTGGAGGGATGGGGTGGAGAGGGAAGTGGGAGGAGGGTTCAAGAGGGAGGGGACACATGTATGCCTAAGAATGATTCATACTGATGTATGGCAAAAACCATCACAATATTGTAAAGTAATTATCCTCCAATTAAAATAAATTTTTAAAAAATAAAATTAAAAAAATTTTTAAATAGCCACTCAATGTAAAAAGAACTCTTGAACAAGAAAAAAAATTTTCTTAACTTGATCAAGACAGTCTACAAAAGAGTATAGCAAAAATCATCTTTCATAGTGAAAGACTTAAAGTTCCCCCTTTGAGATAAGAAGCAAGCTAAGAATATCCCCACCCATATTCAACACCAATCTTGGTCAGTGTAGCACAGTTAGAAACAGAAAAGTGCACAAAAAGACTGGAACAGAAAAAACACATCTGTCATTAGTTGCAGAAGACTGATTATGTTTACAGAAATCCAAAAGAAATGTGGATAAATACTCAAATTAATAAAAGCATTTGGCAAGGCTGCTGGATACTAAATCAGTATATAAAATCAACTGCATTCCCACACACCAGAATAGACAATATAATGCTTCTAAGACACCATCAGATAGCATTTAGAAATTCAAATATCTGAGAATAAGTTCAATAAAGACATGAAAGACTTCTACATAAAAAATTAGAAAACTAAGTTTGAAAGATGTTAATTCTCTGAAATGATCTATGCACCTGCAGATTCAATTAAATCACAACCAAAATCTTGACAGGTGTTTTGCCCTCTCGCTGGAATCTGACCCACCGGTTCTTAAAACATATATGGAAATGGAAAGGGACGAGAAGAGCCAAGACACTCTGGAGGAAGATCAAGAGGAGACCATCTGCATTTCCAGATTACTTGAAGCTTTAGAGATAAGGAAAGAGTGACACTGGCACATAGAAGACAGGTCCCCAGAACTGCACTGAAAGACCAAAAAAATATCCAAGCACACTCAGCTCTTGATTTGTACCAAAAACAGTGCTGCAGGGGAGTAACACTGGTCCTTGGCAATAAAAGGTGCCGGGGCCTTTTCGCATATTCATATGAAACAAAACAAAATAGTACCCCTGCCTCACACCATATGCAAAAAGTAATGGTGAGTAGGTAATAGCTTGAATATGAGAGTCGGACTATAAAGAAAGCTGAGCACCAAAGAATTGATGCTTTTGAACTGTGGTGTTGAAGAAGACTCTTCAGAGTCCCTTGGACTGCAAGGAGATCCAACCAGTCCATCCTAAAGGAGATCAGACCTGAATATTCATTAGAAGGACTGTTACTGAAGCTGAAACTCCAATACTTTGGCCACCTGATGCAAAGAACTGATCTGTTGGAAAAGACCCTGATGCTAGGAAAGACTGAAAGCGGGAGAAGAAGGGGACGACAAAGGATGAGATGGCTGGATGGCATCACCGACTCGATGGATGTGAGTTTTGGAGTAAGCTCCAGGAGTTGGTGATGGACAGGGAAGCCTGGTGTGCTGCAGTTCATAGGCTCGCAAAGAGTCAGACATGACTGAGCGACTGAACTGAACTGAATAGACAGTCTGATTATATAATTTACCCTCCAATCTGGACACTTCATTATAGAGTGAAAAAGGATGCTATGAATAATCATTCTAAGACAGCAGGTACTAATTAGGACTGCCCTCAGCATACTGGGACTTATGGTCATCCTAGTTACAGACCTAAATATAAACAGCAAAATTATAAAGCTTTTAGGATACATTAGAGGACACAGTCTTGCCCATAGGAAAAGACTTAACATAAGCATAAACCACAGGAAAAGTACTGATACATTCAACTACAATATAATTACTTCTGTTTATCACAGGGGTTCATAAAAAGATGGAAAAATCATATCACAGAGTAGGAAATGTGCCACATATCAAACATATTTAAAAAGAACTTAATCTAGAACATGCAAAGAACTCCCACAAACCAATACAAAACAACCAACAGAAAAATGAGCAAAACCCTGGATAGGCATTTCAGGCAACAGGCTAGCCTAAATGACCTGTTAGACAAAAAGGTACTCAATTTCATTAGTCACAAAAGTAGTGAAATTACCTTTAATTTTATTGAAATATAGTTGATTTACAATGTCATGTTTAATTTCTGCTGTACAGCAAAGTGACTCAGTTATATGTTCTTTTTCATATTCTCTTCCATTATGGTTTATCACAGGATATTGAATACAGTTCCCTGAGCTATACAGTAGGAACCTGTTGTTTATCTATCCTACATTTAATAGTTTGCATCTGCTAATCCTAAACTCCCAACCCTTCCCTCTTCTACACCTTGGCAGCCACAAGTCTGTTTTCTATATCTGTGAGTCTTTTTTTGTTTCATAGATATGTTCATTTGTGTTCTATTTTAGATTTCACATATAAATGATATCATATGGTATGTCTTTCTCTTTCTGACTTTGCTTTAGTATGATAACCTCCAGGTCCAGCCATGTTCCCACAAATGGCATTCTTTCATTCTTTCCATGGCAGAGTAGTATTTGTGTGTGTGTGTGTGTGCGCACGCATGCGTGCACGTGCATGCATACACACACCACACTTTCTTTGTCTATTCTTCTGTTAATGGACATTTAGGTTGCTTCCAAGTCTTGGCTATCATAAACTTTGCTGCTATGAACACAGGGGTGCATGTATCTTTTCAAATTAGAATTTTGTCCAGATATATGCCCAGGAGTGGGATTGCTGGATCATACAGCAACTCTATTTTTAGTTTTTTGAGGAACCTCCATACTGTTTTCCATAATGGCTACACCAATGTACATTCCCACCAACAGTGTTCCCTTTGCTCCATGCCCTCTCCAGAATCAGTCACTTGTAGACTTTTCAATGATGGCCATTCTGACTGGTATGAAGTAGTACCTCATTGTTACGATTTGAATTTCTCTAATAATCAGCAGTGATGAGCATCTTTCCAGGTGCATATTGGCCATCTGTATGTCTTCTTTGGAGAAATGTCTATTTAGGTCTTCTGCCCATTTTTCAGTCAAGT
This sequence comes from Moschus berezovskii, assembly GCF_049115385.1. Lineage (NCBI taxonomy): Eukaryota > Metazoa > Chordata > Mammalia > Artiodactyla > Moschidae > Moschus > Moschus berezovskii. The sequence goes on from NC_142479.1 coordinate 63,332,712, forward strand.
TGTTTGTTGTTTTTTTTCTGTTATCGAACCACAGGAACTGTTTGTGTACTTTGGAAATTAAGCCCTTGTCGGTCACATCATTTGCGAATATTTTCTCCCATTCCATAGGTTGTCTTTTTGTTTTGTTTATGGCATCCTTTGCTGTGCAAAAGCTTATCTTTGATTAGGTCCTATTTGTTTGTTTTTGCTTTTGTTTCTATTGCCTTGGGAGACTGACCTGAAAACACTGGCACGATTTATGTCAGACAACATTTTGCCTATATTCTCTTCTAAGAGTTTTACAGTGTCTTGTCTTATATTTATGTCTGTAAGCCATTTTGAGTTAATACTTGTGCACGGTATTATGGTGTGTTCTAACTTCACTGATTATATGTAGCTGTCCAACTTTACCAACACCACTTGCTGAAGAGACTATCTTTTCCCACCGTATATTCCTCCTTCTTTTCCCACCATATGTTCCTGCCTTCTTTGTCACAGGTTAACTGTCCATAGGTGTGTGATCCCCGGGCTCTCTATTCTGTCCCATCAATCTATACATCTGTTTTTCTGCAGACACCACAGAGTTTTGACTACTGTAGCCTTTTTTCAGTATTGTCTGAAGTCTAGGAGGTTTATGCTTCCTGATTTGTCCTTCTTCCTCAGGAATGCTTTGGCAATTCTGGGTCTTTTATGGTTCCATATAAATTTTAGGAATATTTTCTCTGGTTCTGTGAAATATGTCATAATTATTTTGATAGCTATCTTATTAAATGTGTAGATTGCTTTGGGTAGTATGGCCATTTTAACAATGTTAATTCTTCTAATCCAAGAGCATGAGATATCTTCCCAAGAAATAAAAATTAAAATCATGATACAGTCACGGTGTGACAAGGATGACTAAAATGAAAATGAAAACATTGGTCAGAATACAGAGCAACCAGAACTTATTGGCAGAAGAGTAACAGCCATTCTGAAAAGCCATTTGGCAGTACCTTCAAAACTAAAACTTTGAATATCCTATTAGCCTGAAGTTCTATTCCTAGGCATCTATCCTCCCTCCAAAAAATCTGCATATATGCTAAGCAAAAGACATACACAAAAATGTTGACAACAGCACTGTTCATAATATTTTTTAAAAAACTGAAACACCCCCTCTGTTCCACGCGTACAGAATGAATGAAAAACTGCGGTCTCTCATGTTTGTGAATGACTGGCACGTGTGCCACAGCAGCGGGGGTAAGCGACTACTGCTGCAGGACAGCAGGGGTCCATCTCAGGCACCCGACGTGCGAGGGCTCGACACAGGGCTGGCAGGGCGTCCTTCCAGATGTGGCAATCATCTCACATGTTGCTTTCTGGGCATCCATTTCACTATACATTTGTTTTATGTCTCTTTTCTGTATATATAGCACGTTTCTAAAACATATAAAGGTTAAAGAAAACATAGATGAAGTAGTACACGACTGGTACATGTTTTCACTCAACAGACATTTCTGAAGACCAGTTACAAAACCGTCTGTTCACTAATGGGGGAGGGAGGACTTTCTCACCATCAAAAAGCCAGTCTGAGGAACATGAGCAACTAAAATACATAGCAAAATGTGATAAAGACGACAAGAAACAAAAAAATTTAGCAGGGGAAACATGAGGCATTTGAGTTAGACCTTAAAGAGCTGGAAGCAGCTGGACAGTGGGACCAACCTTCAGCTGTTCCTCAGTGTGTTTTATGTAAAACGGAACAGAAGTACTTGGGGCTGTTCTCTGTGTCCACCCAGAAGCCTGAACCTCAGCCCATGAAGGCCAGAGGTGAGGAGAGATCTGGCAAAGCACAAACAGAACAAGTGACCAGAGCGACTCTTCAGCCTCCTTCAGGGCTATAAAAGCAGACCCGCGTGGCACTATGCATGCTCAAAAGCATTTGACTGTGTTCTCCCGTTAACTCTATTCTTACTTCCTCAGAAAGGGAACATTAGTGTATAGTTTACAGTGTACAGTGGGTCATACAGAAAGCGGAATGAAAATAGACATCTCCATCTGGGCAGGGAACTCATCCCAAGATGTCACCTGGAGTCACAGTGTAACAGTTTACATGAGAGGGCACAGCTGGGGCAAGCAGAGGGCATCCAACCAGTTCCACAAGTCTCAATCCAGCAACATCTATGACAACTCAAGCATGAATTTTTGTCTCTCAGGCTCAATTTCCGAGACAAATAGATCTGTATAAAACCAGCATCTGTAGGCGAGCTCAGGATGGCTTGAAGTAGAAGTTAACGTATGGCTTCCCACTTGAACCAAACAATTAAATCTGTGCCAGAAACAGAGGATTGATGCCCTTGCAGATCCTCAGCATCCTGCCTCTCAGCCCCTCCATCTGCCTGGCTGCACAGCACCTCTGACAAACTGCAAACAACATTATGATGTGTGCTGCAAATGTTACTTCACAGCCATGACTGACAACACAGAACTCCAAAGACTCGAAGCAATACTTACTGCACTACTTTTGAAGGACTCTGAGTAGACTGCCTATATGCCTAGATTGTAAAAGGAAGCAGATTCGGAATAAGTGTTTTTCATAAATATCTCAATTCTTGAACCTCCAGTTACTACAGAATTTGTCTAGCAGCCATTCAAATATTTAAAAACTCAACCCCAAAATAACATAATTTCTAGATGAAGTAAATCTCCAGGTTCCTTCTCACAATTACACATTATAAAGTACCTTACTTCCAAACTATACGCAAATAGCCCTGAGTAAAATTTATGTGCCTAAGCTGGATGCCATCACCGACTCGATGGACATGAGTTTGAGTGAACTCCGGGAGTTGGTGATGGACAGGGAGGCCTGGCATGCTGTGATTCATGGGGTTGCAAAGAGTCGGATACAACTGAGTGACTGAACTGAACTGAACTGAAGTTTAAGGAAAATGGATGGCATCACCAACTCAATGGACATGAGTTTGAGCAAGCCCCGGGAGACGGTGAAGGACAGGGAAGCCTGGTGTGCTGTAGTCCATGGGTTGCAAAGACCTGGACACGACTCAGCGACTGAACAACAACAACAAAAGTTGACGGCACATAAACCTGGGGGTCAACAGCACTGTGCACAGTGACATGGATGGCACCCACGGAGTTGTGTGGCAGAGCACACCCAATGGATGCAGCAGCACTAAGTGCTTCAGAAGGCTGAGGGAGAAAACATACTAAAGCACTTGGGCTTCCCTGGTGGCTCAGAGGATAATGAACCCACCTGCAATGCAGGAGACCTGGGATCAATCCCTGGGTCAGGAAGATCCCCTGGAGGAGGGAATGGCAACCCACTCCAGTATTCCTGCCTGGAGAATCCCATGGACAGAGGAGCCTGGAGGGCTACAGTCCAAGAAGCAGCAAAGAGTAGGACACGGCTGAGCACCTAATACAACACAAAGCACTGGAACAATAATCAGTTCAGTTCAGTTCAGTTCAGTCGCTCAGTCGTGTCCGACTCTCCGCGACCCCATGAATCACAGCACGCCAGGCCTCCCTGTCCATCACCAACTCCCGGAGTACACTCAAGCTCATGTCCACAGAGTCGGTGATGCCATCCAGCCATCTCACTCTCCGTCGTCCCCTTCTCCTCCCGCCCCCAACCTTTCCCAGCATCAGAGTCTTTTCCAGTGAGTCAACTCGTCGCATGAGGTGGCCAAAGTATTGCAGTTTCAGCCTTAGCATCAGTCCCTCCAATGAACATCCAGGATTGATCTCCTTTAGAATGGACTGGTTGGATCTCCTTGCAGTATAAGGGACTCTTAAGAGTCTTCTCCAACACCACAGTTCAAAAACATCGATTCTTTGGTGATCAGCTTTCTTCACAGTCCAACTCTCACATCCATACATGACCACGGGAAAAACCATTGCCTTGACTAGACGGACCTTGGTTGGCAAAGTAATGTCTCTGCTTTTTAATATACTATCAAGGTTGGTCATAACTTTCCTTCCAAGGAGCAAGCGTCTTTTAATTTCATGGCTGCAATCAGCATCTGCAGTGATTTTGGAGCCCAAAAAAACAAAGTCTGACACTGTTTCCACTGTTTTTCCATCTATTTCCCATGAAGTGATGGGACCAGATGCCATGATCTTTGTTTTCTGAATGTTGAGCTTCAAGCCAACTTTTTCACTCTCCTCTTTTACTTTCATCAAGAGGCTTTTGAGTTCCTCTTCACTTTCTGCCATAAGGGTAGTGTCATCTGCATATCTGAGGTTATTGATATTTCTCCCAGCAATCTTGTTTCCATCTTGTGCTTCTTCCAGCCCAGCGTTCCTCATGATGTACTCTGCATATAAGTTAAATAAGCAAGGTGACAATATACAACCTTGACGTACACCTTTTCCTATTTGGAACCAGTCTGTTGTTCCATGTACAGTTCTAACTGTTGCTTCCTGACCTGCATACAGGTTTCTCAAGAGGCAGGTCAGGTGGTCTGGGATTCCCATCTCTTTCAGAATGTTCCACAGTTTATTGTGATCGACACAGTCAAAGGCTTTGGCATAGTCAATGAAGCAGAAATAGATGTTTTTCTGAAACTCTCTTGCTTTCTCCATGATCCAGCGGATGTTGGCAATTTGATCTCTGGTGCCTCTGCCTTTTCTAAAACCTGCTTGAACATCTGGGAGTTCACGGTTTACATACTGCTGAAGCCTGGCTTGGAGAATTTTGAGCATGACTTTACTAGCGTGTGAGATGAGTGCAATTGTGCGGTAGTTTGAGCATTCTTTGGCATTGCCTTTCTTTGGGACTGGAATGAAGACTGACCTCTTCCAGTCCTGTGGCCACTGCTGAGTTTTCCATATCTGCTGGCATATTGAGTGCAGCACTTTCACAGCATCATCTTTCAAGACTTGAAATAGCTCAACTGGAATTCCATCACCTCCACTAGCTTTGTTAGTAGTGATGCTTTCTAAGGCCCACTTGACTTCACATTCCAAGATGTCTGGCTCTAGGTCAGTGATCACGTTATCGTGACTATCTTGGTCATGAAGATCTTTTTTGTACAGTTCTTCTGTGTATTCCTGCCACCTCTTCTTAATATCTTCTGGAACAATAATAGGACATTATAAAACCAAGACATTCTTACACAACTTGGTTTTAATTCAACTTCCAGTTGACCCTCTTCCCCAGCTATCTACAACCATTCACACAGAAGCAAATTCTCACTTTCTTTTGGAAAAGCATAAAGAAGTTGGGGAAAGAGTGAAAAAAAAAAAAAAAAAAACCAGATAAGCAGCTCATGCTTCTTTATATTTTATGAATTGATATAAACAATATGTGGCTCATTTTAAATGTTTGAACTCTGGTAGCATCTTGTCAGTAAATATCCCACACATCTGAGATCATTTATTTTAATAAAGTTTCATGACTCACCAGCTACCAAAGACTTGATTTAATTCAAAGTCCAAAACATAATTGCCATTTTCGCATTATTAAAAAAAAAAAACTTTCTAAATAAATAATAGATCAAAGCAGCATCACATTGATGGCATCCACATTCCATAAGGCAGAGAAGTGAGGTGAGGGATCCCGCAGTCAGGTAGTTCTCAGAAAAGGGGAAACTTACAAGGAAATGGAGGGGGAAACATTAAGAGAAAATGAAACTGTGGAAAAGGACTTTCTTCATCACCTTACTGGGACATGGTAAAGACAGTGACACACAGAGGAAGAACAACACTCCTACTAGACTCTTCACTCTATGCGGAAGTATATTCTATGGGGTCTTTGATGTTCTGTGTGGGCAGAAAAGTGCCACTGTGCTTTTTCCCATAAGAATTCCACTCATCCTAAAAGACAGCTATTTATGAGTCATGCTATAAAGTTTAAATGTTTATATTTTTACATATTTTTTAAATTCCCAAGAGTTCCAACCTTAAAAGCTCAAAGAAAACTCCAGTACTTCACAACCTTCCTTTGAACCCCCAGGTGAGTAGTTTTTCTGTAGTTCTCAGTAAAATCCTAACTAACAAAAAATAAACTTCATTAAAGTGCAATTCAGGAGGCTAATTTATACCCCTTTACAACTTAGAAAGAACACTGCATTCAGAACAAAAATCATTGGAGATACAAAAATGCAGGCCTGCCTGGAGCCATCTCACCCGCACAAGCCACACTGCCTCTAGGCAGCCTGTTCACCAGGTCCAACAGCCACGAGAATCCAACTCTGCAGAAAGACACCCGTGATGGCTAATTTTCTCTTTCTACTTGACCGTGCCACAGTGTCCAGATACATGGACAAACACTACTCTGTGAGGGTGTTTCTGGATAAGACTAACATTTAAATCGGTGGGTTCTGAGCAAAGCTGATTGCCCTCCATAATATGGTGGGCCTCACCCTATCAGTGTAAGACCTGAACAGAACAAAAGCCTGTCCTCTCCCAGAGAATTCTGCAACAGCCTTAACTGCTGCAACTCAAGCCTGAGGTGCAACATCAGCTCATCCCTGGGTCCCCAACATGCTGGCCCATCCAGCAGATTTTGGATGTATCAGCCTCCACAAGCACATGAGCCAATGCATGTATGTCCTGTTGGTTCTATCTCTTTGGAGACCCATCCCCAAGCCAGTCAGGGCCACGTCCTGGCAGTGTTATGAGTAAACAAGAATAGCACTTTTTATGCTTCTCAGAGTCAGGACCACTCTGCCCAGCCACGAAGGTCCTAGAGGTGAAGGGAGACAGGCGTTAGGGAATAATGCCCTTGGAACTGAGAACACATCCTCTCCGGCCTCTCCCTTCAGTAAAATGGAAACCAGGTAACGGTATAATTCTCTACATGACAGTCCAAAAAAGAAAAATTAAATGTCCTTGTCTCACTCATGACCATAACAAGCTAAAAAACATGTCACCAGAAGAGCCAATTATGATGGTGATATCTCAGTTTTTATTATGCAGTTTTTTTTATACCTCTCCTCTGAGGAACTCAAGCACCTACCAGAGAGGACCTAATTATTCCTCCCTTCCCTACCAGAATTAGGAGGCCAGTATTATTATTCTGGCTTTATAGACAAAGATTTTGAAGAAAAGAGAAACTCGGTGGTTCCTATAAGCATAGCAATGGGCCCAGAAGCACAAGGCCTGCCACTCCGCCCTAAAGATCACTCACTAAGCCCCAAGTGTGAGAGGCCTGAGAAAGAAGCCGTGGACAATGACAACCCACAAGCATGTTTTTACTGACAGATGCTCTTAGATGCGCCGAAAGTATAAGTGAAGTTAGAAATGCTGATAAATGCTCTAATAAAAAGGCCACAGTTTTAAAACAACTTGTCTGCCCTGCTGTCCTCTTCATAATAAGCATATGTGCCACATACTCACACTATGGGTGCACTGAGAGAACCCCAGAGCTATGCAATTTAGAATGATGGGGACTTGGATCCACACAGAGTAACTTTTCAAGGAAGGAAAGAGAGACTGCACTCGGGGGACTTACCAGCACTATCTCTTTAGATGCTCACATCAGTCATGGCAAACAGGTATCAACAACCCATTTTACGGGAAAACCATGTTCGGAGTGATTAAAGAATCAATCATCCTGAGGCAATAAAGCCGGGAATTGGTGTGCTACCCTCTGAATTCAGGTGCACCAGGTATCCTTTTCTAAGACTTAAAGCATCCTCCTAACAACAGAGAAATCCTCACATCCCAGGAGATGGACCACCAATTACTCCTGGAGTATTTCCAACAGGAATGAGATGACAAGGCTGCTGGCCTAGTGAGGGACAGATCTGCTGTGCTGGGCCTCTGGGGACTGTACCCAGTAGGCCCTCAGGAGCCGCGGGTCGCCTGACTCTCTCACATGCCCAACAGCAGCTCTTCTAGGGTTCGAAGAGAGCCAGTCAGTCCCTCCTCACTCACTCTCTACAAATCACCTAAGAAGCCACTGCTTCCAGGCCTCCAGGGGCCTTAGTCACTCTCCTTGGCCATCCTCAGTCTGATCTGTTCTGTGACTGCCTCTCAAAAGAGAACATCCGACCTCAAAGAAGATACTCCCCATGTGGTCTCTAAGAGACCCACGAATGGAAATCTATAAGGCAGATACTTAGCTTTTTAGCATCCCGAGGTCTTCACACCGGAGAAGGCAATGGCACCCCACTCCAGTACTCTTGCCTGGGAAATCCCATGGATGGAGGAGCCTGGTAGGCTACAGTCCATGGGGTTGCTAAGAGTCGGACACGACTGAGCGACTTCACTTTCACTTTTCACTTTCATGCACTGGAGAAGGAAATGGCAACCCACTCCAGTATTCTTGCCTGGAAAATCCCAGGGACAGGGGAGCCTGGTGGGCTGCTGTCTATGGGGTCGCACAGAGTCGGACACGACTGATGCGACTTAGCAGCAGCAGCAGGTCTTCACACATGAATTGCTAAACATTTGTCTGTATTTTGCAACTGATGGGAAAACAGGAATTGAAAAAAGTGGGGGTGGGCGTGGGGAGGGAGGGCAGGAAGGAAGAAAGGAAGTGGGAAGGAGTCAGACGCAGCCCTCGCTGGCCGTGCATGTGTTGTTTAACCACATTCCACCAGCATTTCGCCCTTTCAGGATCGTGTTCAATCCTGATTCTGTCATCTACATTATTACCTGTCCTTCCCAATTTGGCAAACATGGTAAACACACCTCCCAAATCTTTATCCAGGGCACTGACAAGACTGTTAAACAGGACAGGGTCAATACCTGAGCTCAGAGCCACGCTCCCAAGGGGCCACCGTCTAGGCTATCAGCGAGTTACAGGACAATCCTCAGAGTACAGGCGTGCAGAGGACCCAGGGTTGACGGGCTGACGCCCCCAGTTCACCTAGTTCACTGTCTTACTCACAATTGGGTAAACACTAACAATTAGTAAAAGAATACAACTGATGTGTAAAAATGTTCAGCCATACAAGTACTTGAAAAGTGTAATAACAAAAATGAAATTATCAGGTATCTACTTCAGCACAAATACATTTTAATGGCAATGCCAAGGCTTGGAAAGAAGCACTCTCAGACACTGCTAGCAGGCAACAGTAAATAAAACCTTCTCTTTTAACCAAGTACTTTTTTCCTGTTTGACCTGCTGACCCTGGAGTGACTGCCCCTCCTAGAGTTGGCCAATTTCAGGAGACAGTGAACAACTCATCTCTCAAATACAAACCAACCACCACATCCCCAGAGCCCATACCACCAACTACCTCCCACGCGGGCTCTCACCCTCCGGCCACTGTCTACCTGCTCTAACTACAGCAGGGCCAGGAATCTGACAACTCAGCACAGTCCCTATGCCCCAGCTGCTGCTGCTGCTAAGTCACTTCAGTCGTGTTCGACTCTGTGTGACCCCATAGACGGAAGCCCACCAGGCTCCCCCGTCCCTGGGATTCTCCAGGCAAGAACACTGGAGTGGGTTGCCATTTCCTTCTCCAATGTGTGAAAGTGAAAAGTGAAAGTGAAGTCGCTCAGTCGTGTCCGACCCTTAGCGACCCCACGGACTGCAGCCTACCAGGCTCCTCCATCCATGGGATTTTCCAGGCAAGAGTACTGGAGTGGCTTGCCATTGCCTTCTCCGATGCCCCAGAGCCTACTGAAATTATTCAAACTAGCCCATCCTCAGCCTGCTTGCCCTGCCTTGCCTCTTCCCTCCAGCAGAAACCTCAGTAAAGGTATTTGCCCACAGGCCCTGCCAACCCCTATATCCTGACCCACCCCAGTGCTTCCCCATATGGTATATAGCAAGCTCTCTTCTCCTGCGAACTGGAAATAATAAACTGTCTTTTCAATGACAATCATCTCCTAATCAGAAAGGGCAATGGCACCCCACTCCAGTACTCTTGCCTGGAAAATCCCATGGACAGAGGAGCCTGGTAGGCTGCAGTCCATGGGGTCGCTAAGAGTCAGACACAACTGAGCGACTCCACTTTCACTTTTCACTTTCATGCATTGGAGAAGGAAATGGCAACCCACTCCAGTGTTCTTGCCTGGAGAATCCCAGGCACGGGGGAGCCTGGTTGCTGCCTTCTATGGGGTTGCACAGAGTCGGACACAACTGAAGCGACTTAGCAGCAGCAGCATCTCCTAATCTGCTGGCCTTAGTATCAACAGCAATTTTGGAAATTATGTTTATATGTTATTATCCAGGTATTTATGACTTCTAGAAACTTAGACTAAGAAATAGCCAGCTATCTGGTCAAAATTTATATAAATATTTTCATCATAATATTATTTATAACACTGAAAAATCAAAAGCAGCTTAAATGTCTAATAGTAGAAAAATGGTTTTAAAATTATAGGTACATCCTATCACCTAGTAACTTTAAACTTAGCTTACTATGAAAGAAATAAAAATCATGATTTTAAAGAATAAGTACATGATAAGAGGAAGTATACACAATTTGATATTAAATGAAAATGACAAGATGTAAGACTATATCTAGGTGTGTGGGGAGGTGCGCCCAGTCGTGTCCAGCTCTTTGCGACCTCCTGGACTGTTGCCTGCTAGGCTCCTCTGTCTATGGAATTTTCCAGGCAAGAATACTGGAATGGGTTGCCATTTTCTACTCCACTATACCTAGGATATGATCTCAATTTTTGTATAAAAAGGGAGGAAAGAAAATATGTACTTCCAAAGACATTCTCCTTAAAAAGAATATAAAATCAAGAAACACAATCTGATTTTGGGAAAGTTACATTCATACAGAGTTATCAATTCTCTTCTAAACATAGATAAGTCAACTATTTTAAAATTCTGGTTATCCTTCTGCCTGCCTGCCAATGCAGAAGACAGGGGTTCAACCCTTGATCTGGGAAGATTCCACACGCCTCGGAGTAGCTAAGCCTATGGGCCACAACTATTGGTCCTGTGCTCTTGAACCCAGAAGTTGTAACTACTGAGCCCAAGTGCCACAACTACTGAAGCCCATGCTCCCTAGAGCCTGTGCTCTGCAACAAGAGAAGCCACTGCAGAGAAGCCCATGAACCGTAACTAGAGAGCAGCCCCACAATTAGAGAAAGCCCATGCAGCAACGAAGACCCAGCACAGCCAAAAATAAATAAATACATTTTTTAAAATAAAAATTAAAACTAAAATACAGAAGCAAAAGAGCCAGTTACAGATGCAGAGCTGTGGGTCCTCCCCACAGGCAGCAATAGTTGGGAATGATGCCACAGATACAAACTAGGACTCCAGACCACGAGCAGAAATAAAGAGCCAACAGGAGTTCCCCGGTGGTCCAGTGGTTAGGACTCCATGCTTCCACTGCAGGGGGCCCGGGTTTGACCTCTGGTCGGAGAACTAGGATCCTGCATGCTGTGTGGTAGGCCAAATAAATGAACAAATAACAATCTAAGAACCTCAAACACAACTGTACTACAGTGGTCTTGATGCTAGAAATGTGGCTTACAATTTGAAACACCTTAATTTTCTCTTTCATTTAAAAAATAAAACAAAACAACAGCCCATGGGGGAAGGCCAGCAGGCTCACTCTGAGTGTTACAGATACATGGTCAAGGGCTTCACTGACTCCCACAGCTTTTGGAGAGAGGAAGGGCTTGCCTTTCCCCTCGTCTTCCACCACAGAGAACGTGAGCTTCCCAGGCTTCGAAGGCTCTGGTGGGATGGATGACATGTTAGGGTGGCAACTTAAGGGGTCCACAGGTTTCTAAAGTCCTCGTTTAGGTGAGGTTATTAGGCACCCTGACTCCCCAGGTGGTGCCAGTGGTAAAGAACCTGCCTGCCAATACAGGAGACGTTAAGAGATATGGGTTCACTCCCCGGGTGGGGAAGATCCCTTGGAGGGGGGCATGGCTACTCACTCCAGTATTCTTGCCTGGAGAATCTCATGGACAGAGGAGTCTGGCGGGTTACAGTCCATGGGGTTGCAATGAGTCGGACACGACTGAAGAGGCTTAGCACAGCAGAGCACAACATTAGATACCCAGAGTTAAGCAAGATTCTGTACAGAAATAAGAACCAACCGCAGAACGACTGTGGAGGAAACAACTGCAGCTTTACAGAGCAGACCCTAAAACACTGCCGGGTGCAAGTGTAGAGGCCCAAACATCCCATGAGTGGCCTGCCCTGGGGTCCAAGCAGCCAGCCTCTGCCATGGGGTGGGGGCACCAGGGCTGCTGGCCCCAGTTCTCTGGTCCCAAGGAGCTTTCTCGGGGTTGTGCCCTAGGAACACTAGAGGAGGTGACAGGGGACAGGAGGAAGACTGTCCTCTCTTCCCACCTGCACTCTCAGGACCCACCTCACCACGTAACAGCAGAGGCGCCATTCATACCATTATACATTCGCCATCATGCATTCCTACCTCCATGGCCTTGTTCCCCAGCCCTGGGGGTGCTGGCTGCCTCCGGCAGTGACCACCTGGCCATAATACCTCGAGGTTCCCTGTTCACCCTTTTGGCTCCTCTGGAACCAATTTCCCACCTAAATGCCCTCTGTTGAAACACCCAGGATGTGTTCTGTTCTCTTTACTGGATCCTGACTGATAGGCCTTCATCTCTAAGAGAAAAGAAATACATCATCATGTTAAAACTACAGAAACCCATCGCCTGGCCACATTGAGAAGCTGGTCAGTTTGTGAGTCAGAAACCATGACTCTCCCCAGCCCATTCACTGCCTGGAAGGCAGGCAGGCCTGAGTTCAGGGAGCCCCATGCAAATCACTTCACTCTCACACCTTCAACTCCCTCCTCTGTAAACTCAAAGAGAAGCAGCACATACATCACACAGGATCCCTGACATCCAGGAGGCATTCTCCTTCCCTGATCTCCCACAAAGGAACACTGTGGCAAGGAACACGCCCTGGTTCCTTGACTGAACCTCCTCAGCTGAGATGGGTTTGAATCCCTCCACAATCTTGGCCACACACCTTGAACAGTTCCTGCTTAAGAAAGGTTTGTTTTTGGTTTTGTCTTTTTTTAAGAAATTTTATTTTATTTATGTATTTGGCCACACCATCCAGCACATGGGCTCTCAGTTCCCCGACCAAGGATCATTCTTAAATATGAAGACCCTCCTTCCATTCTGGACACTGCATTCTATCTATCCACAGAGCAAAAGATGACACCCACGGTTTGTTTTCAGCTGCACATCACAGTTAAGTCATATTTTTGCCTCCCATCAATGAAAATAGCTAAACATGCTCTCAGAAGCATGAAAAGTGCTCAAACTGACCATCTTTCCATTTGGTACATGACTTCCAGAAGAGGAATGAAAATCATTCTGCATTTTAGCCATTGACCTCTCCCTTCCAGGAGGGCTCTGCTTTCAAGGCTCTTCTGAGGACGGCACTAGAGACAGACATGACTGAACTACAATGTGGTACCAAAGTACAGACCCTGAAGATGCATGGCCAGGTCTGAAGGCTGGCTCTCCTCCTTACCAGCAGTGTGATCCAGGACTAGTCACCTTGCTGCTCCATGCTCATTTCCTGACTTGTAAAATGGATATCTTGCTGGATCATACCATGCGGATTAAACGAGTTAATATATGCAAAGCACTTAAACAGTGTCTGGCATATAGTAAGTTTACAGAAATGTTGGTTCTTCTTAATTAGAAAGAAAGTCACCAGTAATAACACTGTTTCCATCATCATTTGAATACGCTTTCTCAAACTAACATTATAGACAAAATTTTAAAATTGAAAGTGAGGGTGGACTTCCCTGGTGGTCAAGTGGATAAGATTCTGAGCTTCCAATGTAGGGGGCCAGGGTTCGATCCCTAGTCGGGGAACTAGATCCCACAAGCCACAATTAAGCGTTGCTCTAGAGCCCACAACCTGCAACCAACTAGAGAAGACTGAACGCTACAACGAAGACCCAGCAGAGCCAAATTAAATAGCAACTAAAAAAAAAATTGAGCAGGAGCTGCAGCGATTATATTGGAACCCAGAGGGCAGAGACAGACAGGAGTTTCCAGAGAGCATGATACCTCAGCCTCTCCTGATGCTGCATTTTTATCTATTACTTGAAGAGAGGTTTAGAATGTACCTTTATCCATTCTTTTTTTCCTTTCTTCTTTTTCTTTTCTTTAACTGTGCTGCACGGCATGTGGGATCTTAGTTCCCTGACTAGGGATTGGACCTGCACCCTCTGCATTGGAAGGCAGAGTCTTAACCACTGAACCACCAAGGAAGTTCCCCTTATCCATTCTTAAATAGTATAGCTGGATAAGAATCAGAATCCAAGAAAGATCTGGCCAAGGAACCAACTCCAATGAGATAAAACTTAAGATTAAATCCTAGGTTCTGCACCCAGCAGAAACCAAGTGTTTAGATAGGGGTGGGGCAGGTGTAAAATGATGCCTAAGGAGTGTTCTGATAGCAAGTACACCAGGGTCAGCAGGATGAGACCTGCGAGGCAGGCAGTACACACACAGCAAACGTCAACTTCCAGGAAGACGGCGAGGACCGCCACCTCCCTGTCCTCTCACCCATCGAGAGTGTGGCGTCCAGTTCTGATCACTACATTTACAAACAACTTTACAGTCATTTTATAATAATTCCGATGACCACAGAAAATCCAGAAGTAGCCACCATTCATACAGTCGTGTTTTATTCTTTCTCCCTCTATACTACACAATACATGGCAGTGTTAGATCCAATGTTTTTCTCACTTAGTCATGTGGTGAACATTTTCCTGTCATTAAAGGTAGATCAAAATGTTTCTTTTTTTTCAACTAGGAAAAATTATTTTCACCTTTCAACTCATTTTCCAAGCACTAGTTACAGTAAAATCAATGGTGTAAATATACTGCATATTAAAGAAAAATTCATTTAATTTAGTGATCAAATGAAGAGCTTTTGATACTGCTTATATACAGACATATAATAAAATACGCTTCGACTGGAAAAATATCTCAAATTTCATCAGTAACAAACTGAAATGATACAAAGGTGTGCTGAAGGGAAGGGAGGGCTAAGGAAGCCCCCTGTGCTCCCAAGACAGCTCCCAAGACAGGTGCGCTTTCAAGCTCCCGCTGCCATGCACAAACTCACACACAGACACACTCATGCACGCATGAAGCGAAAGCACAACTTTCATGACAGTGTACCCATTCTGCTGGTCTGTTTTCTTCACTTTACAATGTGCCCATCAGCTTTTGTGCACTATCCCCTGTTTGCAGCAATCCTACAAGTCTGACATTATGTCTGTTTCACAGACAACAAAAATGAGACTCAGGGTCAGGCAGCTAGTTACGCAGTAAATGCAAGACGTGAAGCTGGCCCTCCTCACCCCTAGCCACCATGCTACCTGCCTTACTTCGGGACAGAGCAAGGAATAGAAAGAAAGGGCACATGAATGCCCACACTTCAGAATACTTGACAAATATTCCCACCAAGAGATGGGAAGATGGTAAAACTCATGTAGGAATACACAGAAACAAGGCCAAACTCTTGTGGCCCAACATCAACCTCACTCTTCACTTCATTCCGTCCACAGGCCAAGCACTGAAGACCATTCACCCACACTCCCAGCTGCACACTGCAAGGTGACTATCTGAAAAAAAGGTATTGCAGAGCAGCACGGGTTCGCTATTATTCCATGAATAAAACATTTTTTTCATCTAAAAATGTAAGTATGAATACTTTTTTACTGCAAACTCTGACAGGGGCACCTTGTCATGAATCTATGAGTTCTGGCTAAGTAAGGTGTCCCCATCTCCGGGGGAAAAAAAAATGTAAGAAAACTGTATAACAGAGACGATTCAGGAAGAAAGAGTAAACGCAGCAGAACCTCCAAGCAAAGAGCGCAGCACACGAAGGGGTAGGTGTGAATTCAGGGGCTGCAGTCTCCTCCATATCCTCCATCCAAGGGTTCTCTCCTGCTCTCTGACTTCCAGAATCCACACTAAGGTGGTAATTCTTAACACGGGGGGAGGGAACCATACAAGATGAAACCTGAATAGCCAACAACAGGAGACGACAGTGTGGACTAATAAGGAGCCACCAAAAATTCATGAAAAGAACATTTAGCAATCTGGGAAAACTGCATATGATAAGGTAAGTACCAAAGTAAAACATAGGGACTTCCCTGGTGGTCCAATGGTGAAGACTTCCAATGCAAGGGATGCAGGTTCAATCCCTGGTCGGGGAGCTAAGATCCTACATGCCTCGCAGCCCAAAAACCAAAACATAAAAACAGAAGCAATATTATAACAAATTCAAAAAAGAGACTAAACATTAAAAAAAAAAAAGCAAAACATAAAACTGTATAGTTACATGACAGCAACATGTGATCACATGTGTACCTGAAAAATGATAGGAGAGGAAACCAACAGTCAAGTAGCTCCCAGCATGATTTCATCAGTATAACTGCCATCTTCAACTTCTCACATCTTTTATCATATTGCTTTCTTATTCCTACAGATCTTTTTAAAGGTAAAAAGAATAAAACAGTAAGCTATATAATGAAAGTTAATTTATGTTCTAAGGCACAAAAAGGTACAAAATGCTATGGGATTTAAAAAGGAAAAGGTAGAGAAAAGGATTCATGAAGAGGTTAGCATTTGAAATAGACTTGAAAGATGCTACAGGTCTACCAGGGTTGGGAAGCAAATACTCTATCTTGTGTGATCAAATTTTTATATGCTTTGCAGTTTCAAAGGGTGTGGATATGTGAGTCTATAACAGCAGCCAGATAACTCCAAACCTGACATCCTTTTGTCACACCGGATACAAAATTTGCGGGACTAAGTAGAAAGCCTGGAATTTAAAGGAAAGACTGCAACACACCAAAGAAATACCATTTTAAAATCATGATTATCTACATGCAAGTTACCACACTGTAAATTGTGAACTCAAATATTTTATTAACCTCATCTTAACTCACTAACTTAGTAAATACGGCCTTTTGTGTTTTTACGTTAGCAGAAGTACTATTTGATATGTTTTATTGTCAGTGCATCTGCAGAGCTCTTCCCCTGTAGCTCTTCATACATCTGATGTCTTTACTCAGCTATATCCATTCTTTTCCTAACCTTACCAAGAAAGGCAAACAGCTACAGGCAATTCACAAAAACCAAAGCTTAACACAAACTAGCAAAAAAATCTAGGAAACAAAAAGAAAGGGAATAACATAATCCATAGTAATAATTACTGTGACAGTTATTTTCCTTATTAAAAATAGCATACCAATGTGACCACTTTATTTCAAGCCCTCCCCCACTCCATATCCCACCACCAAATCAACTCAATTTCTAAAATTATCCTGGTAGCAGATTCATGTCAATGTATGGCAAAGCCAATACAACAATGTAAAGTAATTAGCCTCCAATTAAAATAAATAAATTAAAAAAAAGAAAAAAGATAAATAAAATTATCCTGGTAAAAATAAAATGCAGGTGTTTGGAAACAGATTAATTACCTCTAACCCCTGGTGCCAGGCATTGCCCTGGTTTCCAAAACCACTGAAACTGAGGAACTATTTTATGAGGAGTTATTTTACATCACTTGTTTGAGTAATAAATGGTAGGAAAGGCGTTTCTACCCCAAAGCACAAGAAATGCTTAATAAGCGTGCAGGAAACAAGTGGACAGGGGAGGACTTCCACATTCAATGACAACAGCAAGGTCTTCCGGACCGCAGGGTGGGAGGCAGGGGCAGTGCAGATAAGGACGGGGCAACCTGGGCCAAATGTTTTTGCTTTCCTTTGATTTACAACCTCCTTAAAAGCACTGAGGAGCTGTCAAGCTAACAAGAAACTACAAGGTCAAAATCTGAGGGAGAGCAGGGACCAGGAGGCAGCAGTGGATAGGAAGGGATTTTCGAGTGAAGTCAAGATGCCCAGGCAGCCCAGAACAGGAACCTCAGAGGCAAGGCCCTCCATGTAATCAGGACCCAAGGGGGCTACTCACACAGGGCACCACCCCACATCCACCCACAGCCACCACCCTGGGCCAGAAAAGGAGACAGAGGAGCAAAACATGGCCCTGAGGACTTGCAGCCACAGGGGGCCTTCATGCATTTTCAGAACAGCTTTATGAGTTATTCGTTACATATCATAAAATTCATGTTTTAAGTGTACAAATGAGGAGTTTAGAATATTTAGAGTTTTACCACCATCTCATTTTATAACAGAACATTTTCATCCCTCCAAAAAGAAACCGTCATGCCCATCTGAAGTCATTCTCCATCTCCCGCCCCTGACCCAAGCCTACTCGGGACATTTCACATGGAATCATACATGTGGTCTTCTGTGTCCTTTGTGCATTTTGCAAGCTGGGTTCTCAGTTCTAAATGGCCCAGGGAACCTCAGCCCATGAACCACGGTTTAAAGCAGTCCCAGACCAGGACCAACAGCCTGGCAAAACAAACAACAACATACCCTGGAGGAAAGTGCCTTCACGCTGGGCCAACAGATAATCCCAACAGATAATCACTTCTGAAGCAAACCAGTACACACCAAAAAATAACAAGGCACACATATAAACACAGTAAAAGGGCAATGATAAAAAACAAACAGCAAACACAAGACCCAAAGATCTTCAAACTGGAATACTAGACAGTGACAAAATGCCATGCTCACAGAGTCAAACGAACTAAAAGGCAAATTGAAAATAGTTGTAGAAAATCGGAAAAAAATTTAAGTGACCTGAAAATAAATCAAATAAAGTTCTAAAATCTTAAAATGCACACACAGAAAATTAAACACTCAGTGGATTGAAAGAGTTAAGCAGAATGCAAAATGTGAAAAATTCAGTGAATGAAAAACAGCAGCTTAGATATAGCTAAAGAGAAACTGCATGAACATGATAAAAAAGAAACTGTCCACAGTGCAGCTCAGAAGGACAAAAAGGAAGTGTATATAGAAGAGAAATATGGAAAAAAGAGAGTGAACATAAATCTAATTAGAGTTTCACAAACAGTGTGTGGGAAGAACTCCAGGAATTGCCTGGCAGCTTCTAAGCCACAAGAGAAGCAGGAGGTGGTGGAATGACTTCAGGTGCTGAAAGAAAGTGCCAGTCCTGGACGCACATGTGGGGAAAGCGTCCTTTAGGAACCAGGACTTAATACAGACATTATCAGATTAACAAAGAGAATGTGACATTAGCAGATCCTCATGAGGAGAAATTCTAAAATCTTTCAGTCAAGATAAAAGTCATCCTACATGGAAGGTCTGAGATCCAAAAGGAATGAGACTAAAAAGTCATAAACGTGCATTAATCTAAAAGAATGTTGTCAGTATAAAGCAAGAATAATAACTATTTGTGCTTACATAAACAAGAAATAAAATACACAATGCTGTGCTATGCTTAGTCACTCAGTCATGTCTGACTTTTTGTGATCCCATGGACTGTAGCCCAGCAAGCTCCTCTGTCCATGGGATTCTCCAGGCGAGAATACTGGAGTGGGTTGCCATGCCCTCCTCCAGGGGATCTTCTCAACCAAGGGATCGAACCCAGGTCTCCCGCATTGCAGGCAGATTCTTTACTGTCTGAGCCACCAGGGAAGCCCAAAATACACAATACTAACACATAAGAAATAAAAAGTTAACAGGGATTTCTCCAGGCTTACGCTGTCCGGGGAAAAATTTAAGTAAACGTCCTGATAAACTTGATGCTTTTTTTGTTATTGTTGTTGAGTATTTCTACTGTCATTGCTAGGGAACTATTACAATGAGAGAAAAATAGTATGTTATCTTACAAACAGTAAAGGGGAAGAAATTAAATAATAAAATATTTTCAGCCCATAAAAAGGCACTGGTCAGGGGGGAGGGGACGGGAAGAGGCGTACAGGCTGGACAAATAGAAAACACAAAATAAGATGTCAGATTGAAGCCCAAATAAATGTAAACAGACTAAAGGCTCCAGTTAAAAGACAAAAATTATCAGACTAGACTTTTTTTAAACTCTAACTACAAGCTGTTTACAAAAGACACATGAAAAACATAAGGTTGAAAAGTTGATGTATATAAAAGGATAGAAAAATATAAATGGTGCAAATACTAAACAAGGAAAAAACTGCTATAACTATATTAATGAAACATACTCTAAAGCACTTTTAGGGATAAAGAGAGTGACCTCAGAGCAATTCAAACTCCCATTCACCAGGAAAATATATATTTTTAATTCATGTAACATAATAATATAGTCTCAAAATATAAACAGAGCACAAATATCTGACATATTTATTGATACAATCATGGCGAGAGATTCTAATACATTTCCATTATTGATAGAAATCAAAAAAGAAATCAGTAAAGGTGTAAATAATCTGTACATGACAAATAAAATATCTGACTTGAGGCTCACATAGGGCACCTAGCAACTATAGATACACATTACGGTCAGGCACACAAGGAACATTTACCCCATACAGGTCCAAAAGGCAAAGCTCAACAAATTTCAAAGAACTGAAATTTGGAGTGTACACACACACACACACACCCCCCCGCATGCACGCGCGCGCATACACACTCAGAGAGCTGTACAAGTCGCATGATCCAGAACACTAGGGGGTGCCATTCGCAAAAGACAACGCTGTAAATGGCTCCCCTAAGGATGACCGGTGCATCTGTTATTGCATTATGAAATCACACACATGTTCTCTGATCAAAATGCAATGAAGCAAGAAATCAAAAACCAATCCTAGGAAAATTCCTCTACATTTAAATACTGCAAAACACACTTTCAAATAACTCATAATAAAGTCAAAATGAAACTCAGACATTTTGAACTGTATAACAAAAATACTGCACATCAAAACTTGTGAATGCAGCTAAGTATTTAATTCACATATTATAATTTTAATTTAAATATTTATAAAATGCCCACATTAGAAAAGACAAATGACTAGAAATTAATAAACGAAGTATCCATTTCAAGAATTTCCCCTTCAAGAATAGGAGAAAGGGCAACAAACAAATTCCAGGATAGCAGAAAAGAAATAGGATTTTTAAATAAAGTAATGAAATATTAATGATATAGAGTATCAACAGAGCCAAAGGCTGGTTATTTGAAAAACTGAAAACCGGACAATCCTCTGGCCAAAAGTGAGAAAAGAGAGTGGATCTACAAATACTCGATGTCAGGAATAGAAAAGGAAAATTACTACAGTTCTATAGACTTTAAAAAGATCACAGGAGAATATGATGAACAACTTTATGCTCCTAAATTTGAAACCTAGAAGAAATAGACAAAACCTCCTAAAAACACAATTTACTAAAACTGGCTTAAAAAAAAAACCAGATGTACAAACTTCCAGTTATAATAAGTAAATAAATGCCAGGATGTAATGCCTACAACTTGATAAATATAATTAACTCTGCTGTATGTTATACACGGATGTTGTTAATAGAGCAAATCTCAAGTGTTCTCATCACATGAAAAAATTTTTTTCTATTTCTTTCATTTTTTATCTATATGAGACGATTTACTAAACTTACTGTGATAAGCATATCAAGTATCAGGAAATGCTATTACGCAGTGCTGTAGGCCAGTTAGATCTCAATAAAAGTGGAAGGAAAAATAAAATTGGAGGGAGAAAACAAATACCATTTCAAAAGCCTAAAGAACTTTCACAAACTCTTTTTACAAAGAAAGTTGGGATTGCATGGCTTCACTGGCAGGTCTTACCAAGCAACAGATCATTCAACTGTTGAGGGACCACTTTCCTTGGCTCCAGTCACCACAAAGCCTGAATATGTCCCCAGAGCCACGCAGGAAGGCACATGAGTGGGGCTGACGTCTCACAGCACCAACTCCCTGGAGATGCACCATGTATAGAGAATAGGGAAGGCTGGTGCCCAGAGCCCACAATGTAATCTGTGGGATGACAGCACCTAAAACAAGAGCTGTCAAGTGGCCTAGCGATTCGAATGGTATTAAACCAATAAGAAGCTAAGGCGTGACTTCTCTGTGTCCACATCCCCACACACGGCCATGTCATCCCCAGCAGCCTTACACATGCAGCGCACAGGGAGCAGGCAGGAAGCTGTGTACAGGGGCTTCCGGGGCTCCTGATGAGATGGAAGATCCCATGAGCTCTGAATATAAGATAAACGACATTCTAGTACATGAGAAAAAGAATGGATTTTTAAAAGATGCTACTTAGGAAAGCATCAAGATAACATCAAGTACCTAAAGGAAACTGAACAAAAAATAGGCAACACCTCTACAGGGGAAGTATATAACTTAGGGAAATTCACAGATCTTCCTAAATAAATGAAGGGACTTCTCTCAGTCGATTTCCATAAAGCTGGTAATTAAGACAGTAGCAGTGCAAGGGTGACCACAGAAAGAGAACAGACATCCCCTGACAGGTCTACACTGACATGGCCTCTGGACAAATGACAGAACCCTGCAGCGGAAGGAAGGATGAGTTTTCTAGCAAAATTCTAAGTCAACTAGGTATCTATAGGGGGGAAAAAAATTAAAATTGGACCCCTTCCATAGACCATACAGCAAAGTATACAAAAGACCCAAACGGGGAGGGAGCCTTCCAGATAGGAGAGGGGATCATCTTCATACTACCAGGAAAAAGAGCAGGAAAGAAGTTCTTAGCCAAAATGAAAAACAGTATGAAGATGAAAGAGAAAAAGTAACAAATCTGATGACATTAAAACTGAGATGTCAAAAGACTCCACAAAGAAAGCAGAAAGACAAGGTTCAAAGTGGAAAGGCACTTACAGTAAATATCCAAAATATATGTAAGCTCCTAAATCAGTAAGAAAAAGACAATTCAATAAATGATGGGCAAAAGACCAGAACAGACTTTTAAAAAAGAGAATATGTGATTATCTTGTACCAATGTGCTATGCCAGGTTATGCGTACCAGACTACATAAGAATGCTCACTTGAACATCACTCAGGAGTAGGACAAGTAAGTAAATTATGACACATCCTGAAATGACATGCACGGAAGTGAAAATGAATGGATTACACATATATTCAATAATCTGGGTAAATCTTACAAATGTAATACTGAGAAAAGAAGCAATGCAAAAAAATAAATGCAGTATATCAACTATATACTCTTCAAAGTGGCAAAATAAGCACAGTTTTCTAGAGATGCATGCATAGGGAGGAAAACCATTAAGAAAAGTGAAGAAATATCACCCAAAAAAGTAAGAACAATATTTGCCTCTCTGAGGGAGGAAGTAATTGTGATGAGGGTGGGATGTCAAGGACTTCTGGGTGGGGGGTACACAGATGTACTTTTTATAAAGATAAGTTAAACTTGTCTTTAAAATGAATGTTTTATGCATTTTTTACCTCATAATTTTTAAAAAGAAAGAAAATCAAAATCATTTAAATAAAACAGCTAAATGAAAAGAGCAATTAGACAATTCCTTCTAGGTCTCTAATAATTATTAACAGCAAAAGAGGATTTCTGTACAATTAACTAAACCCTTAAGGTAGCAGGTCAAATGCGGTACTCTAAGACTTCATGATGAAGTGCCTGATTTAGATCTCTAACACCAAAACAGGAAAGGATTTTATTCTTAAATCCTCTTACATGTTTAACAATTATTTCAGTTTCAACCTCTGACCTACCTGGCTTTATAAAGCCCAAATGAAATGCAAATGTTTCTATCAGAGAAAGGAGGACTCTAAACCCAGACTTGCAAATTACCTGTCTAGGGATCATGCATGGAGAAGGAAATGGCAACCCACTCCAGTGTTCTTGCCTGGAGAATCCCAGGGACAGGGGAGCCTGGTGGGCTGCCGTCTATGGGGTCGCACAGAGTCGGACATGACTGAAGTGACTTAGCAGCAGCAGCAGCAGCAGCAGCAGCAGGGATCATGCAAGCTCAACTCTTACCCCCAGTTAATCTGTACTATCAACTTGATACAACGTAATCTTAAATTTTTCAGTTCAGTTCAGTCGCTCAGTCCTGTCCGACTCTTTGCAACCCCATAAATCACATCATGCCAGGCCTCCCTGTCCATCACCAACTCCCGGAGTTCACTCAAACTCATGTCCATCGAGTCGGTGATGCCATCCAGCCATCTCATTCTCTGTCGCCCCCTTCTCCTCCCACCCCCAATCCCTCCTAGCATCAGACTCTTTTCCAGTGAGTCAACTCGTCGCATGAGGTGGCCAAAGTATTGCAGTTTCAGGTTTAGCATCAGTCCTTCCAATGAACACCCAGGACTGATCTCCTTTAGAATGGACTAGTTGGATCTCCTTGCAGTCCAAGGGACTCGCAAGAGTCTTCTCCAGCACCACAGTACAAAAGCATCAATTCTTCGGCGATCAGCTTTCTTCACAGTCCAACTTTCACATCCATACATGACCACTTAAATTTTTATGCCCTGTTTAAACTGAAAAGTAAAATTCCACCAGTGGAAAAATAACACTGGGTAAAAGAACAACTACACACCTAACAATTTATTAATTATAACGAATCAGCTATCAACTAGTACTCCACTGAATAAAAGGTGATCTAATCAACCCACTCCAGTGTTCTTGCCTGGAGAATCCCAGGGATGGGGGAGCCTGGTGGGCTGCCGTCTATGGGGTCGCACAGAGTCGGACACGACTGAAGCGACTTAGCAGCAGCAGCAGCAGCAGCAATCATGCATTATCACTCTCTCCAACACCTCCAGTCCTTCTTGGCTCTTCCCAGGGAGCCATCCCCTTCCTGGAAAAAGGGAGTAACCAGTTACAGACCAGTCTTCTCACCATACATAACTAGAAAGCTGGGTAAAACATATAAAACATTTCTTCAGACATTAAAGTACATGCAGTACAGGAACGTGATCCCTGAGAAAGAAAGCAAATAAGGTGAGCCTCATGAACACTGAGCTTTCTGTGTGGATAGACATGGCCCCAGACGGGGAAAGGTAGAATCAATGAGCTGAGGAAACAGAGATCAGAGCATATGAAGCTGGAATTGGTGGGCCCAAGTACCAAGAAAGTACCAAGAAACGGTGCTCCAGAAATCTACCCGGGGTCCCTTGTGTCCCTGGCTGGGGATGCAGTCAGCGAGACTCTAGGAGGCTGGGCAAAGAACAATTACTGCATGAGGATGGGAAACACTCAAGTTCCAGTAAGTCAGAATGAAGAGGCCTCACCGACCACTCAGAACATTGATCCAGAAAGGCAGCCACACATCTCAAGCACAGGGCTAGGACAGACTCAGAGCCAAGGCTTCTCCACGAGGGGGTCATCCAGTGTTTCCTGTAAGGGGCCAGATGGTAAGTATTTTAAGCTTGGCAGGCCAGTCTCTGTCCAACTACTTAAGTCTGTCACCAAAGAACAAAAGAGACACGGACAATACATAAACAACACAGCCGTGTTCCAAAAGACCTTACATACAAAAGCAAGCCAACCCCTGATCTAGACCTGCTTTAACAAAGCCAGAAAACAACCCCTGAAATAATGAAGCTGATACACTAGTCAACTAACTTCCTTCCATAACAAAACTCAACACTATTTAAATGAAGACAGTAAGATACAGATTCTCGACAACATAACACTCACAGTGTCCAGCATCATCAAAAATTACCAGATATAAGTAAAAGCCAGAAAATGTGATCCATACACAAAAGAAAATCAATCCAGACAAACAGACCCAGAAATGACAGTGATGATGGAAATAACAGACGAGAGTCTTAAAACAATATATTAACAATGAAATTAATTTGCTCAAGGATTTAGGGGAAAACAGGAACACAAAGAAGAGAGAAATAATAAATTATAAAAAAGACCCAAGTAGAATTTCTAGAAAAGAAAAACAAAACATCAAAACGAAAACACAGCAGGACCAGGTGAATGTGAGGGAGGTGGGCAAGGTGTAAGAAGAATGAGTCAATCTCCAGGCCCACTTCTGGCACCTGGAATTCTGGAGTGCATCTGAGGGAGATACAACATGGGGAACCCAGCACCACTCAGAGCATCACTCCATACCCTGTGCTGCAGGACCCAAGCAAACCCAGGAAGGCAGAGCCGATCAGGTGCCCAAAACCAAGATTCAAAAGAATCTGAAGCAAAACAGAACTCACACAGGGACCTGAGCTCTGGAACTTAGTAACAAAAGCTGAGGCTGTGTAAGAGCAGGGGGTCACTGAACAGTGTAAAGGAGGCACGGATCAGCACTGGAGACAAAGGACCAAATGTAGGTCACAGGAAATGCGGCCCAGGCACAGTTCCAAAGTCCAGCGGTTAGAGCCAGGCTTCAGGTCAGCCCCCAAACCCCACTCCCAGTGAGGCCTCCGAAGAGCTGAAGCACCTTCTACTTGACTCATTTATCCAGAGACCCAGGACAGCGCTAGGCCAGTGAGCCCACCCATAGGAAGGCAGCACAGAGAAGGAGTCAGGGATGTTATCAGCAGCAAAAGGCTGTGCAGCAAGCATCTGTCCAGAGAATTTCCCACAGTGGCGTCTGTTAAACCCAGCAGTTTGCCTCATAGGCCACATAATGCAGAAATAAAGCATTTCATCTTCAGAGCACCTTTACTAGAAAGAAGGGAACAGTAATGACTGCAACTTCCCAGTCTGACTTGGTAGATTCCGAGAATTGTTTTTATGAGAATACTCATTCTGAATGAAATGAATTTGATGTCAGGAAAAAAATGTGTGAGCTATTATTGAAACCCTAATGTTGCCATGATGGCTTCCAAGAATCACTTCATTTTCTGTAGTGTTCACAAACAGTGATTTATGGGACATATGTCATAAAGTCTAGTTTTTTTATAAACTACAACATTTACCGGAACCTCACATAAACACATTCAGGTAGAGCAGGGATCTTAGAGGAGAGCTCCGATTTTAACTCAGGAGATGGGCCAGGGTCGGTACAAAACGTTTTTAAATAAGAAAGGGAGCTAAGTCTGCCTGGTTTGGCGCTCCTCTTAGGACGGCAGTCACCTGAACCACTTGTGCCCCTTACTAATTGATGAGAACAGCAGGCATAGCTCTCGGTCTTGACAGCCGTAATTTCTGCTCCTTTTCTTCCAAATAGTCAATCACGTGCAACATCTGCACCACCAACAGGAGGCGATGGCTCTCCTTAGCAGCTGCGAGTAAGGAGCAAGTGGGCAGAAACCACAGCCATGCAGGCTGCCCCTCGAACACTGAGCTCAGCTATGAGCCCCTCAGTCTTCCCACCTCACCCGTCGGATCACATTTAATCCTTGTAACACACCACCATGAGGTAGGTAGCTTTAGACCCACTTTACAAAGCAAAACACTAAGATCTACACCAAGAACAGAGAGCCAGAAAAGGAACCAGTCTGGGCCAAGGTCACTCTGACACCAAAGTCCATTCTCTTAGATAAAACCTCCACTGCCTGTTCAATTTTTAGAAGTCCACCAAAATTTTCTGAGTCTCCATAAAGTGGGACTTAAACCCAATGCGAAATCTCACCCAAGGCTGTCCTGCCAATGGGATGAGAAGCAAGGTGGAAGCCCGGCTCTACAGTCATCACGCTGGGGCCTGGACTCCTGGCTCAGCTCCTCAGCAGCTCAGGAATTCTATGGGGTTGCCGGCCCACTCTAAGTGGCCTCGGCTCACTCAGGTAACAACAGATGCCTGCCAGGGGTGTTGTCAGGAGTAAGTAAACTAGATCCATGTGGGAAAAAATGCTCAGAAACTGTAAAGCCATAAGGTGGGAGCAGCACAGCTGCTGGCCTCACTACCTCCCCTTCCTGGCCTCTTTCTACCACCTTCTATCTCTCCCTCTGTGGGCTCCTCTGCCGTGCAAACATTTATCTGCTGCTGCCCCTACTTCTCTCCTCCCAAACCCCTGCTCTGTGACCACTGCCTCACTCTCCCCTCAATTCCTCGACAACTATTCACCAGAAGTTCAGCTTCCACAAAATTTTCTATTCAACTGAGTCATCGCTCACAAGTCACTAAGGGCTCTAGCTCTGTCATGCAACAAATATTTATGAAGTCAGTGCTACGTAACAGATCCTCCTTCCCTGGTACATACACACATTTGTTAGCTTTCCTCCAGAAGCACACTGTTCTCTGACTTCACCTTATGTTACTAACCTCTTGGTTCGAGATTTACAATAACAACAAAAATTTTTTAAAAAACCAAAACCAATTAGATCTGAAGATATCACTGCAAATGCATGTTTAGCTTAACACAAATAGAGATGGTTACATATAGAAATGTTTACAGATGTGTGTATATACACAGGGGTCAGTATATGCACAAGTATCTCTTTGCTCTGTCACCTGAGAGGACCTAAAAGTAGTGACACCCCAGCAGCAATGAACACACCTAGCACCCAGATTTTGGTCTCTAACACCATCCTCCAATAACAGGTACCAGGGCTCCTTGGAAAAACACCTGAATTTATAACCAAGGTAGGAAATGTACAAGATGAGCCTGGAGCATCCCGTGCTCCAGAAAGTAAATTAGGTGCTTAAAAAAACAGTCCACCACGGTGGGACTTTGTCAAAGCAGTGCAGGAGCCAACTGAAAGAGTTTTCACTGGCCAAAGATGGAGCAACAAAATACAGTAGTGGATTATAACCCAGAGGACAAAATAAATATCTATGAGTCCGTACTGATATTAAGTAAATGACTAAACAGATTAATAAATGGGGAAGAATAGATAAGTCTCCCATAAAGAAAAATTCCAGTTAATATATGCCCTTAGGGAGATGGAGCACAACTCTCCTCCCCTTTTAAGTGTGGGCTGGGCACAGTAAATTCCTTCCAAAGAGAGCAGGAAGAGGGTGGGGAGAGGATATCACGTGGAAACACCTGACCAACAGGACATCAGCCCATATCAAAGTCATACCAACAGTAACGAGTCATGTTGAGATGGACCTCTGATGTGATATGAGGTGAAGGGCACGTTCCCTCTGTGATCTTCCTCTCCAAAACCTATAACCCCAGTTTTATCATAAGAAAAACATCAAACAAATTCCTACAGAGGGACAGTCTACAAAATCCCTGACGAGTACTGCTATAAACTGTCAAGGTCATCCAAAAGTAGGAAAAGTCTGAGAGACCACCATTACATTCCGTCGTCACGTTTCCTTGGGCCCTAAGGAAATGTGATGACGAAATGTAATGTGGCACCGTGGGTGGGATCCTGGAGCAGAAAGAAGAGAATAGGTAAAAACTTAGGAAATCCAAATAAATTACAGAGAGACTTTAGTTGATGATAATGTATCAATGTTGATTCATTAGTTATGACAAGTGTACAATCCTAATGTAAGAGGTTAACAATAGCAGAAACAGGGTGCAAAGTCCTAAGGGTAAAAGAAGAGCCACGCAAGAAAACACCAAACTGAACAGAATTCACTGTGCACAGCTCATCATCAGCACCCTTGGGCATGGGGACAAGGGGTGCAGCGGGGATGGATGAAGGCCAGACACCAAGGGGACAAGAGACTGGGAACCACTGATGCACCGTTTTCAATATTTCCCACTGAAACATCCTTTAAGGAAAACTTTCTCCAAGTTCCACAGCCAGAAACACACTCTTTCCCTCCTGAATGCTGGAAGTGGCTCATTCCTCTCCCTCCTATTAATACACCCAGCTGGAACCAGCAAGTCATTCTGTTGCCTCCTGTAGCCGATCAATGGCCAAGTGCGATCAAGCCTTGTTCCAGGGAGCACTGGGGCTGCCTAGGTGTCTCAGTGGCATCTCCCTAGCTCCAGTCATGGCCAGCTCCTCCCCGCTTCCACCTTCCCCTCCTGAGGAGGCTTCTGACCTATTTCCCCTCCCTTACACACACTTATACACACACATATGTATACACACACACATATATACATACACACTCACACACGTACACAACCATACAATAAACACACACAAACTCACTCCCCTCCTCCACTCTAATATTTCTAATATGCAATCCTGATCATGTCACCACCCTGCTTTCCATTCCGTTGCGTCGCTCAGTCGTGTCCGACTCTTTGCGACCCCGTGGACTGTAGCCTACCAGGCTTCTCCGTCCATGGGATTCTCCAGGCAAGAATACTGGAGTGGGTTACCGTTTCCTTCTCCAGGGGATCTTCCCGACCCAGGGATCAAACCCGGGTCTCCCGCATTGGAGGCAGACGCTTTAACCTCTGAGCCATCACCCTGCTTTAAAACCTTTAATAGTCCTTAAGACAAAACCCAAATTCCCAGGGCCTTACAAAGCTTGTCAAGACCGGCCCTGCTCGTCTCTCCGCCACCACGGGGCTCCCGGCACTTCTCTCTGCAGCCTTTGCTCCATTTACTTGTTCTCAACAATTATTCAGTGAGCACCTCCCACCAATCAGTCTCTACGTGAGAAGCTGGGGATGCTGCAGAAACAAGGCACAGTCTCTGTCCTGATGACATAACCCACGTCAGAAGATGAAAAAGCAGCTGGGGCAGCAGTGGGAGCTGGGGCACAGTCTTGGGGAGGACGGAGAGAAACACTACCCAAAGACAGGCTCTCTGCCCTCCCTCCCGCCTGCTCCCTTCTTTCCTTTCTGTCTCTTGCAGGTACTGCTGGCCTTCCAGGAGGCTTTCTCCCCACTCCGCACGCAGTCACCACCACCCCAACCCCTGTTCCCCACTAAACCGGTAAACTCCCTAAAAGCAGGAGCTATTCACCAATGAATCACCAACACCTAGCACTGTATCCGGCCCTTAATAAACATTCGCTGAATCACTGAATTATTTAAACCAGTTTTGGAGACTTCACCACGCTTGCCCCTCCCGGCATCTTCATGACCTGACCTGCACACACTTCCCCCGCCCCCATCAGGGACCCCCTACTGCACACAAAGCAGGGCTCAACCCACCCAGTACCTTGGACATACAGACACCACCTAAATGTCTAGCAAGAAGAAGTCCTTAAATCACTACTTTGTTACTCAAGTGCAGATACATAATTACTGTGCTGTGTTTTTACTTAAAAGGATTCCTTTTTCTCTAATAAGATAAAATTCCTCAAGGGGCCACACCCACATCTTCTGTTTCCTCAGATCCCACACTACCCCAGGCTCAGTGCCACGTATGTAAATGGTACAAAGTGCTCACAATAACAGTTATTTCCCCACAAAACACTGAGAAGCCCTGTAGGTTGCTTTTGGATAGCATACATTGGTAGTTAGGATTTGTGCATTTCACTGTACATACAGTCTACCTCAAACAATACTGTAAGTGAATATTAACCTCTTAGTTAATAAGCGTGCTTCCCCAAGCACCATGTGCTAGCAAACTCCCCTCTGTGCATTCCAGCCAACAAATGACTCAGTGAGGACGAAGGAGCTAGGTTCTCACTGCTGGGAAGGAAGTAACAAGCCTGAAAAGAGAGACAGAGGGGATGGGCTCCAGTGGTAATTACCTCTGTACATCACGGTACGATGCCAGCAGTAAGAAAGCAATAAATCCACAGACATGGATGCCTCCACTCAACATCTCTGCTGAGGTGGCCCACAAACAATGGCACATCAGTAGCAATGCCAGACTTGGTGCCAGGTATCGCATCTGAATTCTGTTTTCCACCAAAAGGAACTGAGGATCATTGGAGAAAATGCTGATTCCAGGGCTGAGGCAGGGAAAATACACGATGAGCCTGGAACATCTCACTGTACAAAAAAGCTAAGGAACGTTCAAGCCTGGTACATCCAAGGCCACTGACAACGATGTGAAGAGGCCTTGCTTGGTAAGAAAATAAGCAATGACAGGGATGGGCCAAGTGAATAACATTAATAAGGTTGGAACCAAGCAACAAGGTGTGCTTTCTGATACAACGCTCGCAAAAAAGCACATGACTTCAGCAGCATCCTCACACAAAATGTGTAACACGAATCTGAGTACTGGGAAACATCAGGACATTCCACAATGGAATAGGAAACCTCAGGATGTTCCACACAATATCTGCCTATATTCTTTTAAAATGTCAAGGTCACCAAATTCAGAGACAGAAAGTAGGATGGTGGTTACCAGGCACTGGGGGAGGGGGAGGAGGAGGGAGAGTTAGTGTTTAATGGGGAGAGAGCTTCAGTTTGGGCAGATGAGAAAGTTCTGGAGATGGATGCTGGTGATGGCTGAACAATGTACTTTGTAGCCTTAAAAATAGTTTAAATGATGAACTTCATATCATGTATAATTTATAACAATAAAAAAATGTCAAGGTCAAGGAACTCTAAGGAAGCCTACGAAACTCCTTTAGATTAAAGGAGGCTTTCTGCTTTATTGACTATGCCAAAGCCTTTGACTGTGTGGATCACAATAAACTGTGGAAAATTCTGAAAGAGATGGGAATACCAGACCACCTGACCTGCCTCTTGAGAAACCTGTATGCAGGTCAGAAAGCAACAGTTAGACCTGGACATGGAACAACAGGCAGGTTCCAAATAGGAAAACGAGTACATCAAGGCTGTATATTGTCACCCTGCTTATTTAACTTATATGCAGAGTACATCATGAGAAATGCTGGGCTGGAGGAAGCACAAGCTGGAATTAAGATTGCCAGGAGAAATATCAATAACCTCAGAAATGCAGATGACACCACCCTTATGGCAGAAAGTGAAGAGGAACTAAAGAGCCTCTTGAAAGTGAAAGAGGAGAGTGAAAAAGTTGACTTAAAAATCAACATTCAGAAAACTAAGATCATGGCATCTGGTCCCATCACTTCATGGCAAATAGATGAGGAAACAGTGGAAACAGTGGCTGACTTTATTTTTCTGGGCTCCAAAATCACTGCAGATGGTGATTGCAGCCATGAAATTAAAAGACGCTTACTCCTTGGAAGGGAAGTTATGACCAACCTAGACAGCATATTAAAAAGCAGAGACATTACTTTGTCAACAAAGATCCGTCTAGTCAAGGCTATGGTTTTTCCAGTGGTCATGTATGGATGTGAGAGTTGGACTATAAAGAAAGCTGAGCACCGAAGAATTGATGCTTTTGAACTGTGGTGTTGGAGAAGACTCTTGAGAGTTCCTTGGACAGCAAGGAGATAAAGGAGATCAGGCCTGGATGTTCATTGGAAGGACTGATGTTGAAGCTGAAACTCCAATACTCTGGCTACCTGATACAAAGAGCTAACTCACTGGGAAAGACTCTGATGCTGGGAAAGATTGAGGGCAGGAAGAGAAGGGGATGACAGAAGATGAGATGGTTGGATGGCACCACCGACTCAATGGACATAGATTTGGGTGGATTCCAGGAGTTGGTGATGGACAGGGAGGCCTGGCGTGCTGCGGTTCATGGGGCCACAGAGTCAGACATGACTGAGTGACTGAACTGAACTGAAACAGATGAGACTTCTAAAGCAATGAGTGAACCTGGATGCGGGAGGGGCAGAAATGGCTGATAAAGGAGCAAACCACAACATTTTAATGTGAACTGGATTAATAAGAGTATTATATCAATGACAAATGTTCTGAGTTTTACAACTGTCCTGTGTTTACGTAAGATGATGTCCTTTGTTCTTAGGAGATACACACAGTAAGGCACAAAAGAGCACCGTCTCCAACTTGTTCAGTTGCTAAGTTGTGTCCAACCCCCTGCAACCCCATGGACTGCAGCACGCCAGGCTTCCCTCTCTTTCACCATCTCCCAGAGTTTGCTCAAACTCATGTCCATTGAATCGGTGATGCCATCCAACCATCTCATCCTCTGTCGCCCACTTCTCCTCCAACCTTCTATCTTTCCCAACTTACTCTTGAATAATTTGGGGGAAAGATTTACATATTCTCAGTTATAAGTAGAGAAGAGTAAATGAGGCAAGATGTAAAAACTGGTGAATCTGGGTAAGGGTACACAGGAATTCATTACACTATTCTTGTGACTTTTCTGTGTGAAATTACATTAAAAAGAATACAAGCTAGTCGCAGTGATCCACCTGGAAAGCACACCTGTCACTGGCTGTCTCTCCTCACCTGTCTCCCCCTCTGTTCTAAAGGCACAACCTTCTCTGCAGAGTTGATTGTACTGGCCAAGTTTAAGGTTCAAGAACATGATTAAAGCATTAACATATCATGCCATATATTTACTGGAATGGCCTTTTCTATGTATTTAACTAGACTTACAAAAAGAAAACAGTATCTACCTTGAGCTCCATGGAAACAAGCATGGTAGATGCTTAAAGCACTTTAATGGCTTCTGAACAAAAAGAAGACAGAGTCAGACACCTGGAGGACACCCTCTATATATAAGCCACATGGATTTTGTTAGAACTCTAGCTTTAGAATTCCACAAGGTGATAATGAGGCAGAAACGTCCTCATCCATTTCAGGAAACTTCCACAGCACAGCACATTGTTCAAAATGGAAAACGGCACATTTTTTAAAGCAGGTGAAAAAATATCTATGTAGATGTCCCTTTGGAGTTCCTGAGTCTCACATGACAAAGGCCAACAGAAAGTTCACACACTTCAAATGCAAAGTGAGAGAGTGACTGACAAACCCCACCCCCTTTTACCCCCACATCAGAACCAGACTCCCTTGATTCTACCTTCCGGACATCAGCAGGGGCCCTGCCCTGTCCTCCACCCCTCCTGCCACTGCCTCCTCCAGCCCTGGGGGCTCTCACCTGGATTACCCTGCTCCCCTCCCCAGCTGGTGATCCCATCTCCAGCGTAACCCCTCTCCAAACCCTCCACTCCACCCACAGTCAAAAAGACCTTTCAAAACATAAATCTATGTCTGACATTCCCCTGCTTAAATCCTTAAGCAGCTCCTATCACCAAATACATCAACAGTTTAATGCTGGGTCAACCTGACTGATTTATAAATGCAGTTTATAAACTGATTTATAACTGTTTCAAAAATGCAGTTCAATGCAAATGATTTACTTATTTAAATACACTCAAGGCTTTGGAGATAATCATGGCCTCCTCCCCTGTAAATACACCATGTATTATAATCTGGTATTGACATCTGTCTGTCCTACCAGACAGACACCAAGGTATGGTATGGCACACTGAGTAGTAAACCTCCACTGAGCTGAAGTGAAGGTTTCCACCTTCTACTGCCTACCTCCCCTCGCCCCACTGGATCCATTCTACCCCCATCACAGAACAAAGCCATCCCGGGTGGGTGGCAGTGTGTCTCCCTGCAGGACGCACACTAGAAGTCTGGGGCAACAGGAGGCCCTAACCCTGCCCAAAGGACTAGACGTAAGACAAATGCCTTCACAGTCTCAACACCTCTCCACAAGCTCAGAGGATGGAAAGAGTGTACCAGATCCCTTTCAAGTCTGTCACCTGATTTCAGGTCAAACTTGCTATTTTGGGCCAACCACCTAATACCTCACACCTTCCTAGTCTAGGGTTGATGCTCATTTTCTTTTAACAACACTAACAAGTCTCAAACATTTGATAACAGGACATCTGTGGCTGCTGCTGCTAAATCACTTCAGTCGTGTCCAGCTTTGTGTGAGCCCACAGGCGGCAGCCAACCAGGCTCCCCCGTCCCTGGAATTCTCCAGGCAAGAACACTGGAGTGGGTTGCCATTTCCTTCTCCAATGCGTGAAAGTGAAAAGTGAAAGTGAAGTCACTCAGTCGTGTCCAACCCTCAGCGACCCCATGGACTGCAGCCTTCCAGGCTCCTCTGTCCATGGGATTTTCCAGGCAAGAGTACTGGAGTGGGGTGCCATTGCCTTCTCCGAACAGGACATCTAACTACTCTTAAAGATTACTAAGACTTTCAAAGAGCTTTTTATATGAGTAACATTTAACAGTATTTTCAATCTTAGAGGCTAAAACAAAACAAACCAAAAAAAAAGAATAACATATTTCCTTGTTAATTGACTTAAAAATTATACTTATTACATTTTCAATGAATATTTATATGAAAAATAACTATATTAAAAAAAATTGTTAGACAAGTGACATTGTTTTCTGCACAGCTCCTTAATGTCTGCCTTAATAGAACACAGCTGACCTCTCACATGCTGCACTCAATCTGTTGTGATGTGTTGTTTTGCTTGAAGTATGTGAGAAAAATATGGACTAAAAAAGAAACAGTTGGAAAGGGCAGCAGTATCAGAATAGCCAAAT
The DNA here is from genome assembly GCF_049115385.1 of Moschus berezovskii. Taxonomy (NCBI): domain Eukaryota; kingdom Metazoa; phylum Chordata; class Mammalia; order Artiodactyla; family Moschidae; genus Moschus; species Moschus berezovskii. Next base: position 63,368,589 of record NC_142479.1, read on the forward strand.
AATTGGACATATTCTTTGATATTATGTCAAAACTCAGTATTTGGTAGTTTCTTAAAGGTCTACTGCAATCTATCTGAACAGAAAATAGAAAATGTAATCTATACAAAATCACAGCCATGACTTTTCACACTCTATTATGTTAAAATCCATTGGCCCAACTTTTGATCTTTTACCCATGGATGATTTTATAATATCATGAATTGGTCACTTGAAAATATTGGTTCACTGAATTATGCAGATGTTCGGAGTGTGAAACACATTTCATTCTACAATACAAAAGCAAACTGTATTCATTAACACCCCATCATCTCATCAGAAACATCTTCACGTACTGGGAAGCTGGGAACCGCACAGTGGCAGATACAGGTGTTCTGAAACTCTAATTTTCACTTGAGAGCTCAAATCTTACCACTGGCAACAAATTCTGTCAGTTGCTTTCCTTAAAGTGAAGCTAACTCAGTTTATCTTTGAGAAACTATCTGCCAGAACCCAAGCCTGACTGGGCAAGGCGAGCCTGCCAGCCTCCTCCAGGTACAGCCTGTGTCCCAGGAAGAGCCGTGGCTGGCGGCGCCGGCAACTGCAGATGCTCTTCCTCTGACAACCACGCCTAGGATCAAAGAGGTGTGTGCTAAAGAGCCAAGACTTAAGAAAACTAATCATTTTAATGCTTTATGAACGGCATTCTGAAGTGAAACTGGAAGCTTTTTCTACTGCGAGTGCAAGGCGATGAAGAAAATAACCACCAGCACAATCTGACACCACGTCTGGATTCGAGCTCAGGCACCAGCAGTTTCACCCACCATCACCTCTGCACCATCAATGTCCCTGTCAACATGAGGAAAAGACCAATAAGCCAACAATGATAACAGTGTCGCTTCAGGAACCCAGGCGATCAGACCGTGAGAACAGCTAGGCTGTATCATCAGCATCGTCATCCGTTACCACTCTGCTGGCTAGTGCAGTGTCTGTGTCCCCACGCCACCAGCCCCCTCATCTTTCCTACATGCTTTTGTTTCCGACTCCTGGTCTCTGAGCAGGAGTCTTCCAGTGGAGTGGAGGCATTGTGATACAGTTTTGGTTGTTTCTTTTTACCTGGGCTTTGTTTATCAGATTTCACTTCCTCTGTTGGAGCTCTGAAACGATGTTCCTGCAGGCCAGCCTATTAATCAAGCCTGTTTCCTCATCAATCACATGGAAGTAACAATCCCTGCTATTGAGTCTTATGTGGAAGCCCTTTGTGAGTGATTCATTTTTTCACCAGTACTTTTAAAAAATAATTTTATTTTTTTTATTTATTCATTTATTTTGGCTGTTTTGGGCCTTCATTGCTGCTTGGGCTTTTCTCTAGTTACGGCAAGTAGGGGCTACTCTCCAGTTGCAGTGGGTGGGTTTCTCACTGCAATGGCATCTCTTGTTTTGGAGCATGGGCTCTACGGCATGTGGGCCCAGTAGCTGCCACTTGTGTGCTCCAGAGCCCAGGCTCCATAGTTGTGGCGTTCAGGCTTGTGGCTCCATGGCATGTGGGATCTTTTCAGATCAGGAATCGAACCCGAATCTCCTTCATTGGCAGGCAGAGTCTTCACCGCTGAGCCACCAGGGAAGCCCCTTATCAGTACATTTTTACCGAAACACTACTGTGGTGCCGGAGAAGACTCTTGAGAGTCCCTTGGACTGCAAGGAGATCCAACCAGTCCATTCTAAAGGAGATCAATCCTGGGTGTTCATTGGAAGAACTGATGCTAAAACTGAAACTCCAATACTTTGCCCACCTCATGCGACGAGCTGACTCACTGGAAAAGACTCTGATGCTGGGAGGGATTGGGGGCGGGAGGAGACGGGGATGACACAAAATGAGATGGCTGGATGGCATCACCGACTCGATGGACATGAGTTTGAGTGAACTCCGGGAGTTGGTGATGGACAGGGAGGCCTGGCGTGCTGTGATTCATGGGGTCGCAAAGAGTCGGACACGACTGAGCAACTGAACTGAACTGAACTGAACTGTGTGCCAAGCACCATCCTTTATGACAGCAGAGACAAGGTCTTTGCTTTATGGTAGAAAGCTAATTTCTGGGGGTGGAGTATGAAGAAAAATATCAGAGACATAAATAGAAATCATGAGCCACTGGGGAGCTGCTTAAGATGGTGTGATCAGGGAAGGTCTCTGAGAAAGTGACCCAGACGCTGGCTACAAACCACAAGAAGGAGCCAGGTGTGCAAAGGTGAGATGGAAGAGCATGCCAGGCCTTTCCATTCAAGAAGCAGAAAAGGCAGGCGGGGCCAGATTATGAAGCTTTGTGAACCAGAGTGGCTTCTCTGTTCTACTCCAAGCACTAGGAAGCCAGGGAGAGGCCTAGAAAGGAAGTGACGGGATCTGATTTACACTTTAACAAGATCCCTCTGACTACTATGTGAAGAAAAAGTTGTTGAACTTCCCTGGTGGTCCAGTGGTTAAGAATCCACCTGCCAATGCAGGGGACATCGGTTCCATTCCTGGTACAGGAAGAGTCCACATGCTGCATCGCAATACTGAAGCCTGAATGCCCTAGAGCCCGCGTGCCGCAACAAGAGAAAGTATCACAGTGAGAAGCCTGTGCGCTGCAACAGAGAGTAGCCCCAGCGCATCACAACCAGTCCTGCACACAGCAATGAAGATCCAGTGCAACCGAAAATAAATGAAAAAAAAAATTTTTTTAAGAGTAAATTGTAGGGCAAGAGAAGACACAAGGAGACCAGTCAGGACATGATTCTAGCTGTCCAGATGAAACATGGTAATTGCCTGGACTGGGCTCACAGCAGTGGCGACAAAATGAGGTGGTCCAATACACTCAGGAGGCAAACCTGACAGGTCCTACTGATGAAACGGATTGTACAAAGAGGAGAGGAAGAGGAAATAATTACAAATAAATTCCAGATGTATAGCTTGAAACAACTGAATGGGTGGTGGCGGCAGTGTGTTGTGATGGAGAAAACCAAGGCAAAGCAGGCAGCCAGGTACCTGAGACAGGAGTCAAGGCATTTAGACAGCACATAAAGCCATGAAACTAGATGAGATCAGCTAGCAAGGGGCATACAGAATAGAGATCTCCAAGATCAAGAACCCAGCTACTACACACTCTGCTGTCAAGCAGCAAAGGAGTGTGAGGAGGACCAATTAGTGACCTCAGAGGAAAACCTGGAGTTTCAGGAAGACATAGATGCAAGTGAGGGAAAAGCTTTATGAAGGAGGGAGTGGTCCACCCTGGAATGCTGCCAAGAAGTTGAAAAGATACGGACAGAGAAGTGACATTTAGGTTTAGCAACAAATAATCACCGTATAGAAGGACGGTCTGAGTGGCAGGAGGAGAGTCTAAATGGAATAGATTGAGAGGATTCAAAGTGAGGAAAGAGAGAGTAAGAAAGTTGGAAGTATTACAACTTAGCCTTGCTCCAAAGACAACCTAAATATCTGACTGTCCGTATAACAGTTTAATATAATCTACTCAGCTTCCTCCATGGTTTATTCAAGTTTGGCTACAAAGCAAGGTGACTAAGTCTAAAGACTGGTTTGGGAAATGGTTTCATCATTTTACAGCTATATCTCCTGCACACTTGCAGGTACAGTGTGTCCGCTGATGGTTTTCTTTCAGAGCAGTAGCTCTCATGTTCCCAGATTCGATCCCACACATGCAAGGTAAAGATTCACCTGAGACCAATTATATCCACATGCCCACTTTCTAGAAAATGAACTCTGTGATAACGATGAAGTATCACAGTAAAACCCAAATGGGGGGCTTCTACACAAATCTGTTTGAGCCACAGGTCCATGAATGATTTATTTTTGAGCTGTAATTCATATGCCTAGTTATTTGAAAATCACAAATCAAACATGCCATCGATGCATATCCACAGTTACTACACACAGAACTAACCAAAAAACCAACTTGATAATCTGATAATAACAGTACTGAACTAACAGAAACTTAGTAATTAAAATGCAACAACAGTGGCATCTAAAAACCAAAAATGATTTAACACCAAGATGGCGGTAATTCCAAACAAGAGTGCGCTGTAATTCTGTGAGGATGCCAAATGCCAAGCAGCAGAAAACTTGGAGTTGTTACTCAACTTTGGTAAAACTGTCCATTTTAGGAACACTTAACAACTCCACTAAATAGGACACCAGCAAGAAACTGCTAATACATATCAATAAAAGTATGTGGACTCGCCTGCAGATCACAGGAAAAAGCAATAACTGAGTCTGCATTTAGGGCAATTGATGGTGCACCAGAAGTGGTCTACATTGGTCCGCATACAGGACAACTGGACCAACGCCTGCTGCTTTACTACAATGCTGCACCATCAGACTCTTGGAGACCACCCCAGCACAGGGAAACAGTCTGGCCTGGATACCCATGTGCTCAACAGTCCTAGAATCTTGAAGTCACATATAGGTACCCCTTGGCCAGAGCCAGCCCCACAGATACACTGCTTCATGGTTTATAATATTTGAAGTCATTCCAATATTTTAAAAGTGAAAATCTTCACATAAAATAAAAAAAGTTTTCTGGCTTCTCAAAGAAAAGAAAGAGAAAGGGTGACCTGGCCAGGCTCAGCTGCCCCTTGAGCTGCACCCTGTGCTCTTCGGAGCCCCACTGATCCCACCCTCCAGAAAGTCAGAAACAAGTCAAACCTCAGCTGCTATTTATCTCTGAATCTGTGCCATTATTCTCCTTCTACCTGGCTTTTTTATGCTACCTTTCAACTCTCAGCATCATTCAGATTTGCACCCTTTGTCCTAGTAGAGTGTACTGAAAAAGCCCCCTCAGGGTCTAACCAGGGAAAGGAGACTATAAGGATGGCCAGATGCCAAGTTCTCAGAAACAACTAAAAATGTTAGCTGCTGATATTTTTTCTTTATTAAACAACTTGCAAAGACTGGATACTTTCTCGGCTAGCTCTAAGTCACAATCTCAGTAACTACTCAGACTCCCAAAACTTTTCTTCCTCTTAATAACCTATGAGGAGCTATCAACTCCCTGTCAGAGAATGTTGATCATTCACAAGTTGTTTTAAATAAAAGGTCAAAAATAAATCCATTCATCAGTTTTGAACAGTTTAAGCATGGGTTTAGAGTAACAAAGAAAACTACATTTTAAAAGAAAAAAAAAAGCTTTCAATTAGAATGAAAAAAGATTACAGCTACTTTTTAGAATAAATCTTTTCATATATAGACAGCAACCACAAAAGCTTTAAACCATGTAACTAGTACTAAAGCTGAATAAGACAGACTTTATACAATCTTTTCCAATGACCATCTCTGTTACTTCCTAAACTACTTTTGGATGAAACAGATTTTCCTGACCTTTTGGGCATACTCAGTAGCTCAATCCTGTCTGACTCTTTGCAACCTCATGGGCTGTCGCCCACCAGGCTCCTCTGTCCACGGGATTTTCCAGGCAAGAATAATGGAGTGCCACTTCCTTCTTCAAACCTTTTGAAGGTGCGCCAAATAACAACTGAAGCACTAGTTACTAGTGACTGAATAACTAAAATTACCATAAGGGTAATCGTATATATGTTCAACATCATATACTGAAAACAACCATCTTATATAAACATATTCATAAGCCCAGAGCAAGCACACTACATGATAATATCAACTACCCTTCTTAGGCTAAAAAGTTCAAATAAGTAAAGACAGTCTTGAGGCAGAAAACACAAAAAGACAAATTATAAATACGTATGGGTGACACAGTCGCATGGAGACCAGGAAATAGATGGTGTTTGAATAAAACTGACTTCCTATCCTACTAGCAGCCTGGGTCACTATCCACATTCCAACACCATAAGGAACCACTACTAGACCCAAGTTCCAACCCCTCATACTCTACTGTTAAGAGAAATTCTGCCTCCAAGTAATAGTAACAGGACATGACATAAAAGGAGCAAAGCCTAGATTCAAGACAAACTGCTTAGAAGGCTTTGGTAAAGTTCATTGTAACTTTAAAATAACTTTGCATTAATTTGTTACTAGCTGAACATTTCCCAATAATCTTGTTTCCTAGCATACTATATTAGATTTCTGCATTCCATCTAGCTTGGACCAAAAAAAAAAAAGTAATCTAGCCACGAAAAGTAGACCTACCACGTGGGGACAAATACTACATCCCAAATTGTCTTTCCTCTAAGTGTTAACAGTACTAAGTATATCAAAAAAAGCACGCAAATACTTGCAACGCTGTATTTTCTAACTTGTGTAACTTTCATTGTCTAAATTAGAACTTCCTTTGAATCTAATTAACACTATCCAGTGAATAACTATAACCAAAACAGCCTTTTCCATTTACAATCAAAACTGGAGTCTGAAATGATTTATGCTTTTTAGTTGACCAGCAACATGTATCTGGGAAAGAATATCGCCGCTCTACCAAGGACATACGTCTGGCTCTGAACTTTCTTGAAAAACTACCCAGGTCCAAGGGGCGCAGGCGCTATCCACTTACCCGATCCTTCATCCTCCAGCTCTGAGCTAAGGATTTGGAGCCTTCGATTTTCTCACAGTGCCTCTTTTTCATAAAAGCCAAAGGCAGGTTCCAGTCTGTAAGGTCAGCTTCATCTTCCTCCCCGAGTCCCAAGAGAGGCGACTGCAGCATCTCGGACTCCATGAGCGGGGGAGGGGGTGGGGGAGTCCTGGGCAGCAAACGCTCGAGAACCTCCAGCCTTGAAGACTAGTGTGTACCAGAATGGGTGAAATAAGAAACAGAAAAGGGGGAAGTAGAAAAAGAAATGAATGGAGAGGGTGTGGAGACCCTCCCTCAGGCAAAAAGTCTGAGATTCTTCTCTCTAACTCTGCGCGGGAAGTCGGAGGGGGTGGGAAGAAGGGTGGGAAATGAGCGAACCAGAAGGCTCCGCACAGGCACACACACACCCAGATCCCAGGCCACCGGCTGCTTCTGAAGCCGTCAGTTCCCAGAGGGGCTGCGAGCGGAGCTGTCAAAGGCGTGCGAGACTCCAGGCCTCACGATGACCCTGCGCTCGGCCTCCCAACGTCTCAGCCGATCCGAGGACAGGCAGGCCGCCCGCTCTTGGTGCCGGTTCGCCGACTGGGCTGAGGTCTTCGGCCGAGGGGATGAGGTTCAGAGCGCCTTGGGTCTCCTGCAGCCACTCTCAGCCTTGCGGGTCGCGCACTCGCCGGAGCTGCTGCAACCAGAGCCAGGACCGGCCCATCGTGCTCGCCCGCAGCCGGCTCCTCAGCCCTGGGTCCGCGCGGCCTGGCCGGTCCTGGCCTCCAGCCCTATGGCTCTCGCCTGTCTGAGAACGAGTCTTGAGAGACAGGCGACACAGAGCCGCGGAAAAGACGGGTAATGTGGGCTTATTGGGTTTGGGGAGTTTTGCCCTCTGGTTTCAAGCTACAGTGAAACTCCTCTCATCAGCACATCATGGAGGACGCCATATTGCCAAGACCCAGCATGCAGCGCGATCTACAGCGTGGTAACAGGCCAAACTTCCTCAGAGCGTTCCGGCCGCGCTTCCCAAGAGGCAGCGAGAGAAGTCTCCGCCCCCTGTTACCATCGTTACCACAATTCAGCTTGCTAGTTTATAGCTTTTCGTTTAATAGATGCGTCACATCAAAGTCAATCCTATAAATGAAACCGTGTTAATTTAATTAATTTTGAAAAAATCTTTATTATTACAGGTAGACCTACATCTTTCTGAAATTAAAGGAAATTAAATTAAAGGAAAAAACCCCTTGTTTTTTCCAGATTTTTAAAAAGCAAAAGCTTCCGAAAGAATCATTGATAATATTACAAAGGAAGATAGTATCGGACGCGCGGTTGGGAAGGGACGTACAATACAGTATCAATACAGTACAATACTCTACAGTATCAATACAGTATCAATCAGATTCTTTTTAAGGAACACAGCGAAAAAATTAATTTTGACAATTGTAAGTTTTTGTTTAATCCATTTATTTTCTGAGCGGTTTATTCTTATTTGAATGTGGCTTTACTTACAAACAACTAAAAGCTATAGATCTCTATGCTTGGATCGCCTCCTGCACTATTTTATTGCTCTATTCTGTAAACATTGCCTGTTTACAGTGTGTGAGAATGTGTCCCATGCAGAGGGAATATAAACCCCAAGCAGCATGCAGTGCCTGTCTTCAATAAACATAGTGCCTAGTGAGACACACATGTAACCATTAGATAAAGTAGGGGGGAGGGGGTGCAAGGAGATGGGCTGGGAGACTGGCCTTCCCTTCTGATTTAGGCTTTGAGGTAAGGCCCACGTGTGTCTGCATCTCAACTGCATCACTTTCCCTGCCTGTGACAACCTTGGTCCATTCCTTAACTAGTTCAGCCTCACTTTCTTCAACTATAATCTGGGTTAATATAATATCCACCTTGAAGAGTAAAATTAACCTGTGTAGGAGAAGGCAATGGCAAGCCACTCCAGTACTCTTGCCTAGAAAATCCCATGGATGGAGGAGTCTGGTAGGCTGCAGTCCGTGGGGTCGCTGAGGGTCGGACACGACTGAGCGACTTCACTTTCACTTTTCACTTTCACACATTGGAGAAGGAAATGGCAGCCCGTTCCTGTGTTCTTGCCTGGAGAATCCCAGGGACAGGGGAGCCTGGTGGGCTTCCGTCTATGGGGTCACACAGAGTCGGACACGACTGAAGTGACTTAGCAGCAGCAGCAGCAGGAGTCTGTTATACAGTGAGTGTCCCATACAATGCCAGCAGTGATGGGTGCATATATGTGTGTGTGTGTGTGTGTGTGTGTGTGTGTGAAGTCTCTCAGTCGTGTCCGACTCTTTGCGACCCTGTGGATTGTAGCCTACCAGGCTCCTCCGTCCGTGGGATTCTCCAGGCAAGAGTACTGGAGTGGATTGCCATTTTCTTCTCCATATATAGCTAGAGGGAAATCCAGCAGCCCTGTGTGCTTTGTTAATCTAAAAGGGTCAGGCTGGGCTCTCAAAGAAACCCTCTTTCTCAGTGTGGTTTCCTAGGGCTTTGACACGATGTAGAAGTCCATATCAAAATCCTGAGGGCAGGTATTTCCCTGGCGGTCCAGTGGTTAAAATTTTGCCTTCCAGTGGAGGGGGTGCAAGTTCAGTCCATGGCTAGAGAGCTAAGAACCACATGCCAAATGGCCAAAATACCAGAATATAAACAACAGAAACAATATTGTAACAAATTCAATAAAGACTTTAAAAATGGTCCATATAAAATAATAATAATAATTTTTTAAGATAACTGATTTAACCAAAATCCAAATGGCATTTGTGTTCCTTTCAACATCTGAGTAAATAGTGCAATCCGAAATCATTCTCACCTAACACATAGCAGGCATTTAATTAAAATTCTTGGATTAAATCGTTACCATTCTAAACATTTGTTCAGTTATTACATCCTCATGATCCCCATTCTCCCATGAAAACTCAAGGCAAATTCACCAGAACACAGATGGAGGTTAATATCTTCCTTTTTCCTTGCTCTCAATGTTGGCAAAATGTCCCCCACTGTCATCAGCGGAGGCTTCAGGACTGCAGGGTCCTGAGAAGATCCCACTCTCACCTGAGGGCAGTGTAACTCCCTGTCACCCTGCAGCATACAACAGTGAAGGCCAAGGTCCCCAGGCACTCTTTCAGGAAGCCTCAGCTACAGGAGAGTGGCAGCATTAAGCCCATTCATTCACTACTAGCCCTGTGACGTGGGCATCAGTGAAAGTCACTCAGTCATGTCTGACTCTTTGCGACCCCATGGACTACAGTCCATGGAATTCTCCAGGCCAGAATATTGGAGTGGGTATCCTTTCCGTTTCTCCAGGGGATCTTCCCAACCCAGGGACTGAACCCAGGTCTCCTGCATTGCGGGACTCTTTACAAGCTGAGCCACAAGGGAAGCCCAAGAATACTGGAGTGGGTAGCCTATCCCTTCTCCAGCAGATCTTCCAGACTCAGGAATCGATGAGGTCTCCTGCATTGCAGGCGGATTCTTTACCAACTGAGCTATCAGGGAAGCCTGTCACATGGGAAAGCCGCTTAATCTGTGTGGGAATCAGCTTCCTGACCTATGAAGTATGTCACCTGGGGAAATCCACTCAGCTTGTCTGACATTCTAAGTGAAAGTGGTAATGGAGCCTGTGGAACCCAAACATGGCAGGTTGTCAGCATTACCTGGGAAATGATTTTAAAATTAATTTGCCTGAGTCCCAGCTCAGATGTACTGAATCATGGGGAGAGGGAGGACAGAGATTCAGAATCTCTATTTTTTAAATCAGATAACCCTGACAATAATTTAAAATCAGTCAGATGTGGGGACGCTGGACAATATTCTCGCTAAGGATATCAGGCAATAGCCTCCTCTAGTGATTCCATTCCAGCCCAGTGGTGGACCCTCAATAACTGTTCGTACTGAATTGGGGTGGGTTGTCATGCCCTCCTCCAGGGGATCTTCCACAGGATCGAACCCGCGTTTCTTACGTCTCCTGCGTTGGCAGGCAGGTTTTTTACTACTAGTGCCACCTGGGAAACCCCAAATAAATGAAACAATTATCCAATCTTTCATTTAATACGTCAGAACAAGACTCACCCTCTCCCCCGAACTACATAACAAAACACCCTCTAGTGTTTTCCAAATGTGACCCCAGATCCTAGAGACATTTGGGGTCCATGTACTGGACTGAGGATTTGATACACACATTCTGTCCCCAGCCCACCACCAATTCCTACAGAATTTCCAGTCTCTGCCCTCCTCTGTCCACAGTCTTCACATCTGAGACAAGAAAACTTTTATTTTTTGGTCTCACAGCTTGCAGGATTTTAGTTCCCCTACGAGGGATCGAACCCACGCCCCTTGCTTTGGAAACACAGAGTCTTAATCACTGGACCACCAGGGAAGTCCCAGGCAAGAGAAACTTAAAGGTGAACCTCCAAGGACACTTCAGCATCAAAATTCTGTTATTCATGTAAAAACCAGAAAGGGGTTGGTGAAAGCCCAACTCCCAACCTGAAGGTTCAAGAAGGGGCTTGAATCATTTCACAGCATCATGACATTTAAAAGAAACCTCTGCCCAATGTTGTCATGAAAGAATCTATTCGAGTCCCAAATAAGCATTTGGAAGCTTGACTCTAGGTTTCTGGAAGGCAGGGAACGTCGATGACTAATGACAGGCTGGAATTTCAAGGGCTAACGTTTCTCACCTGGGTGATCTCATTACCACAGTATGTGATCAGCGCGGCCGCTTGGGCCTGCAGTTCTGGTTCCCAATGTCTCCAATTCCTCACAACCAAGGACATCACCTGCTTGCCACAAAGCCTCTAAATAAGATACTTTAATCATGAAAACAATTTCTACAAATCTCAAAAAATGTGTGAAACCTGATTTGATTCCAGCTGTGGAAGGGGAGAGGGTGTTAATGATATCCCACTGGGAGTGAACATCAAGCTGCAATGTGGAACTGGGAGAGAGAAAGGGCTTTTAGGACTAGCTCTGATGAGAAACGTAGCGACTAAACCACCACCACCACTGATGTGAAACAAACAATAACCTTTGACCTTCAGGTACAGAAAGGGGAGTGCTATGTGCCAAGTTGCTTCAGTTGTGTCCGACTCTTGGCGACCCTATAGACTGTAGCCCACCAGACTCCTCTTCTGTCCATGGATTCGTCAGGCAAGAATACTAGAGTAGGTTGCCATTTCCCCCTTCAAGGTATCTTTCCGATCCAGGGATAGAATTCATGTCTCTTATGTCTCCAGCATTGGCAGGTGGGTTCTTTACCACTAGCACCACCTGGGAAGCCCAGAAACGGAGGATCTTGTCTTATAATATGAAGGTGGAGCAGAAGACCCCTTAAAACCCTAAATCTCAGATAATTTGGCAACCAGAAGCCAAAGAAACTGCACAATGAGCAAAGAACAAATGTAAATAAAACCTGAGTGTGTGGGTCAAATACAACACAGGTCAGGGGTAAATCTAGGGGCAAATTTGGGAGAACAACCAAGGCAGGGAGAGGGTCTGAATAGATGCCTTGGGAACACAGCACATTGCCCAGGAAGAACCAAGGAGGCTGGGTTTTCACAGCCTCCAAGCTCAGCGGTTGGCTCATCTTCTCTCCAAACACAAGACCATCACAGCCGAGGTACTCCATTTGCAGCAGGATAGCCTGTGTTCCATCCTCCAATATTGCAGTTCCTCTGCTAAATCAATCAAGGGCACTGAATGTGTTTTGTCATCAAGAATCAGAAGCAAGCCTGGAGGTCAAGCAACTTGAGAAAACCGGGTGCTTCGCTGAGTTATTGTTTTCCATGCAGGGAGACGGGCCAGCTCCTGTCCTTTCCAGAGAAATCTGTGCTTAGCTTAAAAGAAACCAAAATAGATATGAAGTACTTTGTTTTTTGTCTGAGCATCATTACTCTGTTTTTAGCAGAATCCAAGCCACTCCCCTCTGCAGGTCAGATGTTTTGTTGACAGCAAAGTGAGAAGAGAGAAAGGGAAGTTACCTCACCCACAGTCAGAGGCACAGGCTGCAAGAACCCGAATGAACCTGCCTCCCTTTCTGCCCACCCCATCTAAAGATACGGCGGTGTTTGTGGATGCAATTTTCACCTCCTGTTGCACATCTTTCTATTTTATGTACTAATTTTTTTTACAGGTAAGTTTTCCCTGGTGGCTCAGAGGTTTAAGCATCTGCCTCCAATGCAGGAGACCCGGGTTCAATCCCTGGGTCGGGAAGATCCCCTGGAGAAGGAAATGGCAACCCATTCCAGTATTCTTGCCTGGAGAATCCCATGGATGGAGGAGCCCGGTAGGTCACAGTCCACAGGGTCGCAAAGAGTCGGACACGACTGAGCAACTTCACTTCATTTCAAGATTGAGCAAGTAAGGTTTTGAGACGCAGAGTGAGTGAAGTCGCTCAGTCGTGTCCAACTCTTTGGGACCCTGTGGACTGTAGCCTACCAGGCTTCTCCCTCCATGGGATTCTCCAGGCAAGAGTACTGGAGTGAGTTGCCATTTCCTTCTCCAGGGGATCTTCCCGACCCAGGGATCAAACCCGGGTCTCCCGCATTCCAGGCAGACACTTTAACCTCTAAGCCACTGCAGAAACAAATGTTATTCCATTTTTTTAAGGTCTCCCTGGTGGCTCAGTGGTAAGGAATCCGCCTTCCAGTGTAGGAGATACGGGTTCGATTCCTGATCCGGGAAGATCTGACATGCCGAGGGGCAACTAAGTTCTTGCACCACAAATATTGAGCCTGTGCTCTGGAGCCTGGGAGCCGCAACAACTGAGTCAGCCTGCCTAGAGCCTGTGCTCTGAAATAAGAAAAATGATCGCAGTGAGAAGCCTGCACACCCCAACTAGAGAGTAGTACCCGCTTGCCGCAACTACAGAAAAGCCTGCACAGCAACAAAGACCCAGCATAGCCAAAAATGAGTAAATAAACATTTTTTTAAAAAAGGGAGTGATCCCTGAGTAGTGTGGGTATATGGTAAAAGATGTGTGTTAGTAAATAAAGCTCACCCACTACCCACATTTCTTTCAGAATTGAGAATTTTTGTCTACCCTCAGCTTTGAAGAGCCAGCTCCTAAGGAAACACACAAGAAAGGGAACAGAAGTGGATCCGTCACTTCCAGACCTTTCCTTCCCACTCTGGATGCTGTCTGTGGAGGGGGTGAAGAGCTGTCTGGGGACCCTAGAATTGAGAGCAAGATGAGGAGTGATGAAGTTGGAAGGAAATGTGCCTCAGACCCAGTTGGGCCTGGCTTGCAACACAGGCCATGAGGTCCAAGTCTTCCCTGGGCCAGACACTACGATCCACCATTCTTGTGAGAAGGGACGAAAGCCAGTGTCTTTCCCAGGTCACAAGTTCATTTATGTGAGCCTCTTCTTTCTCTCTCAAGACCCAGAGGTAGAATCACTGAGATGTGGTCTATGGCCAGGGCAGAAATAGTGTTCCAAAGAAAAAAAAGGGAAAAAAGGAAAGCTGTTATGATAGAGTCAATCTTGGGGAAAAAAATGTTAGCCAATCAAAAAGACACAAACAGAATTTTGTAACCTTTTATTTTAATAGTATTGCCTACAATAAGATTCTACTTTTTATGAAAGTACGAATAATATAACCACTGTCTCTTTTTAAATTCCCCACTTGTTATTTTGTGTAATATGCACATCTCACCAATGACGCTCAGGTTCTCAGCGAGCATGAGGTCCTGGGGGAGCCAAGGCTAACCCAGCCATTGCCTCTGCCTTTAATAGAGGGGATTAGAGACTGTTCCAGTAACTAAAATACTGCAACCCTGAGAGTGAGTGTTTGTGGAGAGCCAAGTCCTTTTCATGAGAATTAACTCCTTTAATCCTCCTAATAACCCCCGTTAAGGCTCCTGTTTTAGATCCATTTTACCAGTAAGAAACTTGAGACCGAGACAGTTAATCTTGTCCTCAAGATCTCCCTGCTGGCCTGGGCTGGGTCAGAGTCCAACCAGCGTGTCTTAGACCAGGACTTGGGAGGCATGAGAACCTCTTCAGGCCCCTGGAAGTCACACAGACCAAAGTTCAAATCCTCACTGGTGTTTCTGTGCCCTGAGGTCCTGGGAGAGGTGCTGAATGTACCCCAGCCCCAGTTTCATGTGTAAAATAGGGAAAGTAATCTGTTTTGTAGGGCTATTATGGGGTTCCCTGGTGGCTCAGTGGTAAAGAATCCGCCTGTCAATGAAGAAGACACAGGTTCGATCCCTGGGTCAGGAAGGTCCCCTGGAGAAGGAAATAGCAACTCATTCCAGTATTTTAGCCTGGGAAATCCCATGGACAGAGGAGCCTGGCAGGCTACAGTCCATGGGGTCTCAAAAGAGTCTGACATGACTTGTAGTTGTTGTTTAGTCACTCGGTTGTGTCCGACTCTTTTGCAACCCCATGGACGGTAGCCTGCCAGACTCCTCTGTCCAAGGGATTTCCCAGACAAGAATACTGGAGTGTGTTGTTACTTCCTTCTACAGGGGATCTTCCTGACGCAGGGATCCAACCAGCGTTTCCTGCATTGGCAGGCAGATTCTTTACTACTGAGCCACCAGGGAAGCCCTGGATATGACTTAATGACTGAAAATAAACAAGAGATGTTTTTTAAGTGTCAAATCAACTAGTGCCAGGCACACAATAAGCACTCAATAAAGGCTGTTTTTTATTAACAAGCTGCTATAAGAATAAATTTCATCTAGGGTGATTAAAAAGTCTTCATGGAAAACACAGCATATGTGCCTGAGCCTCAAAAGTGGATTTCTTTTTTTTGAATAGTTTAAGTTGTTTTTTCCAAATGAAAACCTTACACTTGGGATGGGAAGGCAAGGTCAGGATGGGATGTCTTGTTCTTCACAGGAGACGTCAGTGGATCAGACCGTAGGCTGATTTTTAAAGAGTAAAGACAGAGACTGTAATCATGCTGCATGGAAACGCTGACCGAGTGTCAGAAGAGACCGCAAGACATTTGGGCCATCTGCTCCAAGGGCACGGACCACCACCCTCCTTGCATTATAATCCCGGAAGTATTATTTGACATTTTAAACAGTATCACATAGTATTTGACAACTTTCCTTAAATTTCAAAAATTAAAGTAATAAATATTTGTTGGAGGAAATTGGAAAATGTCAAAAAGAATGAAGAAAAAAAATAAAAATTACCCATCAGTTCACAGTCCAGGGTAACTACCGTTTCCATTTTATGTATTTCCTTTCTGCCTTTTCTTTCTGACAAACATATATTTAAAATTATATTTGCTTATTACATTTTAAAATAACATTATTCTGAAACATTATTTTGAAGGTAAACACTTTTAATTCTATTGCACATGTAACTGCTCTTAATATTTCTTTGTATAGCCTTTCAGTATATATTATAAATATTTATTATAAATGGATATACTTATTTGTAAGGTTTTACAAAAATGAATCTTTCAATTTTATATAAACGCTATGTAACAAAACATTTCATTTTGTGACTTTTCACATAGCAGAAACATTTTCCCCAGTCTATACTTCCTCAGTTCAGTTCACTTCAGTTCAGTTGCTCAGTCGTGTCCTACTCTTTGCTACCCCATGAATCACAGCACGCCAGGCTTCCCTGTCCATCACCAGCTCCCGGAGTTCACTCAAACTCATGTCCATCAAGTTGGTGATGCCATCCAGCCATCTCACTCTCTGTCGTCCCCATCTCCTCCCACCCCCAATCCCTCCTAGCATCAGACTCTTTTCCAGTGAGTCAACTCGTCGCATGAGGTGGCCAAAGTATTGGAGCTTCAGCTTTAGCATAAGTCCTTCCAATGAACACCCAGGATTGATCTCCTTGAGAACGGACTGGTTGGATCTCCTTGCAGTCCAAGGGACTCTCAAGAGTCTTCTCCAACACCACAGTTCAAAAGCATCAATTCTTCGGTGATCAGCTTTCTTCACAGTCCAATTCTCACATCCATACTATACTTCCTAGCTTTCTGCAAATCGACATCATTCATGGTTGCACGTACTCCCAGCACAGAAAGTAACTGAAAAATGTGGAGGGGTGACCCACAGCGAAAGATTTTAATTAAAAAAATTTTTTTATCGTGGGCTCTACCCTTGGGGCTGCCGCCTTTAAATCAGGACTTTCTCAACAGGTTAGAACTTTGATTACAAAGATAGAAGGCAAACACCCTCCCATTCCAAAACGTTTTTGGAATCATTTACAAATCATTTTCAAAAACATCCTTAGGGACCTTGTGACTTTTGGAACATTTGGAAGGCTCTTAAAGTGTTTGATTTAGTATTAATTAGAATAATTATTGTAATAACAATGGATATCATAGCATACTCCCTAAAGGCCAAGCCCTGTTCTAAGCACTTCACACATTTTAACTCAATACCTACAACACACCTATTGCCCCATTTTACAGATAAGGAAGCTGAGGCCAAGGCAAGGCTACACAGCTAACGAGTGACAGTATGTGGATTCAAACCAGCAGATTTCCAAATTTTGCTACATCAGTATCACCTGGGAGGTGGGGGATCTTTAAAGGTCTGATGCTCAGGCTCAGCTGTCTGGAGCCCCCAAGCGTTCCCAGTGCTGAGAAATGAGGGACCCATGTCTTCAAGGTTTAAGTTGTTCCTTTTTTTTTGGGGGGGGGGCAGGCATTTATTAGTATTTTTCAGTTTTTGACTGTGCCTTGTAGCACGCAGGATCTTAGTTCCCCAACCAGGGATCGAACCCGTGCTCCCTGCAGTGGAAGCATGGAGTCTTAACCACTGGACCACCTGGGAAGTCCCAAGGCCTGAGTTATTAGCCACTGTGTTAACCACACCCAGGGGCTTATTTCCAGCTTGCTGGTGCCAGCATGGAGGCAGTGACATGGCTTCCTGAAAAAGCGTGATTTGGTCCAGGTTTGGAGAAATGTGCTGTTGTGGTGTCTAGGCTGTGCCGTCTATAGCTGCGGGTGAGGGCTGCTCCAAAACTGGGAGCAAGCTGGCCAGAGAGGGCTCGTGTTGGACTAGATTAGGTCTCCACGGGTGACTGGGTATCCTGGTTTCCTGAGGCAGCCTGGGCTGCGCCTTCTGCCTGAACTTATTATTAACAGTGCTCTCTTACATTCCCAAAGTGTCCTGGTTTGGATGACAAACTACAGACACCCTACCTTTACCAGCTCTCGTGGGACCCTATACTTTCTACTCATGGCACATAGGGTAGTTCTAATCAAATCCATATTTATTCTGAAGTCCTTTTTCCTAACTCGATAGGAGCTCCATGAAGACACGGACCACGTCTTCTGATTCTGCCCCACAGGCAGCACAGAGCCTGGTTGGGTGACTGACACACCGGAAGTATCTGTTGAATGACTCAGATGAGCAAAACACCAAGGAGTCATGACTGGGGCTGTGCTGGTCGGATGAACTCTAGGCACACACACGCTGACCACACTTAAGGGCCACGGCAGCTACTGTTACCCCAAAACTGGGTTTGCCTCTTGGTGGGTGTCAAGCCAAAACTCAAAACCAATCTGAAGAGCAGAAGGTAGAATTTATTACTTGCAAGAAGTAAGGAGAACACTAGTGATCTTTCCCAAAGCGTGCCTCCCTGAACAGCAAAGCTCTTTGTATGTGTGTGTGTGTGTGAGTGTGTGTGTATTAGTTGCTCAGTTGTGTCTGACTCTTTGCAACTGTAGCCCTCCTGGTTGCTCTGTCCATGGGATTCTCCAGGCAAGAATACTGGAGTGGATTGCCATTCCCTTCTCCAGGGGACCTTCCCAACCGAGGGATCAAACCCAGCTCTTTCTCCTGCACTGCAGGCAGATTCTTTACCATTTGAGCCACGAGGGAAGCCCAACAGCCAAACTAGGGAAGTTTTAAGCTAAGGGTACATGTATATTTATGAAGGGGCTGGAGCACAAGAGAATTCAGCACAGAATTGGGCCAAAAGTCATTGGAGTCCAATCTCTTATGATGGAAGTCAAGAGCAGCAGCAAAGTCAACAAGTCACCATTTTGATTCCTTAGGCTTTAGTTAGTCTGGTGGTGGAGTGCTCAGGGAGACTTGGATCCTGCAGAACAGCTCAAGAATGTACTTCACGGTAATCTTTACTCTTACAACTGATTTATTACTTCCAGTATAGTTATTTCCCTGGTCTGGTAACAGCTGCTGGTTCTTATCTTTTTTCGTTCCCTTAAAATCATTAACTACTGAAGCCTATTCTTGTGCATGGGTGAGCACTGTGGCCAGGCTAAGATCACAAAATGGTTTGGACCTAAAATGGCTTCTCTTGTGTCAAGAAAGCTCTCTCTCATGGCAGTCAGGACCTAAGGCTGGGGTGACAGAGAGGAACTGACCCAGTGTGTGAGAAGCCCTTGGGGCAGGCCCAGGAACCCCAGGGTGTTTGCAGGGCTGGGAGCAGCCATCACAGAACACCAGCCAGACAAGGATGGAGGAACATTTAGCTAGCTGAGATCATAGTTCTCTTCTTGTGGGAAGCAAATATCAGAAGGCAGAGAACACAGAAATTTCCATTTATCCATCTGAAATTCAGGTTTCCAGCAAGGACCCTGGATGGCTTTCTGCAGACAGCCCAGCTGCCCAGGCTGGGAGAGGCTTGTCTGGCTGGCTTGTCACGGTGGCAGTTTGGGCTGATGGTTTCAGGAGATGAACGTGGCAGCAGCCACTCGGAGAAAGCCATCCCCGAGGCCATCGGTGCCACCGCACATCAGAACACTCTGTGCTCGGTCCAGAATAACCCCCGCCCCCGTGAATTATTCATACCAGCCACCTTGTGATATGTGATCACATTCCAGGCAGGATATCAACCAGGGGAAAATTTGTAAATGTAATTTGTATCCTCAATTTTTGTCATAGTTTGGGTCGTTATTTTCCCCTCATAACTCTCCATCTTCCTCCCATATTTTCCCTTCTCGGGTTTTTAATCAGAGGGATCTGTCAAGATTGACTCAGAAAGTCCCTGCCTTTCCTCGCAATGTGCTCTCCCGTGGCAGAGAGTGCAGCCTCCAATCTCCGAGTTTATGTTTACGATACGTATTTTTATTACCTTTGAGTGAAAGTGATTGCTATGGTTATCTCCTTCTGAAATATATATTTTTCTTTCATTTATTTTGAGTACAGTTGGAATTTTTATGCATCTTTCAATCCCTGTTCCCCAAAGAGGTAGGCGGGGCAGCTGGGATGGGGGTGGGGGGGGCCACCGCTCTCCCTGCAGCGTGACCGCCCCCTTCACAGCATCCCTAGAGGGATGGTCCTCCCTTCTCTGCGCCACTGGGCACCACCCACTCCCAAGTAAGCCTGAGGAGGGTTTTCCAGGGCCTTCTGAGAACCCAGCTCTCATCAGAGCTGAGGATTGAGAGACGAAGGTTGAAATGGGGGGAAACAAAACAACAAGCAAGCATGTAACTGTCAAGCTGATTTCCACTGGATTAAAACGATCTTTATGATGAGAGATGCGAGGAGGGCCCTAGGCCGACTCAGAAACTCATTTCCAGAACCAGAGGCTGCATCACTGACTTAAAATGGTCCAAGGTTGACAACATAATCAAAGTCAGAACCTCCCCCAATTCGGGTCTCAGGGTTGGTAATTCCCACTTCCCTTTAGCCTTTCAACATAGCCACAGCCATCATGCAATTTCCCCCTGAGCACTTGGTTAGATCACAGAAGTAATGTAATCCAGTGAGAAGGCTGAATTTCTTGTGAGCCAATTTACTTTCCAAAAAATAGGCAAGTTGGACCTTGGAACGCTTCACTTCAACCCTGACACCACCCAGCGTGTGGGCCGGTGGAAGAGAGTGGTAGAGTTGGGCACATAGTTGTCTGGGCTGTGAGGTTCTCCCATCTCGGGTCTCTGCTCCTCAGATGCTGATGGAAACTAAGGAGCGTAGAGAGTTTGACTCAGGAATCAGAGGAGGTAAAGGTGATGGCTGGCTGGCACGTGTTCCTAGCAGTCTGGAGTGGAGTGGGGCCCAGCCAGTTAGACGGGGCAGGGTACCAGCTGCAGGAGCTGAGATGGGGGGCACTTTGTGGACTCTAGGCCTAAGCAGGGCCACCTAGGGGCCCTGGTGACATGATGTGGGATACTGTCGAGGGGGGTCATTCTCCAAAAAAGCAGCTCGGGTATGTCTGGGAAGCACTCAGGCACAGTCAGAGCTTCTCCTTTGAGGGTCCCTGAGAGCTGAGACAGGTGATATCAAACCACAGCAGGACAACCAGGAGGGATGACAATCCTCCGGGTGACCATCTTGATGAGCTCATTTGAGGCTCCTGGGAGATGTGGGGCTGTCTTGCTGTAATCTGGGGCAAGGAGAGGGAGGGACTTTAGGCCACTTCTCTTCTGTAGCTTGTGACATTGGGTGACACACGTGAAATGGCTGCATTTACCCCTGTGCTATCACAACAGCTCATGCGAGCCAGCACCAACCTGTTCCCATACCATTCATGCCGCTGTTCCTCAGCCTTGGCATCACTGACATTCTGCGTAAATGATTCTGCTCTGTTTTTGTTTATATTTTAGCATTTTTTAAACACTGTGGTAAAGATATATAACACTTTGAATTATGCTTAAGTGTATAGTTCAATGGTATTAAGTACATTCACATTATTGTGCAAGAACTTCCAGCATCATCTCCAGGACTTTTTTATCTTCCCAAACTGAAACTCTGTCCCTGTGAAACCCTGACTCCCCATTCCCTGCCTCTTCCTAGCTCCTGGCACCCACCATCCTACTCTGTCTCTATGGATTTGACTCCTCTAGGGACATAATGTAGGTGGAATTAGACAGTATTTGTTCTTCTTTGTCTGGTTTATTTCACTATGCATGATGTCCTCAAGGTTCATCCAATCTGTAGCAGGTGTCAGGGTTTCCTTCCTTATAAGGCTGAATACTGTTCTGGGCAGATGAGTCTCTGTTGTGCAGTATTCTGTGCACTGCGGGACGTTTAGAAGCACACCCAGTCTCTACCCACTGGACGCTGGAAGCACTTCACTCTGCTCAATTGTGACAACCCCAAATGGCTCCAAAATTTGCCAGACATGCCCCTGGTTGAGAACCACAGCTCTGTGCATGGTCATTTCTGAAGACTTGAGTTTCCCCTTCGTGTACCTGAGCTCCACAAAGGGCCAGGGACACCTCAGGAACGTGTCCCCGGGCCCCAGCTGCAGCCCAGCTCCCAGATTCCGTCAGGAAGTTCCAACCACACACACATCCCATGTCAAGATGACTTAATAACGTTAGGACAGATTCTCCAAATGGCCATTTTTAATAATTTTTAAAAAACCCCCTCTTTTCTTAAATCCACATTAAGCATATGGCAAGCCATGTGCTGGCTGCATCACCTTCTGCAAACTCAATGCTGGCCTCTTGTTTTTCACCTTCCATCTGGGGAGACATAAATCCTACTTAGAGTCAAACCTCAGGAGATGTGCGAAGCATGTACGAGTCAAAGATAAACAGCCTGCTTTGCCCTTGGACACATAAGCTGGATTTTCTCCAGTAATCCAGGCCCTTCTCAGAAACAGCCAAGAGCAAGGAAACTTTTCAACACGATGATCCATAACAACACACACACACACACACACACACACACGCACACCCCAAAAAGAGTGAGTCTGGCAGTTGAGGCAGCTGACAGCCACAATACAGGCAGAATTTCAGCACATTGCTTCCTCCTCCCAGACCCTGCCAACACAGCTCGGGCTGATCCACACAAATTCCACATTTCCACTCAAGCCCCATATAGCTCTGCTAATACCCATCAGCCAGCAGACAAAATCTTTTATTTCCCCGTAAGCCTGCAACAACAACAGAAAAAGATGCATTTGCACCAGCTTTGGGAATATGGGAGAGGCACCGGAGGCCCTCAGGATTATCTTGGCAGAGAATGAATTTTGTTGGCATGTGTACGGTTCATAAGGCATTGATTAAGAGTCACAGGATTTGGAGACTGGGATCGATCAGAGCACCTCAGAGTGGAAACAAAGAAAACTACCTTCCAGGGCAGAGGGGAAGCCGGGAGCAGCGGCTGTCCAGCTTTTAGTGGAACATCTCAGGAAGGCGGCAGATTTTCTCCCATTCTTGTCCCCTCTCCCCGTGTCCCCATCCTCTGCCTTGTGACCTGCAGCTTTTCCCACAGAGGCAGACATGCTTTCCTGACCCTGGACCTCAGGCTTGGCCTTGACACTTGATGTGGCCAGTGAAACGCTAGTGGGGTAGCCAAAGCAGGGGCTGGGAACGTGCTAGGGGGTAGATACTCCCCCTTGTTTGCTTGTCTTTATAGAGCAAGAAGCCAGCCAGTGGGGCCCCCCACCTGAGGAGGGTGAGAGACTCAAGCTGCAGAGTGAGACAGCCTCCAGCCACCCCCAGATCCAGGAGAGTCGGTGCTGCCATGTGAAGCCATGAGTTGGGCTGGGTTGGGTTTTTTTTAATTAATTAACTTATGGCCTCATGCTTCGTGCTATGCGGGCTTTCTCTAGTTGCGGTCTTCTTCCAGGGTGCTCAGTCGTGTCCAACTCTTTGCGACCCCGTGGACTGTAGCCTACCAGGCTTCTCCGTCCATGGGATTCTCCAGGCAAGAATACTGGAGTGGGTTACCGTTTCCTTCTCCAGGGGATCTTCCCGACCCAGGGATCGAACCCGGGTCTCCCGCATTGGAGGCAGACGCTTTAACCTCTGAGCCACCAGGGAAGCCCCTAGTTGCGGTTCAGTTCAGTTCAGTTCAGTCGCTCAGTCGTGTCCGACTCTCCGCGACCCCATGAATCACAGCACGCCAGGCCTCCCTGTCCATCACCAACTCCCGGAGTACACTCAAACTCATGTCCACAGAGTCGGTGATGCCATCCAGCCATCTCATTCTCCGTTGTCCCCTTCTCCTCCTGCTCCCAACCTTTCCCAGCATCAGAGTCTTTTCCGGTGAGTCAACTCGTCGCATGAGGTGGCCCAAATATTGCAGTTTCAGCTTTAGCATCAGTCCCTCCAATGAACATCCAGGATTGATCTCCTTTAGAATGGACTGGTTGGATCTCCTTGCAGTATAAGGGACTCTCAAGAGTCTTCTCCAACACCACAGTTCAAAAGCATCGATTCTTCGGCGATCAGCGGTAGGCGAGGGTTATTCTCTAGTTGCAGTGCACAGGCTTCTCATTGCTGTGACTTCTCTTATTGTCGAGCAGGGGCTCTAGGTGCATGGACTTCAATAGTTGTGTCTCACAGGCTTAGTTGCCCCGTGGCATTTGGGATCTTAGTTTCTGGACCAGGGATTGAACCGATGTCGTCTGCATTGCAAGACAGATTCTTAACCACTGGACCATCAGGGTAGTTCCTAGGCTGGCTTGTTATGCATCACTACTGAGCCAATAGCTGACCAATTCAGACACTGCAAATCACACTTCCAGGGGTGGGCCTCTGAGGGCCACCACTCTTACAAGGAACTCGCTGACTGCTGCCAATCGGGAAAGCTCAACGTTGACAAGAAGGGTGTTGCCTGGTCGATATCATTGTCATTGGACAGTGACATTTCTGCTGTTCTGGCTTTGTGCCTGTCTGCCAGGCCGTGGGTGAGCTTGGCCACTGAAACAATCCAGAACAAGGGTAGTCAGTCCTGGATGCAGCGGCCTGTCAGCTAGTTCGTGACAGCTCTCGAGTCTCCTCTGCATCTCCCTCCCTCCTTGGGATGCTAGGGGAGACACCACTTATGAAGAAGATTGGTCCTGGCGCTCAGAGTGTCCACACAACTGAGGAACTTCAGAGTGAGCGATGGTCATGCCAGAGGCAGGTCATTGTGGAAAAGGCTGAGCCCCTACTGCAGCCCAGCAGCCCTGGCGACCCTATCCCCCTGTCCCTTCTGGCTCCCATCACAAGTGCCCTGTCCTGATGCTTGTACACCCAGGTTCAGAGAAGCGTCACTCAATAGCACCGAAAGGTAGAAGCAATTCAAGGGTTCATCGATGGATGAATGGATAAACAAAATGTGGTCCATCCATTCAATGGGGTATTATTCAACCATAAATGGAAGAAAATCCCGACAGGCTGCAATGTGGATGAACCATAAGGACCTTTAAGCTCAGTGAAATCATCAACTCACAGTAAGACAAGTACTGCATGATTCTACTTAGATAAGGTTCCTAGAAGAGTCAAATTCAGACAGGAAGGAGAATGGTAGTTTCCAGGGGCTAGTGGGGTGGGAATGGGGGTCTATTGTGTAATGGACACAGAGTTCTAATTTGGGATGATGACAAAGTTCTGGCGATGGTCGGTTTTGCCGGCTGCACAACAGTGTATCAATTACAGTCAGCTCAATGCCACTGACTGTAAACTTAAAAATGGAAATTTTGGGGTTGTAAATATCTTACTACAACTTTAAAAAAAATGACCTGTCCTGTGTACCAGCTCAGGGTACACAGCTCCCACTCGGCTGTCAGACAGCAAGGCCGTCTGGGAAGTGGAACCGTCATAGAGTGGACATGGGGAAGGCATTGCCTGTTGCCAGCCTGTCCTCTTTGGTTCCCTTCGGTTTCCCGCAGGAATCTCCAGCACCTTCGCTGCTTTAACTCAAATGAAGTGACTACTCATGGGGACCACCCAGGCGCAGGAGCAGGCCAGTAGGAAGATACCGGGATGGAGAGAGTCCTCCAGACACTCCCTGGAGCCCACAGAGGCAGCAGCACCCTCATGGTGACAAATCAGCACGGGGCATTCTTATCGCACACACCACATACTTATTGCATGGGAGGGAGGGGAGGGAGTGGGAGGGAGGGTTCTTTGTGGCTGGCGTCTGGCTGAAAGCTGGAACTTGAGCAGGTGGGGTCCCAGTTGCTGAGTATGTCAGGGCTCGTCCTTCACGACATCATTCCCGCATTGTCACAACGTTCTCCTCTTGCTTTAAAAGAACAACCTTTGCTTGACCCTGCTGCCCAGGAACTTTCCTCTAAGATTCCACCAGGCTACGGAGGGCAGATGAGAATGCAGGCTGTAAATCAGCAGCCCTCATGACATTTCGATCCATTAATCCATCAAAAGAAGATTTGCTACCTCTTAGCTCCAGAGAGAGACCAGAAATCCTCTCCCACGATTGCCCGGAGGCTCAGGCACCACAATATTGCTACTCTGCACTTCTGCAGGAATTCGCGGGGCGTCCGTGCTCTTCACTGTGCCTGTCACTTGCAGTTGTACCAACATCCCCTACCCAGAAGGAGTTTGTCACCAGGTGCCTTTGCTTGTCCCCAGATTGTTCGTGAGGGAAGAAGCTAGTCCTGAAATGTTGAGGAGAAAATAAGCCACCCCCATAACCTATAGGATTCAGACAACCTTCCAGACTGGGAGTTCTTTGAGAGCCGGAGCCACCTCTGTCCTCCAGAACTGAGCCCTAGGGCCTGGCAGAGGATGGGTGGATGGCTGGGTGATTGGTGGGTAGATGATGGATGGGTGGATGAGTGGGTGGGTGGATGGATGGCTGGGTGGATGGATGGCTGGGTGGATAGATGGCTGGGTGAAAGGGTGGATAGATGGCTGGGTGGATGGATGGATGGGTGGATGGATGAATAGATGAATAAATTAATCTCTAGCCAAGGAGCAGATGTTTTTGCTCAGAATCTATCTCAGTAGCCTTGTAACTTCCCTCATTTGTAAAGTGTGGTGAGGGTAGTTCTTTTTCTATCCATTCCATAAGGTTGTTGTGAGAAAAAAAAAATTGGATGATATATTATAAAATCCTTGGGCTACCCCTCTAGAATTATACAAATGAGAAGAAGCATTGTTCAAAAGAAAATCTTTTCTACAGCCTGCTGCTACTGCTGCTAAGTCGCTTCAGTCGTGTCCGACTCTGTGCGACCCCATAGACGGCAACCGACTAGGCTCCGCCATCCCTGGGATTCTCCAGGCAAGAACACTGAAGTGGGTTGCCATTTCCTTCTCCATTCTACAGCCTAGTAAATGCTTATAGGAGAACTCGTTGGTACAATCCGTGACTAGAATCCTCATGAGGGAAACAGTACTGAGTGTTTGGGAGGCAGGATTCAGAACAGCAGAGACTTGGTCAACAAGCCATCTCACCCTAGACAGGGCTGCACGCTACATATATTATCACTCCTGTACCTCCTACAAGACCGTGAGCTTAGGGAGGGCAGGTCCTTGTGTCTTAGACCTATAATCCCCCACATCAGTAAAAACGAGTAACTAATATGCACTCAAATAACTGCTGCAGTGATAACCAAATCATACCATGAAAAAAGACATTTCTTCACAAAAAGAAAATAATGCACAAATACTAGCATGAAACACCTGTGAGATCTGTGTCCTGGTATGACTCTGAATTTAGAGATAGACATTTGAAGTGGTTTTTAACCTATTTAAAGTGAAAGTGAAAGTCGCTCAGTCATGTGTGTCTCTTTATGACCCCATGGACTATAGAATCCATGGAATTCTCCAAGCCAGGCTACTGGAGTGGGCAGCCTTTCCCTTCGCCAGGGTATCTTCCCAGCCCAGGGATTGAACCCACATCTCCCACATTGCAGGCGGATTCTTTACCAGCTGAGCCACAGCGGAAGCCCAAGAATACTAGAGTGGGTAGCCTATCCCTTTTTCAGTGGATCTTCCTAACCCAGGAATCGAACTGGGGTCTCCTGCATTGCAGGCAGATTCTTTACCAACCGAGCTATCAGGGAAGCCCATTTAAACCTTATATTAAAGATGGACATGGGGCTTGCATGATCACAAGGAGGGGAGATAATGTGAGACAGTCTACATAAAGAGCCTGAGGCTGATATATAAAAACACTCCATTCATAGTGGCTTATTATGGTCTCTGTAACTTGGGGGTCACTTGGTCTCTGTGGTCCTGGGCCCCCTGTCTTCTTTCCCTGTCTCAGAAGAGATCCCCTTCCTTCCCCTTTGGGTGGGGCAGGAGGTGGTGAGGGCGGTCCAGGTCAGAGGGGGACAGGAGCATCTGGTCACACAGGAGGGGCAGAAATCCCTGCGCCAATGATCCTGTCTCCGCTTCCTCCCCACTCCAGCTGTTGTCCAGCTGGACCCCAACTGCCAAGGCTGGCGGGTCAAGTGTTCACCTTTCCCGGGTGTTCATGAGGATGCAGGACCATCACTGGACTTGTCTGGGGCTCTGGACAAAGGCAGTCAAGCTAGACTGGGAAGAAAGAGGGAGTGACTGTCACAGGCTTGTCCTCAGAGCACCCACAATGTGCTGGCAGCTGCCTGCTGCAGGGCTCACTGG
This sequence comes from Moschus berezovskii, assembly GCF_049115385.1. NCBI lineage: Eukaryota > Metazoa > Chordata > Mammalia > Artiodactyla > Moschidae > Moschus > Moschus berezovskii. The sequence goes on from NC_142479.1 coordinate 63,396,302, forward strand.
GGGACAGGAGTGAGGGAACACAGTGGCAGTTTTTATGCATGCCAGCTCTATGAAAAGGGCATAGCATTTACTTTAGCAAATTTGGGACTGGGGATTGGTGAACTGACCAAAGTTGGTAAATATCAAGGGTTAAGCAGCAGGCCCCCCATTATCCACGCCGCCTCTGAGTTGCAGACATCAGACTTCCTAAAGGACAGAAGCTGGGGGTCAGCAGGGACTCAGACACATTAGAATTCCTAATGTCACCATCTCACAGTTGGGGATGAAATGAAACAGCTCTATTTTAACCACATATTGTCCCCGGGAGCTGGACCCCAAATGATCTCTAATTATTACAGATATCTCTGATTTCTGGGCTGGTTTCCAAGGCTACTATTGTGGCTGTTCAGTCATGATTGGGGGCCTGGAGTGATGGTCAGACAATCAGACACAGGGGAAGTGGACGCTGCAGGAGGCCCTCTGTGGGTTCAGGAACCACCCTGTGCTCTTGAAGACATGGGGAAGGCGGCATTCACTGGGCTCAAGACATTTAACCCCCAGCTGAGCTAGAAAAGCTAGATGCTCATGGAGCTTGGTGACTGACTGAGTCTCTGGCCCAAGGGTCCCAGGGAACTTCTGGATCTCTTACTACTTTCCCTGAGAGATTTTCACATAAGCCTTCTCCCACCCCTGACCCAGGACTCACTCAGAAGTAGGGAGGGGACTTGTCTTTGGTTGTCATAAGTCTGGGGACACTATGGCACTGAGTAGGCAGGGACCAGAGATACCAAATGTCCCTCACTGCACACACAGCACCATTGAGGTTGTTGCTCTGTCATTAAGTTGTATCCAACTCTTTGTGACCCTATGGACTGCAGCATGCCAGGCTTCCCTGTCCTTCACTATCTCCCAGAGTTTGCTCAAGCTCATGTCCATTGACTCGGTGATGCCATCCAACCATCTCATACTCTGTTACCCTCCTTCCCCTCCTGCCCTCAATCTGTCCCAGCATCAGGGTCTTTTCCAATGAATGTCAGCTCTTTGCATCAGCTGGCCAAAGTACTGGAGCTTCAGCATCAGTTCTTCCAATGAATATTCAGGGTTGATTTCCTTTAGGATTGACAGGTTTGATCACAGCACCATTGCAATGGTTAAATTTTCTGTGTCAGCTTTGCTGGGCCATGGTGCCCAGTTGTCTGGTCAACTACCATCTAAATGTTGCTATAAAGGTACTTTTCAGATGATACTAACCTTTAACTCAGTAGATTTTGAGTAAAGCAGTTATAGATGACCCTTCCTAGTATGGGTGATCCTCCTCAAATCAGTTGAAGACCTTAAGAGAACAAACTGAGGTTCCCAGAAGAGGAAGGAAGTTTGCCTCCATGCTGCCTTGGGCTCAAGACTTCTACATCAACTCCTGCTGGAGTGTGCAGCGCCTTGCAGACTTGAGACGGGCCAGCCCCACAATCTCAGGAGGCAACTCCTTAAAATAATCTCTCCCCTCTCTCCTCCTCACACACCCCTACACCTTCTCTGTTTCTATGTCCTACTGGTTCTCTTTCTCTGGAGGCCCCTGAGTAGTACAACCATCCTGCCCCAAACAGGGTCCCCCAGAAAGTCACTGAGTGGCCTGGCCCAGTCCCACGTGGACCGCCTGTTCCCTGCCTCTATAATGGAGGGGCAAGATGGAAGGCCACCCTGTACTAAAGTTCTGGGATTCAACATTAAAAGTGAACCCCAGGGGGGCAGCCTGTAGGGAAGTGCCTGATGTGTAAAGGAGACAGCAGGTCCAGGTCAGGAAATGAGGCTGAGTCCCCTCGAAGCTGGCCCTCAAGTCTGCCCACCAGCCCCCAAAGGCCAGCAGCCCCTTTGCAAATGGCTCCAGCCTGTAGCCTTCCTCCCATACACATGGAGGCTTGGATCTCTAGTCAATTGTCAAACTGGATTGTTGGAGACAACAAAATCTCTTCAGTGTGACGGTTCCATGGTGGATCTCTGGCCTGTATTTTCTAGTCAAATAGTCCAAGAGGTTGTGTTTGTTCTGAAACCTCAGGGCATGACCTTGCTGGGAAGGGCAGCTGTGGATGGAGCAGGGCAGAGCCAAGGAAGGAGGGTTAGCGCCAAGGAGCAGAGGTGTCTGCGACCTGGGTCCCGAGCCCCCTTGGGATTGCTTTACAGACTGGCTACAGTGCTTAGAAAGCCCAGATCTCCTGGGTGCCTCCAACCAAAGCAGCCGTGGTCCAGTGGAGGCACCTGGATTCTTGACTCACAGGACCTGGGTTCTGGCCACCAATTTGCTGTGTGACCACGGACAAGCCACGTGCCCCTCAGCCTCAGCTTCCCCATCTGGGATGTAAGCCCTGTGGTCCCTGGGTGTTGGTGGCCCCTGGTCGCCATCGTGATGCTGGCCTCTGGGGCTCTGGGCGGCTGCCCTGCGGCACAGCCTGCGTCCTCAAATTCCACCCATGTCCGCTCCACACCAGCCTCGCTGGTCTCACCCATGAACAGACAGTCCACTTCACGGAAACAACCTCAGCATGAACAAGAAAGCCCAAGGTACCAAAGTGAGACAATGACTCCAGAGCAAACCTGAGATGCCGCAGCAAAAAAAAAAAGGCGATGAGAAATCCAGGAACGACAAAAGTCTGTGCCAGGAAGTTCTGGTCCAAGTGTGGAGCCCCTGAGTTGAGCCTTGAGGAGAACAGACAGAGCCCAAGCCATACACAGGGCAAGAGGGATGAGAGGGGCCCAGGGCAGGGACTTCTCCCCGGAAAGGAAGGAAGAAGCAATCAGGATGCAGAAGAAAATGCAGTGCCTGTAAGAGAGGTCGGTCCAATAAATGCACCCCACTCCAGTGGGGTGACAGAGCCCAGGTGAGCAGTTCTGCGAGGGACCCAGGGCCTCAGAAAGGAGCCAGGCTCTGCCCCACTGCCATGCAGTGTTCACATTCACGTGCACGTGTTGTCAAATGCAGAGCATCGCCCTGGGGCCAAAGCCTGAGACATCAGACAGTTACTGCCTTGCAGTGGGATCAAAGACCACCAACCAGGGCAGGGAAAACGAGCAGGGCTTGGAATCAAGGATGTCCCAGGAAGACAGGCCAGCATTCCCCTTCTCACCAGAAGGACAGAGAGGCTGTGGAAGCCCGCACCTGAGACAGCTCCGAGTACAGAATCCAAAGTCAGAAAGGGAGCGGGGAACCTCACGGAAGTGGGGAGGGGGCCAGGTGCCGTCAGTGAGGAATCCTCGCCCAGCACAGCAGATAATCTCTAAAGCAGATAAATCAAGAAACAGCACTAGGAGTGTATTATTCAGGCTCGCGGAGACGACCGCCATATAATTAAAAATGAAACAGTTAAAAGTGCTTGCCTTCAGGGCTGAGAAAGGAGGAACAGGAGGAGGGTTCTTTATAAACCTCTCTGAACTGAGTTGTTTTTTTTTTTTTCTTTTCTAATTTGATTTTTCAAAAGAGTGTATGAGTGATAAAAGAAGAAAAGAAAATGAGGAAGACTGATCTTTGAGCCCAGTTTTGCATGGCTGAGGCTCTTTCAGCTGCTGCTGAGTCTGTGTGTGACTCAGTGCTGGGCGTCCCTCCCAACATATTCCCCCAACCCTGCTTTCCTGCAGGCAGATCTTTTATTAATACTTGCAGCATGCAGGATCCGGTTTCCTGACCAGGGATCGAACCTGGGCCCCCTGCACCGGGAGCACAGTCTTAACCGGGCCACCAAGGAAGTCCCACCTTGGCCATTTTAAATGGAGGAGTGTTGGGAGTTCTCTAGCAGTCCAGTAGTTAGAACTCGACATTTTCACTGGTCTGGGTTCGATCCCTGATCGGGGAACTAGGGGACTGCTGAAAAAGATGTGACAAGTCGTGCAGTGTGGCCAAAATAAATAAACAGATAGATAGATAAAATAGAAGAAGTCTGTAGAGAGGGATGGGGCAGGCAGACAGGAAATAAAAAACAAATCAACCGTGTGAAAGTAGTTTCTAAGCCCTAAATTCTAGGAAGGCAGCAGGAGTTCATGTTATTGTTAACAGCATCTCGAAAAGCACTGTCATCATTGTGGCCCGTGTTCCCCGGTGACAGGGGATTCTTGGGGGCGGGGGCCAGGCCCTGTCCCTATCCTCCCATACCGAATTCCACCATCAAGTGACAATGCTATCAAGCCTGACTGGACCAAAGAAAATGAGCACAAGGCTAAATTAGGACCAGGCAGGGTTCAAACTCCAGCTCCACTCCTCGGAGGCTCCAGCCTGGCCACATCTTTGAGGTTTCCCATCCACCCTCCCAAGGAGCCCCTTCCAAAGAGACAGATCCATTTCTACTCCCACCAACAACACAGAAAGGTGAGGTTGCCTCATCCAGCTGTGGGGCCCTGAAGCTTCTCTCACCTCCTCTGTGGATGATCCAGCAGGTGGGGGGGGGAGGGGGCGGTCCCTGCCGAGCCCTCCTGAGAGGACCCTGCCCCACCCATGCATATATGAGCACCATCCACAGACAGTAAATGAACCTGGTGCCAACTAGGGGTGACACACTCGGGATGGGAGGCCGGAGTGCTTAGTGAGGTTTTTAGTTGTTACTTTTCATTGCAGTAAAAGTCACGTAACCTAAAATTAACCATATTAACCATTTAAAGTGTCCAGTTCAGTGGCATTAAGTACATTCACATCACCGCCATCCGTCTCCAGCTCTTCATCTTCCCATGCTGAAACTCCCTCCCCATGAAACACTGACTCCCCCTGCCCCTTCCCCAGCTGCAGGCATCCACGGTTCCACTGTGTCTCTATGAATTTGGCTACCCTAGGAACCTCATACAAGGAGAAGCGTAGGGTATTTGTCCTCTTGGGTCCGGCTTATTTCATTTACCATAACGCCTTTAAGGTTCATCTACATTGTAGCATATGTTAGAATCTCCTTCAGTTTTAAGACTGAATAATATTCTGTTGTGTGGATGCACCGTACTTTGTTTATCCATTCATCCACTGAGGGACACTTGGGTTGCTTCTACCTTTTGGCTGTTCTGAATAATGCTGCCATGAACACGGGTGTGCACATATCAGACTGTGCTTAGTTTGGGGGACTCTGGGTGTTCTCATAAGGGCCCTTTCTCTTACAGAATTCAAAGCACTTGTTTTAAAATTGGCATAGTGAAGGGAGCTCTTTCTCAGCCCTGGCAAATGCTAAGAAGGTCTTACCTAATCTGCTCAGGAGGGCATTTGTATGCTTACCCCCATTTTTTCCTTAATATTTATTTATTGATTTGGCTGCAGGTTTTAGTTGCAGCACACAGGGTCTTGGATTTTCATTTCGGGAGGTAGGATCTTTTGTTGCGGCATTCAAACTTAGTTCCCTCATGTAGGATCTAGTTCCCTGGCCAGGAATCAAGCCTGGTCCCGCTGCATTAGGAGTGTGGATTCGCAGCCACTGAACTACCAGGGTCCACCAGCCACTGAACCATACGTACCCCCATTCTACATCTGAGGAAACTGAGGCACAGAGAAGCTAAGAAACTCATCCAAGGTCACACATGAAGTAACCCCTGGGGAAGGCTTGGATCAGGACAGTCTGGTGAGTCCACGCCCTAAAGCATTCTACTCAACGCTTTTAGTGTCCCCATGAAATGCAGAGAGGTATGCTGATACTTGTTCTGCAGAAAAATTTAAGTCACAGACAACTTAAGTAGCTCTGAAGGCCACACAGCTTTACCTCTGATTCTGCTTCTGCATCTTGGAAATCCACAGTACCATTATTTCTGACATCCCCCCGGCCCCCTTGCCTCTTCAGACACAGCATTTCTAGGACTTTACTTTTTTTTTTAATCCAACCTCAGTCAGCCATCCCACAGCTCAATAGAGGCATCGTGACATCATAATCCACAAGAGGCAAGCCGTTTGCTGAAACCTGAATGAATCAGACAAAAGAAAGGTTAGGCGGCCAGGGGGAGCTAAAAGCCCCTAAAAGTTTAAAGAGGTTCTGCCAAATGGGTGATTGGCTCCCGTTGAGATTAGTTTTAATCAATTATTAAGCAACAGTTTAATATTTTAAGAGTTTGCTCAATCACAGAGAAATGAAAACATTTCATGACTTTCTTCTCCTGTAGCTTCCAAAAGTAAAAAAAAAAAAAGCAAAACAAGTGTAGACACAGTAGCATGGATTAAAAAAAAATGATTTCTATTGAAATAATTGGATGTCTTTTTTTAAACTTCTTTTTATCCCCCACAAAGCTCCACCCAACATGAGCCCAGGTGGTGATGAGTTCCAATTGCCCGACATTCCAGCATGTTATGTTCAAGGGAAATTTGTCCTGAAGTGCCCTGGCTCACTGACAGTGGAGGGGCAGCCCCTTTTCTCAAAGTCTCCAGTTGGGCCACGTGGGACCTAGCATCAGGTCCTTGAGCTCTGTCTGTCCTCTGCAGATATGAGTTACCCCACCCCTCCTTGCTCCCCAAGCCCTGCCTTTCCAGCCAGTAATCCAGGAACTGGGAAGAAAAGGATAGAAAGCAACAGGAGTAGAGAAGAATTAAAGTACATTACCAGCTATATGATCAACCCTGGAGTAATATTTATTCTGTGGTCAATTCCCCTTTGAAATCTTTGATATAAGGTGGCTTTTTGAATATGAATCCCCTTTGATATAAGATAGCTTTTTCCTTTCATGCGTCTATTCATAAACCCATCCACCATCCACGCACACATACCCTCATGCACCTACCCATCCACACATTCATCCATCCACCCATCCATCTATCCATCCACCTATCCGTGCATCCATCCACTCATCCTCCACCCATCCATCCACACACCTATCTACCCATCCATCTATGTGTCCATCTCTCCAACCATACACCTATCTGTGCACCCATCCATCTTTCCATCCACCCATCCATCAAACCAGTCAATCGTAAAGGAGACCAACCCTGAATATTCATTGGAAGGACTGATGCTGAAGCTGAAATTCCAATACTGTGGCCACCTGATGCGAAGAGCATCAGAAAAGAGCATTAGAATAGACCCAGATGTTGGGAAAGATTGAAGACAGGAGGAGAAGGGAACGACAGAGGACAGGATGGTTGGATGGCATCACCGACTCGATGGACATGAGTTTGAGCAAATTCCAGGAGATGGTGAAGGACAGGGAAGCCTGGCGTGCTGCAGTCCGTGGGGTCGCAAAGACTCGGACATGACAGAGCGACTGAACAACGATAACAATCCATCTAACCACTCACTTATCCATTCATCCACCCATCCAACCATCCGCCACTCAGTCACCCGCCATTCATCCACCATCCATCTGTTCATCCAGCCAGCCAGCCAGCCATCTATCCATCAATCCATCCGTCTACTCATTCATCAGGGTACTAAGTGCTAAAGTAAAATCTCCTCAAAGTAAGCTGGGCATGAGGGAGAGTGGTCCGTCCTCAGGGCAGGTAGGCCTCACAGGGAAGGGCCTCTGCACTCAGTCCAAGTAAACCAGGTGGGGTGAGGAGCTGCCAGTCCAGGGAGAGACCAACACTGAGACATGGGTCCCAAACCCACTTGGTGCATCTGAGCCAGCTCCAGCACATTCTGCCCCTTCAGTATCCAGTCTCCTGCCCTGCTGAATAAGGACATCAACCGTTCTCTAGGGGACTGCAGAGTGGGGGTTACTTTGAAGTGGCCTGCGTGCGGGGCAGACCCCAGCATTTCCTGCCGGTCCCTGTCTCCGTGGGAAGCTCATGGGGGGAGGAGGCAGTCAAGATTGGAACCTGTTTCAGCAGATTATTCAGATCCATTCGCTGTATCTAGATCATGCTGTGTCCTAATTAATGCAGACCTTCAAGGTTGTACTGCATTTGCAAAGTTTTCTGAAATGGGCCAGCGCTTTAAACTACTTCCGCCTCCCCACCTGGAATTTTCTCTTCCTCCCCAAGGCTGCCCCCAGAAGACCCCCAGCTTCCGCTCACGGAGGGGAGTCCTTCTGTACAGCTGGAACATGAGAATTTGCTTTTGACTTTTCTGAATTCCAAGCCTCACTAACCAGGGGCGTCAGATAACTGATTTGCCCCCATAAAATTCATAAGTGACTAACCCATCCAAGAATTCCCAGGCTTCTCCTGGCCAGACGTTCTGTCCTTACTGGTGTGGGTTATTTTCAGCGGATGTCACCAAAGGGGGTGGATCACAGTCAGGAGCCATGGCTGCAGGGATGCTGGGCCCTGCCAGGGCCGAGCCTTGCCTACAGTCTCTGGGTTCAATAACAGGGTTTGCTTTAACTCTTCAGACAGGGGATTTGTATATCCTAAAGACAGTATGTAAAATATTTATTAAGAAGAGTATCTATTTTTAACTAGGGGTGATTTCAGTTCTATTATTCATGCAGCCTCGGAGGGCAGGCTTCATGCTTGGCAGCTTGCAGGAGCTGGGGGACCAGGAAGAGGTGAATCTGGAATCAGAGGAGGGAGGTCTGGGGGAGGGCAATGGGGGAATTCCAGGGGATGGGGGTGGGGGCAGCTAATGTTGCCTGCCTGATTTCAGTCAAACCTCCACGTTTAGGGAAATGTTCGCAGGAGCTGGTGAAAACTTTGGCCCTGTTTTAAACCCAAAGCCATCTGCACTCGCAGCCAACTCTTTCAAGACTCCCTCTTACAGGGGTTTGGCCCTGTAGAAATCGAGGAACATGCCCCCTCAGTGTGCAGAGCCGGGTAAATATCCCTGTTAGAGACAGGTGCCTGCTTTCCCGGCAGCCCCATGCCAATGAGTCTTGAAAAACAAGCAGCAGCCTGCCAGAACCCAGACCAGGATGTGCTTGGCAACTCATGGGACTGGTGAGTGTGCCAGGGTGGTGATCCACTGCAGGACGAGCTTCGCTCACCCTACATTCCCCCAGATCTCCCCAGAGCTGCCGAACATCTGGAGCAGGGGTGAAGCGCAGGGGCTCAGGGGTGGGTTACCGAGCTGGAATCCTGAGTCCACCAGGACCAACTCTTGACCCTGGACCAGTCCCTTTGTCATTCAGAGCCTCAGTGCTCTCATCTGTGAGTGGGGAACCCAAGAACACTCCCCCCCAGCGGTGTTCTAGTTGCAGAAGGCGCGTCCATCTGTGCTGTCTGGTAGTGGACACACGGTCCCTGGGGCCGCAGGGCTCTCACTGGGATGTCGAGACCTCCATTCTGTGGGTAAGGAAGTGATGACAGAGGAGAGAAATGGAGACAGGTGCCAGCCCTTGTGCTTGACACAGGTTATTTCCGTTGAGCCTGTGCACTTCGCATTATTGATGCCACTTCCAGGTGAGGAACTGGTCCCCACAAACCCTTCCATCCTTCCTCACACACATGGGGACCCAGTGTCAGGGAAGAGGCCCCAAACGGGGTGACGCTCAGGCCATCACCTCCTGCTCAGCTGTCCGGCGTGCAGACCTGGAGCCTCACTTGTCTCATTCCCAGAGGTGGGCCCAGAGCGGGGTGCCCTTGAGAAGCACAGGCCATGACAGACACCCTGAATCCCTGCTGCAGCCTGACTTTGCCCAGTGGAATCAGAGGGGAGGATGAGAGCCGGACAGGGGAAGGCACAATGCCTGGGGTTTAAAGAACATCAGGGGCGAACACAGAGGGACAGAGGAAGGCAGGAACCGGGACAACGAGGTCAGTGCCAGAGGGCCCCGTGTAAAACCCAATTACCACTCCTGCTATGAAGGGACCGCTGGGAAGGTCACTAGGTCAGAGCGGTTCCGGCCCTTGGCTCACTCAGCTTGGCCTGGATCCTGGCTGTTAGTGCTCAGGTCCCCAGACAGGTCACCGCAGCCCACCCAGGGCCCCAACTGTGGGGGCTGGGGGGAGGAAGACACAGAACGCCAAACTACTCCTTCCCTGGAGGGGTGGTGGGGAGACACCTGCCCCCTCCTGGGGACCTGCTCTGCCCTGCTCTGCCCCTTGCCCTCTTCTGCTCTTGCTCCTGTGGAGCTCTCAGCTGGAGTGAACCCACAGATGCCAGGACGTCACCCAGCTCAGGCTGGCCTTGCTCTCCAGCCTGCATCCTGGGCTGGTCCCCCAGCACCCTAGTGACCGCCTCACCTTCCCCCGCCCGTGTCCCACCTTCTGCTCCCTTTCAGCTTTGCAGCCCTGAATCTTCCCACCCAGCACCCAGGCTCCCTAGCCCCAGGAAATACCCAGAGAAATGGCATAGATTCAGGGCCACTCAGTCACATCCAGTGGGCCTTGACAACTGTCCACAGAGTATGAATTATTTCTCATGGGCATCTAGGGTTTTTTTTAAAGTGTTATTAAGCATAAAATTAATAAATGAAGATGTGCCATCACCATTTTTAAAGAAAAGAAGACAGAAGCCTGGGTTGGGTGGGGGTGGAAGCCCTCAATGGTCAGATAAAAACTGAGAAGTAGTCTAGGTATCCTCTGCGCCCTCTCTGACCCAAGCCTGTTGGGTTCAATTAATTCAGTTTGGTTCTGGGCCCCCAGTCATCCCACCCCCACCTCTGACTATGGCCAGCACCCCACCTCCGACCCCCACCACTCTGGAACAGCAGGACTCCCTCCTGGGGAGCTCTGCCACCAGCCACTACTCAGTCTCACCTTTGACCTGAGGTCAGATTCCTGCCCCCACACACCGCTGCCAGCAGGGTCCCGGCACCTCCTCACATTAGAGTGGGAGATGGAGAGACCCCATGGGCAGCTAGCTGGGCCTCACCCCAAAACACCTGCGTGGGACGATCCAGGGCTGCACGCATGTCAACCCCCACAAGAGATGGTGACTCTAGGCTCAGCTCCCGGGCGTGGAGAGCATCTCTGTCTCTATTCTACACACCGGAGACCACGGTTTATCAAGCTGGTGGGACCTGCACAGACAGCACACAGGGACAAGGACTTGTGCCACATTGGCCTGGTGCCAAAGCCCACACCCATAGCCAGCAGACCGCACCACCTGCCCCACCCCCAGCTCTGGGTTCTGAGCCATATGCCCATCTCTAGGCTCCACGTCCAGCTCAGGGAGGAAGGAGGGCCGTGGAGAGCAGCACCAGGGACACCACTCTCTGGCCTGCCTCACCGTGCTTACGATGCTCCCTCCTAGGGATGGCCGGCCCCACGCCCCTCCCATGCCATCTTGAGTGGGGACACATTGCCGACGCCCATCCCCTATTCTGCTCGCAGCCTGGAGAATAAGAGGTACCTGACCCAGAAACGGAGCACGCTTCTCTCCCACCCCTGCACTCCCTGGCAAGGGCTGTCTTGCAGCGTGCCAGGGCACTCTGGTGTGGACACACCAGGTGAAACTTCCTAATGGCCAAGTTATTGCCTTTATTTATGTTCCTCCGTGGAGATGCTCGAGGCTTCCCAGCAGCAAAACACTTTAACAACAATAAGAGAAGCCTGGATCCCAACCACAGGGATGCTGGAGCCTGCTCGCAGATGGCAAAGAGGAGGTGCAGCCTGACTTTCTGGGTTGCAGCTGCTGCGCGCCACCCTTGGCCTTGATGGACGGTACTATGTCAGCGTATTGAGAATCTGTTATGTCCAGACACTGTGCCAGGGGCTTCATACATTTCCTCTCCTGCCATCTTCCCAACAATCCCATGTCTTGTTATCACCATTTTTCAGATGTGCTCATTGGTGTTCATAGAGGTAAACTTGAGCAAGGACCACAGTTGGTCATCACTGTGTGAGCGAGTGCTAAGTCACTTCCGTCGTGTCTGATTCTTTGCAACCCCATGGACTGTAGCCTGCCAGGCTCCTCTGTCCATGGGACTCTCTAGGCAAGAATGCTAGAGTGGGTTGCCATGCCCTCCTCCAAGGGATCTTCCCAACCCAGGGATTGAACGCATATGTCTCCTGCGCTGGCAGGTAGGTTATTTACCACTAGTGTCACCTGGGAAGCAGTAGGATCCAAACCCAGGCTTCTGGGGTGGGGTGGGATGTGTAGGCAAAGCTATGTTACTAACTGTTCAGCTGCACCCTTCAGAGGCAGGAAAGTTCCTTCAGTGATCTTTCCAACACATACACAACCACACTACCTCTTTCTGCAGTGACCCTCATCTGTGTCTGAAACCCAGGCCCCCTCCACGCCTCCCAACTGCCTTGCCCACATCCCGTGATAAGTTGGTTTGTAACAGCTGAAACTCCATCTTAAGTTAAGAGCAAAGTTTAACTTAACCGGGGTCAAGTTAAACAGAAAAGGTATTTTTTGGACAGGTATAAGATTCCTTAAAGGAAGAAAGAAACCAGGAGAATGAAGCATGGGCAGGCCCAGGGAAACTGGGCTGACCCCTTGGTCAACTCATCCGTCAGGACATGGGACTAGGAGGCCACTAGGTCACACCACAGTCAAGGGATTCTGATGCGTCAGTCGCTACAAATGACAGGTGTCCTTTCTTTTTACATCCCAAGGGACGTCCCCCACAAGTCATCAAGGCCTCCTATTACCTCCAGTCGCTGTGCCAGGGGGACAAGAAAGGGTGATGTGGGGGTTCTGAAATGCCCTGGGCTGAAGCCATGCTCAGGTTCGATTCATTGACCGCAGGAGGCCTTCAGCCACAGGCGTCATTGTGGTGTCCCCCTATAGAAGGAGATGGAAATGCTTGGACAACAGGCCAAGAACGGTCAGCAGAGTCATTTGTTAGCACTAGAGTTCCCTGGGAAGAAAGGAGCCCTTCAGTTCTTATCAGGAAACCAAAGAAGCCCTGGGGGCTGGTCCCTGGCCTCACTAGGCTAACCGGACTAGCCGTGGGGAGGGCAGAGCCTGGCATCTCCACCAAGCCCAGGTGGCTCTGCTGACCCCTAAAGAGCTGAGCAGGCCCCTGTGACAGAGGGCACAGCAATGGAAACCCCCTACTGCTGAGCCCCCTTGTCCAAGCCATGGAGAGCCATCCGGACTTCCCATGTGGCAGATTGGGGGACCTCCAAGATTTAACAGAAGCTGAGGAGGCCGCCAGGGGCAGAGGGCACTCACCCATGCTCGGTGCAGAGGGGACTGGAGCCTGCCATCCCGGGCTCCTACTGCTGCCTTGCTCCTGGTCTCTCTCTCCCCTCGAGAGACCTCGTCACCCTTCACAGCTGCCTTCCCAGTGCTGGAAGGCGTCACGCTCAGTCAAGGCCGGCTGGTGACTAGCCACATGCCGTCCTGGCCCCTTCCCCGTGGGACTCCCTTCCCCACGATGCTGCCCTTCCTGTGGTGACAGTGACCACTCTTCTCCAGTGTGTCCATCCCAGCCCACCTCTTCCAGAGAGCCTTCCAGGAGACCTGGGAATAGGCCACAGAGGAGCTGGAGGCTTGGGTTGGGGGTTGGGGACGCTGGGTCCCTGGGCGAGCATCTGAGCTCCTCTGTGTGGCTTCAGTTCCTGCATTTGTAGTGAGGGGTGGGTACCATATGATCCACCCATTCCCACTTCTCGATATATATATAAAATCAGGGAAGGCAGGGTCCAGGAGAGATATCCGTACACCCACCTTTATAGCAGCACCACCCCAATCACCAAATGGTGCAAGCAAGCCACCTGTCCGTCATCAGGTGAGTGGATAAACCAAGTGAAGTCCATTCATGCAACGGAATAGTACTCAGCCTTGAAAAGGAAGGAGGTTCTGACACCCGCTACAACATGGAAGGACTTTAAGGACATTATGCTCAGTGAGATAAGTCAGTGGCAACAGGACAAATATGTATGATTCCACTTATATGAGGTCCTTAAAGGAGTGAGTCAAATTCAGGAAGACAGAGAATGGAATGATGGGTACCCGGGCCTGCAGGGAGGAGGGATAGAGAGTGGAGTTTCAGGGGGGCAGAGTTTCAGTTTGGAAAGATGAAAGATGCCTGGAGAGGGTTGCACAACAATGTGAAGGTACTTAAGACCACTGAACTGTATGCTTTAAAATGGTTACAATGGTAAATTTTTAAGTTATGTATGTATTACCACAATTTAAAACGTTTTAAAATTTAAATTTAAAAATTCAAAAGGTGGAGAGAGAGAGCTGTTGTGCAGGGGCCCAGCTTGACGTGTGGCTCAGAGGCCCACTTGCCTTCCTTTTCTGTGTCTTGGCGGGAGCCCCCTACTCGGGAACCCCGGCTCAGCCCTTCCTTCATTCCCTTATGTTATTACTAGCACCTGAGCATCTTGAGGGAGAGAAAAAACAATCATAATCAGCATTTGCTAAGTTTTACCAAGTTATTTCTGCAGACTAGCACCATTCTAAGAGCTTTATGTGGCTTGTCCAATTTAACTCTTGACACAGCCCAGAGAGGTGAAGTCACCTGTTCGAGGTCACACAGCGGCTGAGCAGAGGAGCTAGCTCTGGCCCAGGCATGTTGCTCAAGCCATCTCTCGCTGCCAGGCCCCCTGACCGTCTTTCCACCATCCAGTAGTCTCTAGAGTGTGCTCCAAGTCAGTGCTCATGGACTGCCTGGGAAACAGGCAAAGGAAACAGCAGTGCCCAAGAGCTTGGGTCCTGTTCCCGGGCTGTAGCCAGGCCAAGCTGCTCCATTACCAAATGTGTGCATTCTAATGCAGGGTGGGCCTGCCAGGAAGGAACCATCTGTTCTTTTTCTATCTGTGTGGCCACGCCAGCCACGCTTTTCTGTCTGGATGCAGCCCCTGGCCCCAGCACATCTTCCTTCCCTGGAAGACCCTCAGCTGCCCAGCTATACGGCCCATGGATCTCATCACACCATCATCCAAGCTCATAGGTTCTTTGAAAACCACATTTCCCTTGTCCTATTTCCCCAGGAATGTAGAAAGTCACCCCAGGTGATGCAAAGGCCCCACGGGGTCTGGAGATCCTGGTCAGTGCTGACTCTGGTCCTCTTCTTAGGAAACCTTCATATCTCAGACATTTAGCCCCTGCTCTAGCCCCCGTGGTACCCGTGGCTATTGCCCAGGGAAATGGACCCCTCCAGGAGTCTTCAGGACAAGTCTTCTAGCAGGCTGTAGTTGTGGATGGCCACTGCCTTGTGTGGGCAATTGGGACATTGAGGATTCACTGTAAGCCCATTACATTTGGACATAGACCTGCACACTGAAGTGAGTGGTGACAAGTCATGTCCTGAACACATCATGTGTATATGTGGGTGGTGAGACCCACATGTGTGAGAGAGCAGGGCACCAAGGCACCTGCCGCTGTGGGTGCACCCTAGGCACACTGTAAATGCTACAGCAGCAAATCAGTTTTACAAAGCAATGTGTCCTCTCTCTCCAGCTGGCCCCAGGAGGCTTAACTTAATCACTATGGAACAATGTCAGAAGATAGCCCCGGATGCACAAATCCCTGCCTTCTGAGACAAACGAGACAATCAGCAGCCTCTCTGCGCCAGCGGGTCTGAAGCGCTCTCAGACAGAGGCGCCCTCGGGCAGGGTTAGGAGGTTGCCCAAGAGTCTCCTCTGGCCTATCTGTGCTTGCTCCTCCCCAGTTCACTTCTCTCCCACCAGAACCAGAGCTCTCATGAGCCCCTCCTCCCTCCCTGGAAAGAGCAAAACTGTCCCCCTCACTTCCCAGTGAAGCCCCTCATCAGAAACAAAATTCCAGTCTATAAGCTGTAGGGCAGGGGGCATCACCCAGGTCCTCTCTGGGAGGGAGTGAGGTCCAGACAAAGAAATAAGACAGGGGTTCTGGGGACTGCGATCCTGTCACTAGGAGCCACCTGCCCCATGGCAACACGGGGGTGACAGTGGCACAGGCAGTGCTGACCCAGATCTGGGAGGCCCTTCACTCACTCTCAGGAAATCACGGCAATGAGTGTATGGGGCAGCGGGGGTGCCCAGAGCTCAGACAGCAGAGGTAAATTGCAGGAGGCCACACAGCCCCGAGCTCAGGGTGGGGTGGCAACTCTGGTCTGGAGAGGCCCAGGGTCTCCAGGGAAAGCCTCCCCTATCGCCGCCTCAGCCCTCCTCCAGTGTCTGGGTTCCCAGGAGCTGCCCTTTCCCCGGGGCTGATTATAGAAAGGGAAACAGTACAAGCTTTGGAGAAATAATTTCTATGAATGGTCCAGTCACCCTCCCTCCAGCAGCAGCAGCAGCAGCCCTGGCCGGCAGCCAATCGGAGAGGGGCCCACTGCTCCCGCCCTGGGAAGGCCCCCCTCTGTCTCCTGGGGCTTGGGATTCCCCCTTCCCCCCCAGATCTGCTCAGCCCCAACCTGAAGCCTCTCCCTCCCTTTACATCCTTTTAAAGGGAACACTGCAGATTTAAACCACAAATTAAATTTTTAATGAAACCGCATACAGTAGTGCCCAATGCCATGCAATATTGATGAGATCACAGTGTCCGGCCGGCGGGAGCTTGCCCTGGAAAGCTTTTTAGGATGTTATGCAATATGGAACCAAATTAATTATTTGCAACAAAGGGATCCGTGTCTCTGTAGTGCTGCTGGGGCCCAGCGAGTGTAAAACAGGCACCTTTCATTACTGCCAGCTATAAATGGCAGTCACGGGAAGGAAGCAGTGACTTTACAGACCCAGATACTATGAGTGTGAGGCCGAGATAAAAGGATGGAGGAGAGGGAGAGGGAGTGTGTGCTTGTGCGAGACAGAGAGTAAGGGGGGTGGGGGCGGGTGGAGAGGCCCTGTCAGGGAGCACCAAGGCCTGCCAGCCACACACTGCAGCAAAATGCAGCTCACGTCTTCGAAGCAAGCTCTGAGCTCCTCCACCCAGTGCTCCCGGGCTACCCCTCACTTAAAGGGGCAGCAGGGCTGGGCACGTCCAGAGGGAGGTCGGATATGATGCCCCCCACCTGGGATGACATGCAGCGGGGCCTGAGTCTGGACATCAGAAGGTGGCTTCCCAGTGACTAGGTCTCGGTCCTGCTGTGATACTCTCCCAGTTGTGCCTGGTCCAGCTCTGATGAGAGGCCCCTTCTGCAGGGTACCCACAGCCTGCCCAGGACCTGGAGAGCATGTGGCTGGACCAAGCAGCCTGGTTGACCCCTCCAGGCTGGTGGAGCTGGGCCTGCAAGAGCCTCCCTGGGTGCCTGGTCACCTGTGGTCAGAGAAGACTGTGGGGTGGGCTTGGGGGATGAGCACCCTGGACAGGAGCTCCCTTCTTGAACCCCCAGACCCTCCACACCAGTCCCAGGGCTGGTCCACCACTGGTCCACTCTGTGCTCTTAACATGATTTCCGGGGAGGCACAGAACATCCCTCTTTCATCGATGAAGAAATTGAGACTCCAAGACTGAGTGACTTGTCTTAGGTTTAAGACTAGAGGATCAGCCTGCATCCTGGCTGACCACCAAGGGGTGTGTCAGTGATGGTACAGGCAGGGGTTATGAGACAGCTAGCTGGTAGAAGCCAGGAAAAGTCCCCCAAACATGACTGTTGGGAATGTCCCCAGACTGACCTGAGGGATAAGGAGACAGGGGGCAGCAGGGCTGTGTCAGAGGCTTGCAGAGGGGAGACCAGGCTGTGGGGGTCCCTGAGAAATCACCCAGGACAGTCAAGGAGGCCAAGAACCAAACACGGTCAGCGTTGGACTTCACATAGAACGGATGCTGCTTCCACGCATGGCATAATTTTAGGTGTTCTCCCTGCCTCCACACTGTTCACAGCTATCATCCCACCTGGTCACCAGGGCAGCCTCTGAAATGGTCTTCCGGTTTGCTCCATTGCCAGTGCTAGATCTATTCTCCACTGAGTGGCCAGAAGAAGCTTTCAAAAATAGTCACCTGCACCCTCCTACACTCTTGGTGGGAATGTAAATTGGTGCAGCTACTATGGAGAACAGTATGGAGGATCCCTTAAAAACTAGAGACTTCCTTAAGAGTCCAGTGGTTAAGACTCCCCACTTTCATTGCAGGGGGCACAGGTTCAATCCCTGGTTGGGGAACTAAGATTCAGCATGCCACTCAGTGTGGCCAAAGAAAAAAAGCTAAAAATAGAGTTTCCATATGATCCAGCAATTCCACTCCTGGGTGTGTACCTGGAGAAAAATATAATTTGAATTAAAAACATGCACCTCAATGTTCACAGCAGCACTATTTACATCAGCCAAGCCATGGAAGCCACCTAAATGCTTATCAATAGATAAATGGATAAAGAAAATGCAGTATACACATATACAATGAACTACTACTCCGCCATAATAAAGAGTGAAATAATGCCATTCACAGCAACATGGATGGACCTAGAGACTATCGTACTAAGTGAAATAAGTCATAGAAAGACAAGATACATGATACATCACTTATATATGAAATCTAAATAAATGATACAAATGAACTTATTTACGAAACAGAAATTGACTCACAAACACAGAAAACAAATTCATGGATCCCAAAGGGGAAAGGGTGAGGGAGGGATAAAATAGGAGGTTGGGATTAACAGACACACACTGCTCTATATAAAACAGATAAGCAACAAGGGCCTACTGTACAGCACACAGAACTGTATGCAATATTTGTAACAACATATATGCTGCATATATGTTATATATATAACTGAATCACTTTGCTACACACTTGAAACTAACACAACACTGTAAATCAACTCTATTTCCATTTTTAAAGAATTGTCACCTGCTCTAAACCATCCTGTGACTCCCCATGCCCCAGTGCAATCTCAGCCCTTTAGTGCATCCGACAAAGAAGGCCCTGCTGAACTCCGTGTCCGCCCCCGCCCCCATCCCATGCTCTGCTCTTGCCATCCCCAAACACCTTGCGTGTGCTGCCTTTCCTCACCAAGAATACCTCTTTGCCAGGATAACTCTCACTCCTGCTTCAGAGCTCAGCTTAATCGATACTCTTTTGGCAAGGCCCTCCTCGATCCCCTGCCTGTGTGGGGGCCCTGCTGGGTGCTCCCAGATGCCCCTGGGTCAGCAGGACTCTCCCAAAGGTAGAGTCTGAGGCTGGTAGGTGGTTTCTCTGGGAAGTGGGGGCCAGGAGCACAGGGAGGAGTGATAGAGTTGGCCACTGCTGTGAGCACCAGGTGCCCAATCCCGGAGGAACTCCTGGGAGGCTTATGAACCACCCAAGACCATCCCCCATGGGCAGAAAAAGGGTCTTATCCATTGACTCTTCAGTGAGGTGCAGTGTGGCCTCATACCCCACTTACTACGTGTGCATGCGAGTGTGCAGAGCAGAAAGGAGCCCCAGGGCCACAAGGAGGTGAAGGCCTCCTGGCTGCCTGGAGGGGCTGGTGGTGGGGAACGGGGAGCTGGCTGCAGCCTGTGCAGCCCTGACACCAAGCAGTGGCCACCATGAGAGTTAAGACCTGAGAGGTGACAGCTATGCTCCCGGATGTACTTCCTACTCTGCAAGAATCTGTTAGGTCGATCTAGGCACAGGTTCAATCCCTGGTCAAGGAACTAAGATTCGACATCTTGCATGATGCAGCCAAAGGAAAAAAAAAAGACACTGCCTTTGCACCCCACTAGAGATGGACGGGGTGACCAGGAGGGGACAGGAAACATGACACACAATCCTCCCTGGGAGGTTGCCCCCGGCTTGGAGCCTCAGGGACAGTCATGACTAAGCTTTGACTGGCTCAGGGGACCATGGGACCCTGCTGGAGTCACTGTCAGCCAATGCGGCTGGTCCTCAGTGGGGGTAGGATGGAAGGGTGAGGCTGGCTCTGACCAGTTCTGCTGCAGCCCTGCCTCCCAGAGCACTGGGCTGTCCCTATGCACAGCAGAAAATGGAACAGGAAATGAAAATCTTCCCAAGAAAGAGGCTTTGCAACCCCAAGACAATCCCACAGGAGGATGCCATTCCTTCCTTCTTTTGTTTTCTTCCCACTCCATTACAATTTAAGATTTCTCCTCTCTGACCCACCCCCACCTCTCTCTCTCTCTCTCACATACACACACACAGAGACACACACGAAACATGTATTTGAGGAGGGCTCTTTTCACAGGAGCTACTGTTTCATCCCCAGGACATGCCCATAAGCCGCAGGATCTGAGAGGTTTGGAAACTGACTCTGACTCAGCATCAAGGGGGAAAAAAAAGCGGTGGGCTGCATGGCCCCAACTGAAAAGTAGCTCTCTGCTTCCTGCACATAATGTCAGCTGCTCTCCTGGCTTGGAGGCCCTCCCCGGACTGGCCCAGTGCTGCCAATGGCACAAGGACATCACTGCAATAATGAGACCACCACTGATCACGCGCTCACTTCACTGGGTGTGCCATTTCTCTGCTGTGCCGTTTAATGTCATCCTCACATCCACCCAGAGGCTCGCAGCTGGTGGCCAAGGCTGACCCTGGAACTTGCATACTGAGCCTCTTTCCCTCCCAGTGTGCCACATCCCGCCTCAGAGGGTGCCCACCACCTCTTTTTGATATTGCCTTCCCTGGTGGCTCAGATAGTAAAGAATCTGCCCGCAATGCGGGAGCCCCGGGTTCCATCCCCCGGTTGGGAAGATCCCCTGGAGAAGGAGATGGCAACCCACTCCAGTACGCGTGTCTGGAGAATTTCATGGCGGGCTACAGTCCGTGGTTTCGCAGAGTTGACACAACTAAGCAACTAACACTAAGCCACTAATTCATGGTGAGGGGTTGACCAGAAAGACACGGGTTTGTGCTTCGGCCCAGCCAAACATCACCCTACAAGGATCTTAATACAGCTGCTGATAGCAGATGCCAATGTTTTAAGAAAAGTCCATGAAAGTGAAACTTAAAACCAAGAAATCAACTTTCAAAAAAAATTAGCTGGAAAGCTCTTGCATGTCTCTTTCTGGGAGAGTTCCCGGCAGCACACAATAAATACCGGAAGACTGACTGCTCGCTGAATGAATGAATGGACGGGAACCGAAGGCCAGGCCTCACGTTACTAGAATTAGCTGTGCTGCTTACATCAAGACACTAAAGCATAAGCCTGGCCTGTAAAATGGGGAAAACAATATGACAGCCCCTGTCGGGCCGCTCCACAGTTCCCTCCACAGTCAATGAGGGAATGAAGGGGCTGGTTCGTGTTGTGTCCTCTGGTGCACTGGGATCCCCCTGGGGGTCCTCGGGACCTCTCCAGTGCCTGGCAGCCGGCAGCCTCTGTCCAGTGAGCCTTGTCCATGGTGGCTCAGTCCCCAGAGGAGGAGGCTCAAGAGGCAGGATCCCATGCCCTCCCCTCCCAGGTGTGAGTGATGGCATCAGGCACAGACCTTGTAATAACTGTAATCCCTTGCTGGTACATACCATTTTTATTCCGAAACACTTATACGCCTCAACTCATTTTATATTTCATATGCCCTCTCCTGGCGTTTGGCAGATGGTAAAACTGATGTGGAAGGACACAGCGGGCTGCAGCCCCGGCACCCATCACACCAGCCAGATGC
This sequence comes from Moschus berezovskii, assembly GCF_049115385.1. Taxonomy (NCBI): domain Eukaryota; kingdom Metazoa; phylum Chordata; class Mammalia; order Artiodactyla; family Moschidae; genus Moschus; species Moschus berezovskii. The sequence continues at coordinate 63,417,513 of NC_142479.1, forward strand.
CAATAGCTAGAGGGAGCCAACCAGGGGGATACAAATGGGATTCTCGGGTGGGGCCTCCAGGGCTGCTCCAGACTTCGCTTTCGAATTTACTAGTTCCATTGTCAGGAAGGCAGGGAGGACAGTGCAGGGAGGCACTCTGATGTCCTTTGAGGGCAACATGGCTGGGAGTGCCAGGACCTGTTGCCGGTGGCGTCACTCAGGAATCTTAACTGATCTCTCGAGCAGTGGGATCCCGGGTGTGGCAATCTCCTCCATCCTCTCCCCGGGTGGTCTCTCTACTGGCTGGCTGCTACTCCGCTGTCCTGAAGATGCTCTTGGAGCCCTGACCTCCTGCCTGACCTGCAGTCCCTGTTGGTTCAGGACCAGTCTCCTCAAGGCATGATATGGAAAGTCTACTAAGTACTGGGTTGGGCTTCCCTGGTGACTCAGTGGTAGAGAATTCACCTGACAATGCAGGAGACACCTGTTCAATTCCTGGGTCAGGAAGATTCCCCTGGAGAAGGAAATGGCAACGCACTCCAGTATTCTTGCCTGGGAAGACCCGTGGACAGAGGAGCCTGGTGGGCTACAGCCCATGGGGTTGCAAAAGAGTTAGACACCACTTAGCAACTAAACAACAACACCTGGTGCCCATTGTTTTAATTTCCTCCTGGCTGTCAAATAACCACTGCAATGCGACAGGTCCCAGCATGAACTCACAGTCTCTCCCTCCCTCCAGATCATCCCCTTCACAGCAGACAGCACCAACGAGTCAGGAAGCTTCCCAGGTCCCTCCCTCCGCTCGGTCCTCACACCAAAGTCATCCCCAAGTCCTGACAATTTCATCTCCTCAAACGTTCCCAAGTTCATCTCTCTCCCCTGGTTCCTGCCACAACCTCCTTCCCCCACCCCGTCACCCAGCAGCCGCCTCTCAGACAGTGTCCCCTCAAGTCTGCCCTCCCAGGCAAGATTTCCAGGCAGAACCTCCTACATAGACTCGGCACTGCAGCCGGGCCTCCTTGCAGACAGGATGAAATGGAAGGATGAAATCGTGGCTCCTACAAGCTTGCCAGCCCTCACCCACGCAACGCCTCTTCCCGCCCAGCTCGGCAGCTTACTCTTCAAAGATGGAAGATGTGCCCTCCCTCCAGGCACACCCTACACACCCGACCCACCATTATTCATGCCAGCTTCCTCCCTCGACACTCAACCCTCAAGACCCTGCTCTGTTATCACCTCCTAAGGGGATCCCCCTGACTGCTCCATACCCCTACCCACCCACCTGCCCTGGCCCGGGGCACTCACATGCAACCCCGCCCTGGAGATGCATGTTACCTCATCTGCCCACCAGGCTGAGCACCCTCAGGATGGAGAGACTGTTGTGTTCATCCCTGGCTCCAGCACCTGGCCTGCCCCTCAGTAGATTCTCTGGAAATATTTGCTGAACTGAGAGCAAACTTAATGAATATTTACACTGTACTAAGTGCCCACAGTTCTGCCTGGTGCCAGAAGCCCCAGCTTGGAGAAAAATGAGATGCGCTTTCCCTGAGATGGAAAGGTAAGTTTGTGCCTCTAAAGTTCTGTTTACGGGGGTCAGCAAGTCATCAGTTCAAGAGTACCTGTTCCCCACCCTGATCCCAGTACTGGACTTGGTCCAGAGGAGGGCAGATCATCCAGGGCTCTGTTCCAGTCAGATGGGGCTGGCAGCTGCCCAGGCTGGCTCAGAGGAAGGGGGCCATCAGGTGGGAAATACCCCTGGGCACAGGGAGTCTGGAGGCCTGTGGTGGGGGGCCCCCGCTGTTCAGTGCTAATGACCACAGCCCATGACTGTTAGTCCCCATGTGGCTGCTCCAGGGCGAGCTGCAGTCACACAGTGGACAAGAATTTGAACCGTCGAGAAGCAGGGGTGGCTGCAGCTCCAAGGGTAGCAGGTGAGAACTTCCTCAGCCTGGGACCTGGCCTGATCCACTGCCACCACTAGGTACGGGCAGGGTAGGCCTTGTATCTTCTTTGGGCTCCTTCCTGCCACTCAGTCCCGCCAGTCTGAGAGCTCTTCCCTGTGAGGGAGGGGAGGCAGGCCGGGGGTTGGGCCGTGATGGGTGAGGACAAAGCTGGGGGGAGTGTGAAGGCCAGGACTTGACCCTCAGCTCTGCCTTCAGTGCATGTGTGAGAGACCCTGGACTTTCCTTCGTTTCCTTATCTTCTGAGCAAGGACAATAGCCCAGCCATGCCCTAGGAAGGCAAGTGAATGGACCTGGACAGAGCGCTTTGGGAAGGACAATTCCTTGTTTGTAAAATAAGGCTATTGCCGCGGGGGTTTCTGAGAAGAGGGCAGAGGGGGCTGCCCTGATGGCCCCTCCCCCAGCAGAGCTGGGCAGCAGGGACCTGTCCCCGTCATACCAGAAGGGGTGGATGGGAGTCAGAAGTGCCACTCCAGGCTGGGGGCAGAGGTCCCATGGGGCTTCCTGCTACCAGAGTGGCCACACCCCCACCCCTTTGGTCCCAGGGACTTCTCACATGGGAGTCACATGGCCTGACTCTGTCATGAGGCCTGGGCTGCCAGAGGTCCTTGCTGATTCTTACCTGGTAGCAGCCAAAAGCCTGTCTCCTCCACTCCAGGGACAGCCCGTGGGTGCTGCCCCACAAATAACCGCGCATCAGTTCAGTTCAGTTCAGTCACTCAGTCACGTCCAACTCTTTGTGACCCCATGAATCACAGCACGCCAGGCCTCCCTGTCCATCACCAACTCCCGGAGTTCACTCAGAGGTGTAAAAATTCATCCTACAGGACACAAAGTAAACACCCTGCCAAAGCAGCCCACAGACCGAGACGCAGATCATCACCAGCACTGATGCAAACGCAGAAACAAAACCAAAAATCAACTCAAGAGCGTGACACGTGTCCCCACACTTTAAAACAGCAGCCACGGACTTCCCTGATGGTCCAGCAACTGACTGTGTGCTCCCATTGCAGGCAACTTGGGTTCAATCCCTGGTATTGGGGAACTGGATCTTGCATGCTGCAACTGAAGATACCACATACCATAACTAAGGCCCAGTGCAGCCAAATACATACATAAATAAATATTAAAACAAACAAAACCCAGCAGCCATTTACATTATCACAGGGTCCTCCCATCCTAGGTGAGATGGCAGCTGACCCAGGATGGTCCACAGCAAGTCCTCTGCAGCAAACTGGGCCTGACTCTGGTCGGAGGGGCCCACCTGGATCAGTGAGGACACTGGCCTTCTCTTCTCAGATGGGGTCCCTGGGCCTTGCCTTGTTCTCCCCCCTACTCCCCAGCCTTCTCCCTGCAGGGGCAGCTATTTCAAAAAGCAAGTGGAACCTTATGTGCCTTGTGCTGGATGGGCTCAGAGTTGAGTGGTGGATGAGCCCTGGTCCAGGTCCATCGTCCTCCCAGCTCTTCCCAGTGCCCTACCAGCGCCCACTCAGCAACCCCCATTACCCGCCATGAGGGGAGCTCTTTCCAGCCTTAGACCAGCTCATGGTCTTGGCCCTTGGAAAGAACAGGGCCAGGAGACACCACAGGATGAGTGAGGGGCTTGGGCACAGCACCAGGCTTGGGCACCCTCCCTGGGTGGGCTCCAGCCATCCACTGAGTAGAGACCCTTGACAGCACTGACATCCTCAGAACAAGCGCCCGACCCACCTGTTTAGCCCTCCTATGCCTGTCTGCCTTTACTGTGCTGGCCACAGCGAGGGAGCCTCGGGTCACACTTCCCCACATGCCCCTTTACTTTCCCTACACCGAGGTACCTGCTCCTCCCAACCCCCTAGTTTAACCTCTGAAGGCCTCTCCCTCCTCTTCCACCGGTAATGTGCCCAGCTGACTGGCTCCAGCTGACTGCTACATTTTCAGGAATTTGCAAGCTGATGGTTAAACACAGTCATTATTAAAATGGAAATTATACAAACTCACAATTATAGAAATTATACTAAGAACAAAGGTAATAGGTAGTCAGAACTCATCACTTTCTAATTATTTCTACTATATTTTACTATTGTCTGTGCTTTTTAGGTTATTCATATCCATTGCATCTGTGAGGTGGGAAAACCCCATCATTGTGTGATCCTGCACATTTCTTCCCAACCTCACTGTAAGCGGACCCAGCACTTCCTCCCCCACACCCCACCCCCATCCCCGCCACTGCTTCACTCCAGGTAAGCGATGCAGGGCGGGGAAAATCGGATGTACACATTTGAGGGTGCCCCTTCATCCCGCACTTCCAGACCAGGTAGCTCGGCAACTAGAGGTTCCTTCCCCGAGAGTTTTAGGCAAGGCAGCCCTTCATTTTCTAGTCCCCAACTGCCAGATACCTCCTGAACTCTAGGGAGGGAGTGCTGTGTGCTCGGTTACTTCAGTGGTGCTGGACTCTGCAACCCCATTGACTATAGCCTTCCAGGCTCCTCTGTCCATGGAATTTTCCAGGCAAGAATACTGGAGTGGGGTGCCATTTCCTACTCCAGGGGATCTTCCCCACCCAGGGATCAAACTCAGGTCTCTCTAGTGTCTCTTGCATTGGCAGGCAAATTATTTACCCCTAGCACCACGTGGGAAACCCTTAGGGAGGGACAGGAGACCAAAAACTACCAGAACTAAATGCCCCCGCTCCCAGAGTCTTGAAGTCCAGTTTAAAAGAGTTCAGGAAGGCAGACAGCTGCCATAGTGCGCCCTGCCCCCATCTCCCAACAGAGCCCGCGAATCTGCTGCAGTTGTCCCCAGCGCTGCCTTCTGGCAGACAGGGTGCTCCACAGAGGTCGCCCTCGGGGCCACAGGGTCCTGGGCCCTTGACCACAGTCTGCTCCCCTTGGGGTTCCATACTTCCCTCCTAGAGATGGGGTGAGGACGGGGGAGGGGAGGTCTGGTTCTCAGGGCCCAGGTGCCTGGGTGCCAACCACTGAGATCTCTGGAAGTAAAAGCCCAGGTCCCTGCGTTGCTCGGGCAAGTCCCTGCCCCTCCTGGGGCACAGGAGGCAAGGCCAGGCCCAGGGTTCCCGCTCAGTCCACACCGCCTGCCAGGCCCAGCTGGGCTCCTCTCCCGCGCCCACGCGATCTCTGGGCGCGGCTCCCTCTGCGCCCGGATAGCTTCCCCTCCAGGCCCTGCGGGAAACCACCTCTGATCAAATGAAGCCCTGGGCCAGGAAAGCGACCCTATCCGGTCGCGGGATGGGAGTGGGTGCAGAAGTCGTCGCGCCCCTCGCGCGGGTATTTGCTCTGGAGTCGCCTGCTGGCCTGAGGCGCAGACACGCGTGGGACAGTCATGGCCAGCCCCTCCCGCGGCCCAGGGGCGGGCCGTGAGCTTCGGTGGGTCCCGGCGCTCGGTGGTGGGCGAGCGCTGCCCCCGGGGGCTGAAACCCCCGCACAGCCCCGGAGAGAGTCGCGCGGAGCCCAGACCTGCCGCGTGCGGGCCGCGGGGTCCCTCTGGCGCCGGGAAGCGGAGGCCAATGGACGAGCAAGGGCCGCGCCGGCTCGCAGCCCCGGGCTAGCGGAGGGTTCACGGCTGAAGCAATGAAAGAACCGTGACCTCGGGTGGCCCCGGGATGGGAGGAGGCTGCGGAGAGGGAGGAGATCGTGTTTTATCGAACAGGTCTCAATAGAGCTGGTTTCATTTCCCACCCACGGGCAGAAGCCAGCCCCGGGCAGGGACCCGGGAGCTTCCCAGCTGGCGGGCCATCGCGGCGCCCAGAGGAGGCGAATGAAGGGCTCGGGGTGTGGGGCGGGGGTGTCCGCCGGGCTGCCCCAACTGGGACTGTCTCTTTGGCTCGACCTGTCGCCTGCAGTCGGATCCCGGAATCTTGGCACCTCCTCTGTACAGTGGGAGCTTGGAGCGGCGGCTTCCGAAGCGCCTTTGGCTCTGACCAGCAGGGGCTCAGGTTCTAGTCGGGAGCCAGGAACCGGGCACCGGAAACCGGACGGGATACTGGGAGTCGAAGCCCGCGGCGCCGCTGCCCAGAAAAAATGGCTCAAGTGTGTGGGTGGGTGAGTGGGGTGACTATGAGTAACGTAGCATAGCGTGGAGCTCCTCAGGGGTGACGCTCCCCTCCCAAAGTCCGGGACCCCTCGCCACCCGCGAAGAAGTGGGCAGAGCTGGGGTGCATGGGATCCAGAAAGCCCAACACACACGCGGACACACGCAGACATGGACACACGGATGCATCCAACTAGCACACGGACACGCACACGTGCCCTCATATCTCCGCTGTGGGAGGGGAGCGCGGAAGGGTCCGCTTGCAGGGCCCCCTCGGAAGCGCGGCAGCTCCCCCGGCGCTGCAGGGAGCGTCCAGTCCCGGTGGCGCCGTCTGCCCGGAATCGGACCCGCTCGGCTGGCAGGAAAGGCTTAATCCGCTAGGGACGCCTCGGAGAAGTGCCCGCTTGCCCCACCAGCACGATGTGGCGGCTGTCATTCCCGGGAGATGTTGCCAGTCTCCAAAGCCCGGAGCCGGGGTGGTGGGGGCGCAGGAGAGCCGAGAGCGAGGTCATAGGGGAGCGCCGCGAGCCGGGGTGTGTAGTATCTTTACAACCCCATATGGACATAGAAGAAACTTGGAAGGACCCCGCGACTCCGCTTTGGAACCTGGGCAGGTAGCGAGGCTCTGCTCCCGGCGCCCCCCACCCGGCACACAGGTGTGGACGACTTGAGTCCTTGGGGACCCGGTCGAGGCCCGACGAGTGTTCAGCCCAGTGAGGTGAGCCGAATTCTGTCCCTCGGGTCCGCCGTGGCCTCCCGCGTGCCCCAAGTCCAGTTGGAGATTTGGAGCAGCACGCAGGTGGCCCATCCAGAAGTCCGGGGCCGCGGCCCGGCCCACCCTACTCTCCACATCCCGCTCCCTCCGCTCTCGGCGCCTTCGGGGAAGCGGCGCAGGCTGGGACAGGGGCGGGCGGGTGGAGGATGGAGCAAAAGATGCGGCGGCCCCGGGGTTTGAGGGGGTAGTCTCCCCCACTGCGCGCGCCTGCGACCCCAGCCGCGCAGCGGGCCCGGGCCGCAGACAATTAAACCGGGATTCCTCCCCCGCTGACGTCGCCAGCGCCGAGGCCCCTCCCGCGGTGGCATAAAAGGCGCGGGCTCCGCAGCGCAGGCGGCAGTGGGGGCCGGACAGCGCGGCGGTGCGGACTGCGCGGCGGAGCAGCAGCAGCGCGGCGCCCAGAGCGCGGGCCGCCCGCGGAGCCCCAGCCGAGCCGAGCCGGGCCCGGAGCGCCGGGTCCCAGCGCCCGCAGTCATGCCGGCCGGCCGCGCCGCGCGCACCTGTGCGCTGCTCGCCCTCTGCTTCTTGGGCAGCGGGGCCCAGGATTTCGGGCCGACGCGCTTCATCTGCACCTCGGTGCCCGTGGACGCCGACATGTGCGCCGCGTCCGTGGCCACCGGCGGCGCCGAGGAGCTCCGGAGCAACGTGCTGCAGCTCCGAGAGACCGTGTTGCAGCAGAAGGAGACCATCCTGAGCCAAAAGGAGACCATCCGCGAGCTGACCACCAAGCTGGGTCGCTGCGAGAGCCAGAGCACCCTGGACGCGAGCGCGGGCGAGGCGCGGACGGGCGGCGGCCGCAAGCAGCCCGGCTCGGGCAAGAACACCATGGGCGACCTGTCTCGGACGCCGGCCGCTGAGACGCTCAGCCAACTCGGGCAAACTTTGCAGTCGCTCAAAACCCGCCTGGAGAACCTCGAGGTCCGCGCGCGCCGCTGTTTCCCCTCCGGCTCACGCGCCCCTCTGCCCTCCCCCACCTCCATTCCCGACCCTACCTGACACCCCCAACCCCGGTCTCGGCCGGGTACGGATGCCTGGCTGAGGCCTCCCCAAGCCTGCGGGCCCCGCGAACGGGCACTAGCCCGAGCTCCCTGCCAGGCCGCCCCCGCAGTCGCCCTGAGGGGACCGCGCCACCGGCCTCCCGGCACGGTCCCTACTCCACGCGTAACGATATGGTTTCCCCCCCGCCCTTGCACCCCCGCAGCAGTACAGCCGGCTCAATTCCTCCAGCCAGACCAACAGTCTCAAGGATCTGCTGCAGAGCAAGATCGATGACCTGGAAAGGCAGGTGCTGTCTCGGGTGAACACTCTGGAGGAGGGCAAAGGGGGCCCCAAAAACGACACCGAGGAAAGAGTCAAGATCGAAAGCGCCCTGACTTCCCTGCACCAGCGGATCAGCGAGCTCGAGAAAGGTAGTGGTCATGGGATGGGGTGGGGGGGGCGGTCCTTGCATCCTATCTCAACTCCCTGGACCAGTGGGACCCGGCTTCTGGCCCTGGCTCCCTGCAGGAAGCTATGCATAGCTCAGGTCGGGAGTGTACAAGCCCTGAGCTCCTCCACCGTCTCTACCTCAGGTTCTCCAGCTGATGCTCCTGGCAGGGCTGGGTGCCCTGGGCTTCGGACATCTGGGGAAACAGAGTGAGGAAGGATTGCCTGCTCCCCTGCCACACTCACACACTCACAGGAATTTCCCCAAGTCTGATCTGTTTAATCTTCAGCAACTTTGCACTAGAGCCATGGCTAGACCAAGTCCTCCCTGGCTAAGAAACCCTAGCTCTAGCCAGTCCCTATCCCCAGCAGAGAGCAGGGCACGGGCTGCGGCTGGGTCCTCCTGGTCCACGGCAGATCTGGGCCCTGAGCAGGCTTCCTCCCAGTTCCTTGATGCCCCTGGAGTCCTTTGGGGATTTCCAGGTCCCCCCTCCCCAGCTCTGAGCACAATCCTGTGGTTTTCTGTTATGAATGACCCAAGCTCAGGCATCGTGCATGCTGCCCCACTGTTTCAAGTCGCCAACCCCAAGTGCCAGTCTCGCCCGGGAGCACGGATGAGGTTGAGAGGCTCAGCCTTGAAGTCGCAGAAATCAAACAAGGTTGTAAAAGGGGAGGCGGGGGATGCGAGGCTGGGAGCAGGGCCACGTGACCCTTCTCGGACTGCAAAGTGTGCTGGATGGATTTAAACAGTGCCATCTTAAGGCACGTTATGTAACTGAAAAACAGATCGGGGAAGGGAGGAGGGAGAAAGAAGGAGGAGATTGGGGAAATGAAGAGCACCCCCTGGAGAGAGACCAGATCTGCTCCAAGGGCAGGGGGCTGCCAGCCTGAGACAGAAGGGAAACATGGCCATCCCTGCTCTGTTCCCTGACATCTGGCTTAGAGGAAGGGGGTGGGGCAGCTGACCCAGTAGGATGCCTTCTAGAAATAATTCTTGGCCTAGAGGGCCGGTTTAGTGCTGGGCTCCCTGGCAGCACCCCGTGTACACCCTGAAGCTGGTGGGTGTGTGTTCCTGGCTCTGGGCCGTGTGCCCATGCCCACTGCTGGGTTGGAATGTTTTGAATGGAATCAGTCACACCATGCCCAGGGCCACAGCCACAGTGTGTGTGTGAGTTGGGAGAGGGCAGACAAGCATTCCCTGGAGATGTTGCCGACAGACGGGGAGCTGGTGGCTGGGTATAAAGGGAGGCAATGGGGCCTGGAGTGTGATTTTTCAGGAAACACACCAGAAGCTTGCCCTGAGAATGACTGACATTGTCCTCAAAGCAGTCACCTTAGGGGAACCTGGCTCTAGGGCCACCTTCGGGCTCCCTGCTGTCCTGCCCTCTCTGCAGGGGCAGACAGAGCTGCTTGAAGAGACTCGGAGGGGACAACTCTCCTTCCTGTGGGGTGGATGGGATTCTGGAAACAGCCTGAGTTCTCAGGATGAATTGGCTGGGTCAAATGAGTGACCAGGGGCTGCAGTGTGTCCTGGCCTTGAGGGAAGTGTGACAGGCCCCAGGGGCCTGTTCTGAGCAGCATCCAGCATCGTGGAATCAGGTTGGGCTCCCGAAGGGGCTACTCTGAGGGGAGCTGGCCTCTTTCCTGGTGAGGAGACCCCCTTCCTCTGCAGCCACACCTTTGAGCACACATTGCTTTACAGGGTGTGCCCTGACCCACTCCCTCCCCATGCCCACTGCCCAGCTCAGGTGCAGATACTCAGAGCCCATTGTGTTCGGGCTCCCCCATCCCAGCCTGCCCACGGGGGCCACCATGTGGGAGCCAGACCTGGAGTGCAGAGACTGTGGGCCAGCTCTTTCATTCTGGCCCTGTGCCCTGGGCAAAGTACTCGACCTCTCTGAGCTTAGTTTTCAGCATCTACAGAACAGAGAGGAGTCTGCTTTGTCTGCATCAGAGGGCCTGGTTGGGGGGAGGGGGTTGGCAAGCCTGCTTCAGTCCGGGACAGGTGCTCTGTCAAGGTGCAGGTGTCGGTACTGTGTCCCATCCTCTCCAGGTCAGAAGGACAACCGCCCTGGAGATAAGTTCCAGCTCACATTCCCACTGCGGACCAACTACATGTACGCCAAGGTGAAGAAAAGCCTGCCGGAGATGTACGCCTTCACAGTGTGCATGTGGCTCAAGTCCAGCGCGGCACCGGGGGTGGGCACACCCTTCTCCTATGCTGTGCCCGGCCAGGCCAATGAGCTGGTCCTCATTGAGTGGGGCAACAACCCCATGGAGATCCTCATCAATGACAAGGTAGAGCCCCCACCCTTCCTTCTAGATTTGCAGGGCAGCAGGGTGAGGCCTCCGGGGTCCCAGTCCATGCCAGTGGCTGGGGCAGGTCTGGGTGGTATGGGATACACAGCCTCCAGTGCTGCTCTGGCCCTGAGAGGAGAGCTTGCCAGGCAGGGCTGAGGGAGGGGCAGGATGAGGCCTGGGAGAAATGGGGAGGGGTATTCTTGCTATTCTCCATGAACCTGGGGAAGCTGGAACCCTCCCAGATGGAGGCCTCACCAGTGGGGACGGAGGAGGCGGATCCAGGGGCCAGTCCATCTGGCTGATGAAACCCTGACTCCCTACCCCAGCTAGCCTTGGAGCTGACTTTTCTCCCCCATATTTGGGAGACCATAGATGCTTGGGGTAGTGGTAAGGATGCTCCCAGAGAGTCCAAATCAATCCTGCTTAGCCCCCTGCCCCTGGGAGGAGGCCAGGTCTGCATGAGCCCTTGGGAGAGGGCACCCTTTCCCTCCAGGGAACCTGTCTCTATCTTGGCCCCCTGCTATCTGTGGGATTAGCTGTCAGCTCTCCAACTCCCTCATCGCCATACTAGCTCTGGTAGTTAATGTCTAAAACCTGGACTGAGAATTGGAATCCAAGCCCTTGCTCTTGATGCCTTGCCCAGAGAGGGCTGAGCCTTTCTGGGGCCCCATGTCCCCAAGTTAAAAGGGTGTGAGGGTTGTTTTATCAGTTGAAGCAGCCTCCCCACCTGAAATGTTAGAGTGGGAGTGAAATTCCAGGTCAGGGGCTGCTCTGAGTGTTAAAAGGCATGGTGCCATCTCCCCTGGCATCTTTCAGAGTCTCTGTAAAAAGGCTGGGTGGGTTTTAGACCCAGAGGATCTGGCAATTAGAGATGGAGCGTTGGAAGAGAGGAGAGGCCCAGAAAGCAGCAGTGAAGTCAGCCACCAGGGGTGGCTCATCAGAGGGCAGGTTTTGTGGACTGGCCCAGAGGGAGAAGGGTGAGTAGGAGTGAGGAGATTGCATATTCAGATCGATCTGGACAAAGCATCCCATTTCCTTTGTGAGTCTGTTCTGTCTATGGATGGGCCTGACAGTCCCGAGGGCCAGGTGCTGCAAGAACTCAGTAGGGCTCTTGATGTTTACTGTAAATACCTATGTAATACCTATGCTACTAGTTGAACTAGTAACTAGTGATGATCATTGATCCTGATGGTGCCCTTTTCCATCTTGTCCTATATGTCGTTCTCCTGCCCAGGTGGCTAAGCTGCCCTTCGTAATCAATGACGGCAAGTGGCACCACATCTGTATCACCTGGACCACCCGGGATGGGGTCTGGGAAGCCTACCAGGATGGCACCCAGGGCGGCAACGGCGAGAACCTGGCACCTTATCACCCCATCAAGCCACAAGGCGTGCTGGTGCTGGGCCAGGAGCAGGTACAGGCTGTGGGGAGCAGGGATGGGGGGGGGGCTGGCTGCAGGGGGTGGAGCCCCAGAACCAGAGACTAGGCGGGGAGAAAGGAGAAGTGAGGGTGTTGGGAGGGAGGGGAGAGAGGCAGCAGGAAGCAAAGTGGGAGGGAGCTGGAGAGGGAAGTGGTTCCCCCTGAGAAGAAGCCGTGGAAGCAAGTGATGCAGCAGTTTGGGCAAAGTCCCCACTCTGAGTGGGTGCTTTCAGGAAAGGCAGGCAGGAGGGGGCTCTGTCTCCAGGCTCTCAACAACTGCAGCAATGCTCTTTGACACGGGAAGGCCAATTGTGCACTTAATGATGCATAATTTATTTCTTGGAAGTGGTTTGTCTCCCATTGGGCACCCAGGAGGGAAAGGCAGGCAGGAGAGCCCCAGGCCTTCTGTTCTCGTTGGGCGGCTATGGCTGGCAAAGAGTGACATTGGAGTTTCTTGGGGGAGAGGCAGGGAGTGTAGGGGAGGCCCCCAGGCCCTGCTCCCACAGTTGTCCATGGACCCAACTGACACCCTCCCTCACTGGGCACCTCCTAGGTGCCCCCAGGAGAAACTCTGCATCCAGGGCAGAGGAGGCCAGCATCACTGCTGTTCCTGAGCTCCCTGCAGGGGAGGGACTGATGCACAGCTGAGATAGATGTGCCCAGAGGCGGACGTGAGAGCCATGCCTGCCAGGGAGGCCCTCCTGATGGGCACCGACCGCTCTGACCCCCTCCACCCTCACCCTCTGCTTTTCTCCGAAGGACACTCTGGGTGGCGGGTTTGATGCCACCCAAGCGTTTGTGGGCGAGCTGGCACACTTCAACATCTGGGACCGCAAGCTGACCCCAGGGGAGGTGTACAACCTGGCCACCTGCAGCACCAAGGCCCTTTCCGGCAACGTCATCGCCTGGGCCGAGTCCCACATCGAGATCTACGGTGGAGCCACCAAGTGGACATTCGAAGCCTGTCGCCAGATCAACTGAGGCCTGGGGCTGGCTGAGCCTCCAGGCCCCTGGGTCCCCAGCCCCCGCCCGCCTCCCCCTGCTTGTGCGGTGATGATCCGTCGTCTCTTCTTCTCTCCCTTTCCCCCAGGAATGACTCAAGGCCATCGCCCTCGCACATGCGCACACGCACACAGCCTGGTTTCGTCCTCGTGCACGTGAAGCAGGCCTGGCTCCCATCTGTCGCAGGTGTCCCCACTTCTCTCTAGGAGCCCGCGCTGTTTCTCAGGCATGCCCCGTTCACCACCAACACTGGCGGCTGAGACATTTTGAAAAATGCACACGTAGGTGAGAGGACCCGTGTGTGAGTGTGACTGTGTGTGTGTGTGTCTACAAGGATCTGTCTCTCGGGGGAGGCCTTCTCTTTTAAAATGAGGTATTCCTTTTCTTCTTTCTCTGTGGCTTTGGGAAGTCTCATGACTGGTCTAATCTCTGTACTTGCCAACTTTGGTGGCCGCCCGTGTGCCTTGGGGCTGGTGCAACTTCTCCTGCCATGCATTCATCTTTGTTTGCAAACCTTTTTCAGAGCGACATATCTCTATATTGATAGAATAGATATCTTTTAGCGCTTTGTTAAAGGCTAGGGATCTCTCCAAGGAGAATTTGTATTTTGTCATAGAAGTAAATTCTCTCTGAAGGGTTGAAGGCAGACCGTGTCCTATGATGGCACCACATGCTGGGAGGGGACAGAGGAGGTGGCACCAGCCTCAGAAGCCAGGCATCCTGCTGTTGACCTCTGAGGACAGTACTGGGCCTGGGAGGCTGGCCTACATACCCAGCGTAGCCAGCTCTGGTCCAGGATCCTATCTGTGGCTCTCAGCCTTCCCACCTCCTCAAACTCCCCTCCAGCAGCCAGCTGGTGACCCCAAGAGAGAAGCATCCCACCCATCACCCAGGAAGCCAGGACTTCTGCACCCTTCCCCTTGGCCTCTGGCAGTGGATGACCGGAGGCTTCAGTGGGTCAGCTGGGGAATAGACCTTTTAAACCAGGAAACCCACACTCTGATTGAGACCCAGCCACGTAAGGCCACAACCAGTCAATGGGCCAGGTCGGTGGTAACTCTGACAGCCATATTCTTTACCCAGACTGAGGCAAGCCCAGAGACCTCTCCATGGAGAGCTAGGCATGGCCAGGCCGGGGCCTGAAACCCACTCCCCATCTTATAGAGCTCAAGTTCTGATGCAGCCCCCAACCCGTCACCAACTGGTGACATTGACCCCCAATCAGTGTCCAGAAGCTTTGACATTTTTTCTGCCCATGAAAAACTAACGTGTGCATCTCCTTCCAAGGTGGGGAGAAGTGTGTGTGTGTGTGTGTGTGTGTGTGTGTGCACACGCGTGCATGTGTGTGTTGAATGAGAGAGAGAAGAGCAGTCAGACGGATCACACCCAGGGGAGGGTGAGCTCCCTGCTTTGTTGCACCATCTGGGGGTCGCACACCCAAGGGCCACCTGGACTCTATCACCAAGAGTCTAATTAGCAAAAGGCTGGCAAGTCTTTCTAGAAATTCTACTGCACTGCCTGGCTCATCTACAGCTGCAGACATTTCTTCAGCAGGAGCAGGTGTTCTGTCTTCTGTTTTTTCCAGAGGCACCTGTCTCCTTAAACGCAGGTCTGTGTTGTGTCGGAAACCTAGTGCATCTGTGTGTGTCTGTGTTGGTGTTTCTGTGTCGGTGTCTGCGTGGGTGTTTGCACGGTACCCAGTCGCCGTTCTGCAATGCATCACTCTCGTGCCGAGGGTGCGGTCCAGGCGCCGGGCTGCGTGTTGTGGTTCAACAGTGGCTTTTTCCTGAGACCATTGTGCTTTGTCAGAGCCCGTCTGGCTGTGGCATCTGTGGATCTGCAGGGACCTTCTCTGTTTGCATGTTCCTCGGGGCGGTGTGTCCCTTGCTTCCTCGTTCTGGTGTGTGTTCCCCTGCCTGCATGAACTTCTCTGGTTCTGTGTTGTGTGCCCAGTGCCACCCCTTGTTCTGTGACCATCCATGTAGCTACTGAAAATGGCTGGGTAAGCAAGCCAAGGGAGTCCGAGGAGGTCACGGGAGAGACGGAGTCCCTCTCCCCCTCCCCATTCCCCAAACACACCAAGAAGTATTTTTAATGTGTAGGTTGAGAACAAGCCTAACATCGCCCGTGGTTGGGAGAGAGCGAGAGCTTGGAATCCCCCTCTAGACCAGATCAGCCCCACCCCTCACTTCAGCCATCTCGGAGCTGTAGGCAAGGCCCAGAGTGTGCTAGGTGCTCTCCTTCGGCACCTCCCACCAGCCCCTGCCGATCTAGCGATTTACCGGACCCCAGACCACCTTCTGCCCCAGTGGGCGTGGTGGGAGCTGTCCGTTCAGGACCACAAGCCATCCTCTGCCCTAACTAAAAGTGGGCAGAGCACACCTGTGTCCCTTTGGCCTCCCCTCCCTGACCTGTTCACCCTCCTCGCCCCTCCCCTGATGCACCTACGGTGCCAGGGACAGAAGCTGATGTTTAACTCCCTCCCCTGCCCCAACTGGAGCCTGTGCCAAGCCCCTGGCTCCCTCACTGTGTTAACACTTGGCACTTCGCCAGCCCCGAGAAAGGTAGATGACACAGCCACAAATCTAATCCACATAGTTTCCATCTACTCCTTAATCTGATTGATGTTCCCTCTTGCACTGAATAATACATGCCTATCTCAGGTAAGCCATTTTATAAAATAAGGAGATAAAAAAGCACTGTCGAGACAGTGTTTGCTTTTGCCGAGCTGGTGTCCCACAGCTCCCTGGGTGTCCGAGGCGGCAGAGCTACTGACAGAGGCTCTCCGGGCCCTCGGGGGCTTAGAGCCCACTTGAATCGTAAGCCTTCTTGCTTTTGATAACACAGTATTATTTCTCTTACTCTAGAAGAAAAAGTTTATTACCAAACAAGAGTATTTTTATGAAAGAAAAGGACAAACCTATAAATTAACTCAACCTATATTTCCCTTGAAAATACTTTTCAGGCTCCGCCAAAATGTAGAACTGAAAGCATGTATTTTGGAAGAAAGAGATACATTTTGTATGCTTTCTGTTCCTTTTGTAGATTCACAGTTTATTTTCTAAGACTGCAAAGATCACTTTGTCACCAGCCCTGGGACCTGAGACCAAGGGGGTGTCTTGTGGGGAGTGAAGGGAAGGGAGAGACTGCCATGAGGGTCACAGTTGTTCCAATGAGCTCCAGAGAGGGGCCACCTGTTCTCAAAGACGTGCTGGGGACTGGATATACTCTGGTCCTTGATGCTGGCCCCTCCGTCTTGGAGCTGACTTGTCAAGTGGAATGAGTAGAGGACTTGATGGTCAGTTCCAACCCTGATAGAAGAAACTAGGGTTCTGAATTGTGAACATTAAGAAGATGGTATCCTTTGAAATCTTATGGCAACCAAAACGTGGCTTAAAGCAGTCATGGTTTCATCTCTTAAAACACAGTGTGTAAATTTATTCAACTAATGATGGGAAATGTATCACTTCCATGTACAGTGGACTTAAGTGCCATTTGTTGAAAGGGAACAAGTCATTGAGAAAAAAAAAAGCCCAATACTTAGAGTCCCAATTTTGTCTTATTTGCCAAAAAAGAAAAATCAACAATGACAAAAGCAAACCCCTTCTGGTTGATATTGTTATATTGTATATACTGTATAATAGGAAAGAGAATTGATGTATCTTACTTTTTCATTATTTGCTAACCAAAGCTGTACATTTTTCATATGATCCACAGCCTTTTGGGTATCTAATGGGTCAAAACCATGGGACCTGCCACCTCCCATCAGCAGTTCTGGAAATGCACTATTTCTACTGGTATCTTGCTTTTTTTTCATTTTCTTGCTGAAATGACATGAATTGTTGAGTTTATTTTTACACAGTAAAGAGTGAAGAAAGACTGTGGTCTCCTTGGAATATCTCTTCTTTCCTCAAGCTTGCAAATGTCACCTCAACCTACTCGGCAACCTCAGGGGCCCTCCCAGGATATGCCCGCCTACCCATTGCCCCGTGCCCCTCAAAAATCCCACAGCCACTTGGTGATAGTGGACATCAGGGGTGGGGAGGGAGCCTGTGCAATTCACAGGTGCAGCCGACACCAAGGCAGAGAGCCGTGAAGTGATTCTTCAATGTGTAGAGACCACACTGGAGCTTGGATTGCAGAGTATCTGCCCGTTCCTCACCTCATCTGCAGCCCTGCTCTCTCCTGAACCGATGCACTGCCCACAGCACACCTGGCTGCAGGTCCCAGGAGGCCTGGGCTTGTCCTTCCCAAGCAGCCCTGCTCTCCTTTGCCACATCCCTGCTGACCCATCCTTAGGGTTCCCAGGATGTTTCTCTGCATTCAAGCAAGACAGCACCCCCAGGTTCACATAACAAGAAGATGGGTGATGTGGGAACCCTGGGCACTGAGAAGAACTCAGTTCCCTGGCCCCTCATGGACCAAGCTAGCCACTGGATGGGCATGGAGCTGTGGAGCTGTTCCTTTCTGTGGGATAAAATCAATGAGCAGTAGTCAAAATAACCTGCTTGGTTGATTGGTTTCCCCCACGCCCCAACACACATGCGTGTGTGTGCACGCACACACACACACACACGCTGAGTTAACAGATGGGAACTGGCCAGGACTCAGGATCTGGAGTTTGGTGGGGTGTAAGTGAACTGCCCATTGCCTGGAGGAGTATGGACAGAGGGGACTTGGCCTCAGAGCAGTTGACCACTCACCCTGTTGACCTTGCAGTAGGAACCCCAGGTGGGAGAGAGAAACCCCTGCCAGGCTGAAGACCCTGGGCCTGTTAGTTGCCCTTGGTGGGCAGTGTCCACCTGGAGGCTGCACACGTGTGGCCAGGCCCAGGGTTGTACTCAGTTCCAGCAACTCCAGCTGACGCACCACCTCTTTGCCTCCCACTTGCGCAAGTGCATAGTTATGTTTGTAATAACATCACTCTTACATTTCTAATTTCTATGAAAATGTTCATTCAAAACTTCAGTATTTTTACTGTCATCAGAAACAAACTACTTTCCCCACTTCTCACACCTGATCTTGACACATCAAGGACTGAATTTAGGGGCTGCGGAGCAGAGAAGAGCAGCTTCACAAGGAGACAGCAAATGGGAGCCTGCAGCAGAGGGACACAGGCTCGGGATTTCAAAGCTGGAGAGTGTCTCCAAAGCCATTGATGCCAACAGCCCATCGGATGCATGAAAATGTTCTCAGCTTACAGACTTCCAATGACAGGGAACTTGCTATCCATAGAGACAGTCTGGCCCACTTTCAAACAGCTCCAGCTGGGAGTTTTTCTTTTTTCTTTTCTATCTTTCATATTTCTTTTCTGTTGTGCCCAGTTCCTTATATTGAGCTGCAGCTTCTATCCATCTGTTTGTACACATGGAGACAGGCTCCATGTTTCCTAGGGTGCAACCTTTGTGTCTCTCCTGCACCACCTGGCTGACCTGCTCTAGGGGCACAGTCCTCCCACCCCAGAGGCCCCCCAAGGGCAGCAGAGTCTAGACCAATCCCTCTAGGAAGCTGGGCTTGTGCATCAGCTGTGGGCCCCCCAAGGTAGAAGCAGCACAGTTCAAGGAGTTCCAGCCTCCTCCATCTCCTTGTCTGCTCCCTGCAAGGCTCCCTGCAAATGGGCCTGTGCCCAGGAGCCCCCTCTCTGCAGACCTCCAAGGAATACAAAGCCACCTGGCTCTGTGGAGTTAACTGCTCGCTGGAAACAGGAAATAGGAGAGAAGAAAAGCAGTGGCTGTGGGGAAGTTAGAAAGGTTCTGGAACTCTTTGGAAGGCCTGTGGTTCTGAGCTCAGGACTTGGCTTCTTTATAGAAACCAGATGCCCTATAGAAGAGACCGAAATGCTCAGCCCAGCCAACAAGGGTCCCTCTGGGGGCTGGAGTCAGCCGGAACTGCTGCCTTGACCTTAGCAGAACTGCCTCGCTCCCACCCCAAACCTTCACTAGGAGATTCTTTCCCATTCATAGCTGGTGGTGCTTGCCTGAGCTCAGGCTCATCAACTGGCTTTGCCAAGGGCCCAGGCCCTCAAGAGTCTCTGTGCTCCACCTCTGGAGGTGCCCTGGCAGTGCTGCCAGCCTCCAGGGGCCATTGGCATCCACACTGTGCATCACGCTCTGTGCCTGACTTGTTCCTATGCTTTATCTCCCATCATCCCAATGGCTACCCTGATGACAACGCCGAGTTTGCAGATGAGAAGCCAGTGGGGAGGCTGAGTGACCTGCTGAGCTCGTGAGTGGCAGGGTGGGCACTCAGACTGCAAATCCCCTGTCTTTCCACACTAGCTATAGGTTCAGAATTCATCTGCAGAGGTCAGCACCAGGGAGGCCACCCCCTCGAAGAGGACCTAGTGCCAATCTGAGCCCATGACCCTCTGACCAGATCTGCTCTTCCCTCAAACTTCACTGCTCTGTCGTCATCCCTGAGCCCCCAGGTTCTCATGTACTCACATGTGATGCACGTGGTGAGTTCCTATGGCCTTGGATTCCCAAGATGCCCTTCCCCATGGAAGCAGAGCCTCCCTCCTCTCCTGATGTTCAAATAAATTGTTTCTAATAGTCTGATTGATTCTAAAGCCTGGCATGCTGCATGCATGGGGTGGCAATGAGTCAGACACAACTGAGCGACTGAACAGTCTGATCCTTAAAAACTGAAAATCATTTCATTTTGTGATTTTCCCGTGAAGCACACTAGGCATTTCCTGAGACTCACTCGAGGAGATTAACAGTGGTTTTCAAGGCCTTAGTTTTCCCCAGCATAGGAAGACAGGGTGGGACTAGGTAGTCTCTTTGGACTCTCCCTGGAGCCCAGGACCAATCTGTGGGGACCAGCAGGGCTCTCTCTGCAGGATGCCTGATGTACTTGCTCCAAGACCCCAGCTCACACCTTTGCGGGCCCCACCATTGGGCCAGCAGCCATGGGATCTGCCCTCAGCAGATTTTTCTTCAATGCTAACTATCCTTTCAGGGTCCTTTTTGTCCTCCCTCAAACCTTCAGGCTACATGAGTTCTTATTTCTGATCACTGTTGGTGGACCTGGGTGACACTGTCTCCCCAGAAGTTTCTCAGCTACCATATAAATCAGGGTACACATAGGTACTTGAGGCAGGGACCACAAGTCCAGAGCCCCCTGCCATGACCTGGATTTGGCAGTTTCCCTTTGGGGACAGGGGAAGAGAAGGGTATTGAGAAAATGGATAACCATAACTGAGCCTTAAGAAAAACAGATACACAGGAGATTGGCCAAGATGGCAGAGCAGAAGGACCCTGAGCTCACCTCCTCTTAAAAGCACATCAAAATCATGGCTATTAGAAGAATAGCCATCGATGAAAAAGACCAGAACCTACCAGAAAAGATCTTCTACAATTAAAGACATAAAAAAGGAACCACATTGAGACTGGTAGAAAGGGCAGATCCTTGATAAAGTCAAGTTCCATATCCCTGGGTGGACAACCCACAAACTGGTAAATAACTACAGTGTAGAGATTCTCCCACAGGAGTAAAAGTTCTGAGCCCTGCATCAGGCTCCTCAGCCCAGGGGTCCTGAACCAGGGAAATGAGCCCCCAGAGCCACTGGCCTTGATAGCTGGCAGGGCTTAATTTTGGGAGCCCCACAGGACTGTGGGGAAAAGAGACTTCACTCAAGCGGTGTGCACAAAATCTCTCATGCTCCAGGACCCAGGGCAAAAGCAGTAATCTGATAGAAGCCTGGGCCAGACCTACTTGCTCATCTTGGGGAGCCTCTTGGAAAGTCAGGGAGGGTGGGGGGTTGATGGGTGGCTCACCCTGGGGACATATACACTGGCAACAGCCATTCTTCAGAGCTCCTTCTACCACATGAATGCTAATGCTGGTGAGCACCATTGTGTGGGATCCTCCCTCTAGCTCATCAGGGTGAAGACCTGGCCCTACCCAAGAGCCTGTATAGGTGCCAGAGCTGAGACACCTCAGGCCAAGCAACTAATTGGGTGGGACACAGCCTCATCAGGCCAGACCAGATGCCTAAGGGCAGCCCTCAGCCTCCCTTGGACACAGCCCTGCCCACCAGAGGGCCCAGAACTTGGCTCCACAAGACAGGCACCAGACACAAGAAAATCACCATCCCACAGCCTGCAGATACAGCCTGCCCATCAGCAGGCCAGACCCTGCCCTGGAATCATCTGGGCCCCAGCCCTGCCCATGAGCAGACTAACACAAGGTTCAGGACACCATGGACTCTGGACCCAACTGTGTCAGGCTATCCCCCACCCCCACCCCCAATCACCAATGATGTGACACCAGCTCTGGAATCCCAGACTCCAGGACTTGGCTCTGTTTGTTAGAGGCAGGTACTAAGCCCAGGGTTAATACCTATCCTTATCAAATTATTCCAAAAAATTGCAAAGCATAAGACACTTCTGAACTCATTCTATGAGGCCAGTATCACTCTGATACCAAAACTGGATAAATATATCACAAAAAAGAAAACTACAGACCAACAGTACTGATAAACATACATGTAAAAATCCTCAACAAAATATTAGTAAACTGATTCAAACAATACTTTTAAAAGGATCTTATATCATGATCAAGTGGAATCTAACCCAGTTATGCAAGATTTTTCAATATCGGCAAATCAATCAATGTGATTCACCACATTAAAAAATAGAAGAATAAAAACCATATGGTCATTTGGATAGATGCATAAAAATCTTTTGACAAAATCCAACATCCATTTGTAATAAAAAAGACAACTCCAGAAAGAGAGGATAGAGGGAAAATGCCTCAACATAATAAAGGCCATATATGCCAAACCAACATCAGCCAACATCATACTCAACAGTGAAAAGTTGAAAACATTTTCTCTAAGAGCAGGAACAAGACAAGGATGCCCACTCATCATTTTTATTCAACATGCATTGGAAGTCCTAAGCATAACAATCAGAGAAGAAAAATAAATAAAAGGAATCCAAATTGGAAAGGAAGAAGTAAAAGCTTTCACTGATCACAGATAACTGTATGTCCACTCCAGTGTTCTTGCCTGGAGAATCCCAGGGACAGGGGAGCCTGTTGGGCTTCCGTCTATGGGGTCACACAGAGTCGGACACGACTGAAGTGACTTAGCAGCAGCAGCAGCAGAAAGCCCTAAAGGTGCCACTAGAAAAGTACTAGACCTCATGAATGAATACAGTAAGATTATAGGATACAAAATTTATACACAGAAATCTGCTGCATTTATATACGATAACAATGAACTATTAGGGAGAGAAATTAAGGAAACAATTTCATTTATCATTACATCAAAAAGAATAAGATACCTGGGAATAAAGTTACCTAAGGAGGTAAAAAACCTGTGCTTGGAAAGCCATTATAAGACACTGATGAAAGAAACTGAAGACAACACAATCAGATGGAAAGATGTATCAATACTATGTTCTTGGACTGGAAGAATCAATATTGCTAAAATTATCACACTACCCAAGGCAATCTACAGATTCAATGCAATCCCTATCAAGTTACCAATGATATTTTTTTTCATAGAAGAGAAATAATTGTGAAATTTGTATGGAAACACAAAAGACTCTAAATTACAAAAAAAAAAAAAATCTTGAGAAAGAGGAACAGAGCAGAAGGAATTACATTCCCTGACTTCAGATTATACTACAAAGTTAGAGTAATCAAAAGAGAATGGTACTGAAGCAATCTAAGTGTTCATCAACAGATGAATGGATAAAGAAGATGTGGCATATCCTATACACACACAGACACACACACACTGGAATATGTATATGTATATGTATATATATATATATATATATATAATGGAATACTACTCAGCTGTAAAAATAAATGAAATCTTGTCATTTGCAACAACATCAGTGGACCTAGAGGGCATTATGCAAGTGAAATAAGTCAGAGAAAGACAAATACTGTATGATACCACTTATATGTGGAATCTAAAAGATACAATAAACTAATGAATATAACAAAAAAGAAGCAGACCCACAGATACAGAGAACAAATTAGAGGTTACTGTGGGGGAGGTGGGAGGGGGGTTCAGGGAGGGGAACATACCCGTACACCTGGGGCGGATTCATGTCAACGTATGGCAAAACCAACCAATATAATATTGTAAAATAATTCAGTTCAGTTCAGTTTAGTTCAGTCACTCAGTCGTGTCCGACTCTCTGCGACCCCATGAATCACAGCACGCCAGGCCTCCCTGTCCATCACCAACACCCAGAGTTCACTCAAACTCATGTCCATAGAGTCGGTGATGCCATCCAGCCATCTCATTCTCTGTCGTCCCCTTCTCCTCCCGCCCCCAACCTTTCCCAGCATCAGAGTCTTTTCCAGTGAGTCAACTCATCGCATGAGGTGGCCAAAGTATTGCAGTTTCAGCTTTAGCATCAGTCCTTCCAATGAACACCCAGGATTGATCTCCTTTAGAATAGACTGGTTGGATCTCTTTGCAGTCCAAGGGACTCTCAAGAGTCTTCTCCAATTAGCCTCCAATAAAAAAGAAAAAAAGAAAAAAAAATAGAGGTTACTATGGGGAAAGGGTAGGGGGAGGGGCACAACAGGGGTACGGAATTAAAAGGTACAAACTACCATGTACAAAATAAGCTACAAGGAATACAGCCAATATTTGATAATATCTATAGATGTCTGTTGTGCTAGTTGCATAGTCGTGTCTGATTCTTTGGCACCCCATGAACAGAGGAGCCTGGCGGGTTACAGTCCACGGGATTCTCCAGGCAAGAATACTGGAGTGGGTTGCCATGCCCTCTTCCAGGGGATCTTCCCAACCCAGGGATTGAACCTGGGTCTCCTGCATCGCAGGCAGATTCTTTCCCATTTGAGCCACCTTAAATTGTGAATCACTATACTGTACACCTGTAACTTACATAATATTGTACCTCAACTATGCTTAAGCTTTAAAAAATGGGAAAAAAAGAAAAACATACACTCATTCACTCATTCACTTATTGAATACCTATTTCCTGAGCACCTACCATGAACAAGCACCTGGGGCAGGTGCCCAGTGGGTGGTTTGTGGGCAGGAGAAGGCTCAACTCAGGCACCTGGACCAGTTCCAGGCTCAGAAACAACGAAGGCAAATGGTGGGGGGAGGTTGGGGGAGGGTGAGGAGAGCGGGTGTGAGTTTGCATGCTTGTGTGCCTATAAGGCATTGCCAAGGAAGCCGTCTGTCCGCTGTTTGATTTCTGTGCTTCTCAATTCAGGCCAAGGTGGGGGGCCATCTGCTAAAGTGGGCACAGAGAAAACATTTTCGCTGTGGAGAAAATTGGCTTCTGAGGAGACAGGCTGTGTGCTCAGCACAGAACCAGCCTGCAGAGGAGACGCTGGAGGCAGCGGGCAGGGCTGGGGTGCAGGGAGGGAGGCTCTGCTCGCATGATCTTGCTCGGGGCTGGGGAGATGCCTGTGCTCCTGCCTCATCCTTGCGAGGGCCCAGGCCCATATGGTCAGTGTCTCTAAGGCATCAAACCCCTTCCTGAAACTTAGGGGTCTTTGCATGGAACTTGCATAGGGGGAGGACTGCATTCCTTTTTAATAGCTTTATTAAGACATAATTGACATAGCATAAAATTTACTCATTTAAAGTATACGACTCAATGGCTTTTGATATATTACATTACTAATTTTTAAAAATTGTGATAAATATATACAACATAAAATGTACTGTCTTAACCGTACAACTCATTGGTGTTATTATATTCACAGCATTATGCAACTATCACCACTATTTCTAAAACTTTTTCATCTACCCAAACAAAAATTTTGCACCCATTAAACACTGACTGCCTCCCCCTCCCCCAATCCCTGGTAACCTCTACTCTACTTTCTGTCTCTATGAATTGACCTATCTTAGGTACCGTATATAAATGAATCTCATACAGTATTTGTCCTTTTGTGTCAGACTTCTCGGCATGTTTTCCTGTAGGATGGGTCACAATGCCATTCCTTTACAGCTGAATAATATCCCATCTTAGTGACAGACCACCTTTATTTATCCGTTCATCTGCTGATGGGTCCATCTTTTGGCTATTGTGAATAGTGCTGCTAAGAATATGGGTGTGCAAGAGTCTGTTTTAGTCCTTCCTTTCAATCCTTTTGGGTATATACCTAGGAGTAGAATCATATGGTAATTCTATATATAGGTTTTGAGGAACTACCACACTGTTTTCTACAGTGGCTGCACCATTTACATTCCTACCAACAGTGTACTAGGTTCCAACATCTCCACCTACATTTGTAATTCCTGCTGTTGTTATTTGATGGTTGTCATCCTAATGGGTAAGGACTTCCCTGTAGCTCAAATGGTAAAGAATCTGACTGCGATGCAGGAGACTGAGGTTCGACCCCTGGGTTGGGAAGATCCTCTGGAGAAGGGGATGGCAATCCACTCCAGTATTGTTGCCTGGAGAATTCCATGGACAGAGAAGCCTGGGGTCTCAAAGAGTCAGACACAACTGAGCGACTAACACACACACACACACACACACACACACACACACACACACACACTCACACATCCTAATGGGTATGAGGTGCTATCTTACATGGGTTTGATTTGCACTTCCCTATGGAGATCAATCCTGGGTGTTCATTGGAAGAACTGATGCTAAAGCTGAAACTGCAATACTTTGGCCACCTCATGAGACGAGTTGACTCACTGGAAAAGACTCTGATGCTAGGAAAGGTTGGGGGCGGGAGGAGAAGGGGACGACAGAATGAGATGGCTGGATGGCATCACCGACTCTGTGGACATGAATTTGAGTGAACTCTGGGAGTTGGTGATGGACAGGGAGGCCTGGCGTGCTGTGATTCATGGGGTCACAGAGAGTCGGACATGACTGAGCGACTGAACTGAACTGAATGATTAGTGATATCATATCATATCACAAAATACTCATGATATATTGATTTTCATGTGCTTATGGGCATTTGTGCATCTTCTTTTCAAAATGTCCATTCAAACCCTTTGGCCATTTAATACTAGGTGTTTTTTATTGTTGAGTTGTAGAAATTTTGTATATATTCCTGATATTCATCCATTATTTGATATATGACTTGTGAATATTTTCTCACATTCTGTGGGTTGTCTTTTCACTCTCTTGATAGTATCCTTTGATACACAAAAGTTTTTTATTTTGAAGTCCAACTTATATTTTTTTCATTGCCTGTGCTTTTACTGTCATATCCAATAATTTGCTAGGCTAATGCTACTCATTTTTGATTCCCCAGCCCCATGTAAATTAGTCCTCCCTGTGATTCTGTCTCATTGCATCCGTATCCCCTTGGCAGTGCCAGCAACACCTGATTGGTCTGCACAGCTCCACATCCCCCCAACGCAGAACCCGGGCAAGCAGAGGTCTGGTCTGTTTCCTTCCTCCTAGAAGACCCTTCTGGCTAGAGCATTCTTGGCTCTGGTCTTTGCTCTTCAGAATTTTGGTTCTCTAAGAATTACAGAATGTTAGCGCAGATGTAGAAAGAAGAAAAAAACAACAGAAATGCTCTTTGAAATAAGGACTGTCTGCTTTCATGCACCAGTGGAACTGGTACTTGCCACATGCTGCCTTGACTAGGTTTAGGAAATTATCCCAATGGCTTTTGTTGGTCTGGAAGGTGGACTTACCCTCTCCCCTGACTTCAAGGGTTCAGGCAGGAAGAAAAAGGTAAAGGGAGCTGCTTGCACAGCAGCAAAAGGGACTGTGGTTTTTATAGACATCCTGGAAGGGAAGAGGTAAGAATCCGTGGAACAGAGAACTGGGGAAAGAGACGAAGTGGTGAAAGGCCAGGCAGGAAAGTCCAGTTGGCCAGAAATGCCCGTGTTGTCATCTGTAGCAAGTTGCTCCATCACCCAAACACCAGTGAATGTCTGCTTCCAGAAAGGCCCAGGCAAACGAAGCTCTGCACAAAGAAGTTGGCTGGTGTCCAGTGCAGACCCCCTATCGAGTGTGAAGCAGAAGCAGGAAACGTGAAGGCAGAAAAACATGGGGACCCTCGTGGGACCCTGAGTTTTCCACCTTATATGGATGGGAGCTGTGCTAGGGTGAGTTGTGTCCTGCTGAAATTCATATCCACTCAGAACTTGTGAACTTACTTGGAAATATGGTCTTTGCAGGTGTCATCAAGTTAAGGTACAGTCATACTGGATTAGAGGCGGCCTTCATTCAAAGCCTGGGAAATTTGGTCAAAAACACAGGGACATAGTGAGAGGGTCAAGTGAAGACAGGGCAGAGACTGGATGGTGCTCCACAAGCCAAGGATTGCCGGCAGTCACCAGAAGCTGGAGAGGCGCCTAGAGCGAATTCTGTCTCAGAAACTCCAAAAGAACCCTACTGACACTGTGATTTCAGACTTCCAGTCTCCAGACCGAGGGAATTAATTTCTATTGTTTGAAGCTCCCCAGCCTGTAGCATCCTATTATGGCAGCCCAAGATAACTCAGACAGTAAAGAATATGCTTGCAATGCAGGAGACTCGGGTTCAATCCCTGGGCTGGGAAGATCCTCTGAAGAAGGGAACGGCAACCCACTCCAGTATTCTTTCCTGGAGAATCCCGTGGACAGAGGGGCCTGGCAGGCTACAGTCCATGGGGTCACGAAGAGTTGGATACAACTGAGCAACTAGCATTCCTACTAAGAAATTAATGGTTGGGCTAACATCCTTCTATTTTAAGAGCTAAGGAAAGGGAGGCTGTAAGGTTGGAGGACTGGGAACATCAGGAGCTCCTTGGCTGGTGTGGGGTCCTAGCCTCCAGCTGAAGGAGCCAGAGTAGCTTTGGGCAGAGGGCAGGTCAAGCCTCAGAGCCCCAGTTTCTTTGCTCTTTAAGGCACAGGGGGTCATCAGACTGTTGGCATCCGGCAGCTCAAAGGGGAGGCTGAGTAGATGTCTGGTCAAAGCAGCTTCTGTCCATTACACACTCACCACGGCCAGGTTGGGTCTCTTAGCGCTACAGCTTCCCTGGTGGCTCAGAGGGTAAAGCGTCTGCCTGCAATGTGGGAGACCTGGGTTCAATCCCGGGGTCAGGAAGAACCCCTGGAGAAGGAAATGGCACCCCACTCCAGTACTCTTGCCTGGCAAATCCCATGGATAGAGAAGCCTGGTGGGCTGCAGTCCACGGGGTCCCGAAGAGTCGGACGCGACTGAGCGACTTCACTTTCACTTTCCACTGACTTTTGGTGCTGCAGCACAGACAGCAGTGCAGAATGGGGTCACCAACACTGGAAAACACCCAAGAGCTTTGGGAGGACAAGATTGCCCCTGGGGAACTGCCCAGCACTGTGACACTCTGGCCTGTGACCAGACTCTCCCTGTTGTGGATTTGGTGGCAATGTGGGGAGAGGAGCCAGAGATAAGGGGGGACGTGAGGATGAAGGATTCACTTAGTGGAAGGAAAGGAGATGGTGAGAACCCAAGGTAGGATAAAGGGACAGAGAGCAAGGTGGGGCAGGGGAGGGTCCCTGGGCAGAGAGACCGGGCAGAGGGCCTGAAGGGGCAGCAGTATGGCAGGAGAGAGCAAAAGCTGGGGTCAGGGAGGGTCAGGTCACACAGGGGCTTGAGAAGGAGAAAAGCAGCTCGCCTCGATGATATGCAGATCTCATAGCTCAACGATGTCTCTGTTATCAGACACGGCCAAAATGGATGGAGTCAGAAATAAGGGGCCTCTGCGGTCATCTCTGAACACAGAACATGGACTCCGTCCAGACCTAAACGTGGCCCTCAGGCCCCCTTTCCTCGCTGACTGGGGCGGGTTTACCATCGCCCATCCCTGTGCGCACCCCACTCCCTGCAGCGCACCGTTGCCCTCACTCAGCTCTGCTGCAGCTGTGTTCTAGGGGTCCTCGGATCGGAGGTGACTGACACCTCATGCACCACGGAAAGAGCTGCGAGTTTTACTCTGAATAATACGGGAAGCCACTGCATGGTTTTAGGAGGAGAAGTGTGATGTGAGTTTAGAAAGAAATGTCCTAAAAACCCATCGGGAGGTGCTCTGTGGACTGTGAGTGATGGCATGTGGAGCAGGGTTTCCTGTGGCTACTTGGTGCGGGAGGGGGCTTTTTCCGCCTGCAGGGCGGGAAGAAGTGACAGTGTGAACACATGGACAGCCTCTGTGTCCTACAACCACCTTCTAAGGAGCTTCTGAGAAAAGAACTTCACTGAAGCAAGCTAGACTGGGCTGTTTGCATCAGCTCCAGGCAGCTGGGGAGACAAGCATCCTAGTGGACAGTGCATAGGTGCCTAACCTCCCCCTTTCTGAGCCAAACACTCAAGACACCCTATAAGACAGAGTTTGTGGTGGGAACTCCCCAGTGGTCCAGCGGTTAAAACTCCACGCTTTCACTGCCAAATGCCTGAGTTTGATCCCTAGTCAAAGAACTAAAGAGAGGC
Organism: Moschus berezovskii; assembly: GCF_049115385.1. Classification (NCBI taxonomy): domain Eukaryota; kingdom Metazoa; phylum Chordata; class Mammalia; order Artiodactyla; family Moschidae; genus Moschus; species Moschus berezovskii. Next base: position 63,446,792 of record NC_142479.1, read on the forward strand.
AAAAAAAAAAAAAGACAAGAATTTGTGGAAAAGACAAGATCAATCCACACTGGCAGCCACCAAGGAGGCAGGACATAAGGCTCTACACAAATGTCCAATGTTTCAATCAGGATATGTGGTGATGTCATTCCCATGACCCTGTGTGTGCTCAGCCAGGAGGGCTAAAGGGCCAGACTTGTGAATAACTGGCTCCCGGGTTAGAAAGAGAGCTCAGAGGCAGGAGGCATACAGCCTCCCCTGTCCCAGTACACATATGTATTGCTTCCAACTTTTGCCTTGGAGGGTGGGCTAGCTAAGGGGGTTCTTTCAAAGTGCCAGGATAAAACATGTCTCCTTGTCTGATGAAACCATGTGGGAAGTGCATGTGTGGGTGGCTGAGTGGCGGGTCCTCCTTCAGTGAACCCATGGTCCAAAAGCATGATCAGTGGTCCCCAGGGATGGTAGAGGCAAAGTGTTGGCATTTTGCTTGCTTGCTTTTGCTGCCTCCTCATCTGACCTGGCTGTTTCTCCTATTTCTCTGAGGACTTTCACACCTGGAGGATGGAGCCCTTGGCTAGGCCTGCTTGCCTGAACTTCCCTCCTTGGATTGGCGGATTCCTCAAGCCCCATCTTGACCCTGTCTCCCACGATAGCACCCCTAGCCTAGAAGGCAGAGAGAACTTGGGACTGACTGTAGAAATGAGCACGGATCACTGTCACTTCCAGAACCCTCTCTGTATCAGGAAGGCTCAGGGAACCAGCACCTACATTAGTATCAGCTGTTTCAGTGTACATGTGTGCCCTTGAGTCCTTGTGTGTGTGTGTGTGTTGGGGAAGAAACAGGGATACTAGGGAGGGAAAACTCTTCAATCACATCTGGAGTCTCCATTCCCACACATAAGGGTCCATGGGGGCACTGCAGTACATGAATAGAGTTTTATTTGGGAAAAAAGTGTGTATGAAATATACTGAAAAAAAAAAAAAGCCTAGAAGAAAATATTCTGAAATGTCAGCAGTGGTTATATCTTGCGGTGGGATCAAGGATTTTTATACTTTCGTGTTTTACACCAAACATGTGTTGGTTATGTAATTTAAATTTTATTTATTTATTTTTAAACCAAATTCTCCAGCCAACTGTGCTTTTTTCCCAGTTGCAGTAACTTTCCTTTGAGTGAGATTTGGTTCTGGGTGAACCAAGCAACAAAACACTCCTCTCAAGTCCACACGGACTTAGTACTCTTTTTCATTTCTCCTTCCTGCGACAGTGTCCCTGTCCTCAGGTATTCTGCAGCCTAGAGGCATTCTCTCCCCACGACCTGCTCCTCCGCGAGGAAATGGGGGCGGAGGGGGCGGCGATACCTGAGGGAGGGTGGCGAACGGGGGAGGTGGGGTATCCCTCTGGGCGAGGGGTGGGTGATGTCGGCTTTGGCTCCTCAACACCGGGACAGTGGATGTAAAATGCTAGGATAACCTTAAAGGGATCGACTGGATTTTCCTGTCCCTGAACCTTCCTGAGGAGCTCTGGGGAGGAGGACGCCCGCGAACCCGATCGCAATAACGGGGATACCCACGCCGTGCGGGCACCCGGATACCGAGGCCTGGAGGCCAAATTCTGGGGCAGGACCGCGGGACCCAGACGCCTGGCGCGGTTGCCACGGCAATGCCCTCGGGCTCGCGGCGATTGGTGGCGCTTCAGGGGCGGGACCCAGGAGGCGCTCCCGCGAGAGCTTGGCCTTGTGGCTTCAGGCCTGAGTGGCCTTCTGGACTGTTACCCCCGCGTACGGTGCGGTAGCCGGTCTGTGCCCAGAATGGGCTCCTTCGCCCTCCTCCGCTGCGACCACCCTGGACCACCTTTAGTCGCTTTGAGTAATGCCCAACCTCTCGCCGGGTCTTCCAGCTCCACCCTTCCTTCAGTCCATGTTCCATCTTGTGGTTCCCGGTTTCCCTGAGTTACGGCTGTGCCGCGTCTGCCTCTACCGCACTGCTCCCCTACTTCAGCCTTGCTCACTCGTGACTGACCTTGCTTCATCAACCCCGAACCACTTGCTGGTCACTCTGTCTAGACTATGCCTCCTTAAGTGAGGTGACCACCTTAAAGTTACACCCCACATTCCCCATCCTCCCTGCCCTGATTTTTCTCCATAGGTCTTATCACCATCCAACACAGTTGATAATGTATTTATATGTTGTCTGAAAGTTCCATGGCCAAGTTTCATGGCCAACTGTCTTGTTCAGACCAGAGCAGGTGCTCAGTAGTTGTTGCAGGCTAAGCAGGTGGATGAGGGGTCTTCTCTCCTCATCCTCCCTAAGAAGGGTGTTGAATCCCTTGGGTCACCCTCTCTGGAAGGAGAACTGGCCAGGACTAGCTGACTGCCCACGTGCCAAGTGTCTTACTTTCAACATCTCACTCCCAAAGAGTGACCTCCCATTTCTGTGGGAGGCTCAAGGAGCCTCTGGGAGCCCTGTTCCTCCAAACACTGTCATCCTCAGCTCAGAATCCTTTGGTCTCCAGATGTCACTGGCTGTTGCTGGCAGTCCCTCCGGCGTGCCTCGCACTTTCCTGGGTGCTGAACTGTGTGAGAGGGTCTGGTGCTGCCTTCAGGGTTCTCAGTCTGGTGGGGGAGACAGAGAAGTGACTACCGCCACGCAGAGTGCAGTGCTGAGGATGGGCACCTGAGGCGCAGTGGAAGAGGGTGGGACCCCTCTAGAATGGGGCCTCTAGAATTCCTCCCAGTGGTCCGGGGGGCTCTTCTGGCGTGAAGTGTGCACCGTGAACAACAATTACTGGTTTTCTCCTCTGCGCAGACATGATTTCTGGGATTCAGCTCTCAGTGGCTGAGAAGCCTATACTTTTCTCAGGCGAGAAGCCAGACCAGCATCCAGGCTGCCCAGAATTGCATCCAAGTGTCCAGACAACTGGCTTCCCTGTGGGTGTGGGCAATGGGAGAGGGGCTTTTGCTTGGTGTGTGGCTTGAGTGAGCCAGGGCAGCCATATGCTGCCAGCCTCGTGGGGAGCAGGGCACAGGCCACCCCGGCAGCCAGATGCTCCTGGGCTAGTCTATGGCTCAAAGGCATTTCCTTCAGGCACTTCCTTCATTTCCTCCAGGTGGCTCCTCTCCACCCACTCTCCTGCCCTTGCCTCCCTCTTAGTGCCAAAGTCTAGGGTTCCAGGGCTGTGTCAGCATCGGGCCCTGCTGTACTGTCCTTCTGGCATGGGGCATGGTGGCCTGGAACGGACATCTGGTCTGCCTCAACCCCCATGGCCAGGGCATCTGTGGCCCCATGGAACGCAGTAGCAGGGAGGACAGCCGGAACCAGGGAAAGGCCATGCTCTGCTGTGCTTGCCAAGTGGCCGAGCATTCCTGGCATGGCTTACCTGGCATCACCCTTGCCACTGAGGCTTACTGAGGGCAACCCCCAAGGGCCCTGCCAGGATCCTTTTGCCAGGTTGTGTCTGCTCAGGCCAGGGAGGGAGGGACAGAGGCCACAACTGATGATGCCAGTCCAGTGGGATCTTGAACTCCAAAACAGTAGGAAAGGAGGGCAGCCCCTGCTCCTTGCCAATGATGTGCCCTCCCAGCTGGCAGAGGCATCCAGCCTGCTCTGCAGGAGTTGGATCTACAGCCTGAAAGGGCTTCATTTTACAGATGGGAAAACTGAGGCTCTGAGAGGGGATGGAAGCATATGTGTACTTGGTGGGCTTTACCTTGTTTGCCTGTCAGCACCCCCAGTGAGATCAGTGTCATTAACTCCATTTTATGAAAGAGGAACTGGGGATTGGAGAAATGAAGTGCCGTTTGCAAGCTGTCCTGGGTAAACCCCTTATCCGGCCCTGGCATGCACGGACCTGAAAAGGAGCCAGGGAAGTGCCCACACTTGCTTGTTTTGCCACAAGATGGAAAAGTGAGCCCAAGAACCTAAAGCTGAGGGAAGGGAGACCCAGGATCAAGGTGACCCTCCTGCAGGAAGCAAGAAGTCCTGAGGCCCGGCTGGGCTGGGAAGTTTGGAACCAGGCTGCCAAACGCAGCTGTAGCCACCAGGTCCTCCCTCCCCGCCATGCCCCCAGGTGTATGAAGTCACACTTGGTCACTGGGTCCTGAAGAAACAAGAAAACAACATCTTTGGCCTCCACCTGGCGTGTAGATGAGGCTAAGAGCATGACCCCTGCCCTCCTCTGCAGTCTCTCCCCTACCAGGCCTTCCTACAGGCCCTTCCCTTCCTACACCGCAGCTGTGGGAACCTATGCCCGAGAGATGCAGTACCCCAGGCCTAATACTATTCCAGACACGGAGGGGAGCCCCCACCATCACCATCATATCATCCATCATCGGCAACAGTGACAAGACTTGGTCACACCCCTTCAAAGGTCAGGCCAGTTCAGTTGGGAGCAAAAGGAGCAGCCTGTACCAGGTGACTGTGACAGAACAGATGGCCAAGGGGCAGAAAAGAAGCGCAGACGTCCCCAGAGACCCTCCCTTTGGAGCCAGAGAAGGGGACACAGAGGAAGGGGCTGGTCCTGAGATGGGAGGAGGCACCCTAGGCAGGGTCATCCAAGCAAGCTGCCCTGGAAGGGAGGGTGTGTCTGGAAGCCAGGTGCATGTCAGAGTGGCAGGGGCCAGGGGTCTGGGAGCCAGGCTGAGCAACAGGGTCGTGTCCATGGGCTTTGAGCCCAAGGTGGACAGACCGCAACCCAGCTCGTGGAAGCAGCTTTTCAGCAAGAGCCTTGAGCTTTCTTGGAAGCAGACTGAGTTTAAATTATAAATAAACAAATGAGAACTCTGCGGCAAAGCGTGGGCCAGTGGGAACATGGGGGAGACTGGAGACAGAGACCTCACTTGGGAGCTAATATTCCCCCTGAACTCAAACCTTCCTGCCCTCTCTTCCTAACCTGCCTCTGCCTCAGGGGCTTCTGGGCCTTCTGCTGAAGGTATCACCTGGGGTCTCAGGCTTCAGGGGCTGACCTTGGCTGGCCAGAAGAGGTCCGGTGTGGAGCCTGCATTGTGAGGAGTGGGGAGGCCCACCTGGCTTACACACCCAAGAGGTTCAGGCCCGAGTCTCTCTTGGACAAAAACAGGCCCCGGTGGACACTCATCCGTGTGGGAGGTGCCTTACCAAATGTTTGAAGGGGGAAAAAAAATCCCATTTTCTTAGCTTTTTTTTCTTTCTATTTTTTGATTATTTTTCTAGATGACTTCATTTCCAAGAAGGGTATAGGGGAGAGAAGGAGGACAGGGGAAGGAGGACAGGGGGCCTGAGGAGGGATGAAATGGGGAGAGTGGGTGCCAAGCCCAGGGAAAAATCTGTGGGGGACTCGAGGGCCACCTTGTCCTGACCAGGTGCTCCCAGCCCAGACTGTGTCTCCTTCCCCTGATCTCCATGGACTTCTTGGCCAGCTCCAGTCCCACAAAGTCCTGGGACAAAGGGAAGCTCCCATCCAGCCAGGATTAGCAGAAGGGCTTCTAGGAGCTTCTCTCTGGGGCATGACCTCCCTGCCCCACGGACAGAGGTCTCCTTACCCCCTCTACTGCTCAGAACCAGCAGTGTAGGACCCACTCTGGCTAGCTTGATGGAAAAGAGTTTCTGTCCAGTGGCCACACGCCCAGGAGCAACACCCCAACTACATCGTCTCCCCATTGGGCACAGACCCAGCAGCCCACACATGATAAGGCACTGATGCCCCAAAGCCAGGGCCTTCTGCCGCCACCCTTGCTAGAAAAGATTCAGGAGGATAAGTTTTTTGGTGTTGCCTGCTTCTGAGTCAGTCTGCCCAGGTGAATTGTGGTTGGTGGAGCCCAGGTCACATGCCCCCACTCTAGCTGCAAGGGAGTCAGGGAACACCAGCAAGGCAGGAAGACCCCAGCAAAGCAGTAGCCACCCCAGAACCCCTTTAGTTCACAGAGGACTTTACCGCCCAAACACCCAGCAGCTGCTGTACTCTGAGGGAGAAACCATCCCAGGCTTCTCTCCCAGTCTCCAGTGGCTGCTGGAGACCTTTGGTGTTCCTTGGCTGGTGGGTGCACTACTCCTGTCTCTGCCTCCAAGTTCAGAGTCGTCTCTGAGTCTCAAATCTCTCTCTGCTTTTCTCTTCTGACACCTGACACTGGATTTAGGACCTACTCTAATCCAGGATGATCTCATCTCGAGATCCTGAACTTGGTTATATCTGCAAAGACTCTTATTCTAGATATGGTCACGGTCTGAGGCTCCAAGATTCCATCTTTTGGGGGGTCCCACTTAATCCATTCCAAGAGGCATGAGAAATGGGCACTGAGAAGGGGTCAAGGGAGGAGGGGGAGAGGTGAGGCAGAAGGGACATTCAGGCAGGAGAAACCAGCTGTCCTAGCCCAGCACTCACCGGACCATTAAATCTCCTTTTGGCTCCTGAAACCTCAAGTCAGCTGTGGCTGCCCAGAGCTTTCCACCACCTCTGGTGTCCCCATCATTGTTTTTTCTCCAAGGCCAGGCACCATGAACAGCCCATCTTCTTGAGGGTTCCCAGGAGCCCCTGCACCTCAGACCCCCAAGATCCCCAAGTCCAGGAGGCAGGAGAAGATGCCCTGCCTTTCCTCCCCAGGCACAAGGGAAAGGGTGGGTCCCCCAATCTCATTTCTTGACTTCCCACTTCCCAGAGCCATCCTTTCCCCTTCCCCAAATCCTCCCTGTTGGAGTTTGGGCCATTTCTTCTAATGGGCTCATTCCCATCCTTGGCAGAAAATGCTGCTTGAGATGGAGAACCTTCAAGATGCATGGGTCAGAAACTAGAATATAAAAACATCTGTGTGCATTCCAAAGTTTACACTGCCCTTTGTCCTACATTGTCTCCTTAGATCCTCACTACTGCCTGCGAAGGAGATAGTAACCCCATT